>NW_024884364.1:42382851-42535664 GCF_019232065.1 Centrocercus urophasianus | reverse complement strand
AGGGGGAAGCTATGAATAGGGTTTTGAGAACTGCTGGGACTTTGGTCTTTACTAATCATACTTAAGCTCTAGGGCTGAGCTAAGATACTCAGGTTTACTTTGAGCTGTGTGTTTACTTTTGCACTTTTGGAGCACGTTCATGGCTAAAGAGGCTAATGCAGTTCAGGGGACTGCATTAAGATGTCATCGTGGAGAAAGTAACAACTCAGTTACATACATGAAAAATGGAATTTAAATCTTCTTGTGTTTTCCATCCAGAATTGAGTAAATTGAGTTAAATGTAAAGCAGGTTCTTCCAAAAAAAAAAAAAAAAAAAAGTAATTGTTTTTTGAAGCCTTGACTAAAAAATAGTTTATACTAAGATAAAATGTATTAAGTAGTTTGAAATTGGATTTCTGCCTATAACTGATCATAACAATCTGTGATGGTAGTGAAGCACAAGTTACCTGATCTTTAATCAAGGAATTTTTTTGTTCTTGTTTATTCCCAGGATGGTTTCTGTAGTTATCTTAGCCATATAAAATGCATTACTTTTTCTTTTATAAGAATCCCTCAGATTAAAGAAGTTCTTAGGATCTTTGGCATTGTCTTTGAATATAGAAGCTGTGTATCTGCCAATTTGTTTTAGTGGAAAGAATGGTGCACACTGATCATTAAGAGTCTTGTTGATACTGTGCAGCCACAAGGAGGCAGGGAGGAAAAACTGTAAACATTTTTGGTATTCTTTCATTTCAGAGGAAACGTGTCCTATCTCTTTTCTGTACCGTTTCTGATGCATGATTCACTTAAAGCAAGCAGTGGGGTGTGTGTGTGGAGGGGTAGCTCATCTTCCATTGCATTTCTTTTGGAAATGGCAAAATGTTACTTCTCCCCATTTAAAAGCTGTTTTGTAAACAGATTGGTATTGGTTCTTTCAAATAATGTGGCATAGTATCAGTGTAACGTTTCTTCTTAACTTTGCATGTGCAGAATTTATTACAGCTTCTCTTCTGATGTGCACAGTGTCTTGATTTTAGCCTTTAAAGAAAAAAATTCAAAAATCTTTATTCTCTTTTGCTTCTTGAAGTTCTTTTAGATTTCTAGGAAAGATTAGATTAGATGCAATGTTCACTACTCCACAATAGCATACTTAGAAGATTTTACCATCCTTCAGAATAATGCATGAAATTGAACATGAAGTTAATATTAAGTCTGAAACTTTATCCTATGCTTTCATTTTGATATTTAACTTGAAAGCAGTAACTTATTGTCAGCATAAACAAAATTGTGACTTCCTTCAGATATTGCTCTGCGTGAACCTGACACAATTCCTGCCAGCACTGTGGTTTCAACTCTTGCCGTGTTGCATGGTGTCTGGTCAGGTCACTTAGATCGCAATCTTAAGAGTGATGCTATGCTGTTTTTTGTTTTGTTTGGGGTAGGGATTAGAAACAACAGCAACAAAAGAACAAAACAAAATCCCAACAAACAAACCCAAAAAACCCCCACACCTCAAAAACAACGTATCTATTATGTGACTCATTACTCTGTCTTTAAAATGTGTATATATTAGTGTTTCCCTACCTCACAGGGGTGTTGTGAGGATAACTGTATAAGAAATGTCTGTACTGTATTTGATATGACTGAGGAAACCACGTGCATGGAGACAATCAATGGAATGTTATTTAAGGTGGATAGAGGAGGTAGAAGGTGAAAAATAATGTTAGGGGGCTCTTACCTGCCTGAGAGAACAGATCCTTCCTTTGTGCTCTTCCAGCTGTGGCAGCCCAATATGACAACAAGATTTCATGCTCTTATTGTCGCACAGAATCATAAAGGTTGGAAAAGGTCTCTAAGATCATCTGGTCCAACCATCTACCTGCTACCAATGCTACTCACTGAATTGTATTTTTTAGTACTTTATCTACGTTTGTTGAACACCTCCAGGAATAGTGACTAACCACCTCCCTGGGCAGCCTGTTCCAGTGCTTTACCACTCTTTCAGGGATGAAGTTTTTTCTAATATTGTGCCGAACAAAATAAAAGTTAATTTTGAGCGTTGCCTCCTGAGAAATGCATATATATGTATATATATATATATTTTTTTTCTGGTTGTGATGTCACCACCTTAAGTAGGGAATACTTCCTCTTTTCCACTATCAATGTTTGTGAATTCTGGTCCCAAATTAGATTAGCTAAAATGGATAAGTCATCTTTGCTCTTTACCATTTATCACTGGTATATGCACCCTGTTCGTCAATATAGGTTTCTTTGTAGCGGTCTGCTTAAGAGGAGAAAGAGATGATGATGGAGATAACGTTTGCTTGAGTGCTCAGTATTTACTTGCTTCCTCTGAAGTAGTTAAGGAAAGAACTTCCTCAGAAATTGCTAAACATGTAGTGTATGTCAATTCTCTCCTTTTTCCTTTTTTTTGAATTATTTTGGAGATTGCTATCAAAATGTTCCAATTTTAACTTGATGAAAAAACAGATTTGAGGTTCTATCCCAAAGTACCCATGTAGGAACTTGTAACTGTCCATAAGCTATCCCTTTGCTTCCATAGTTTATGAAAGAAGTGGCAATGCTAATAAAGTTGATGTTTAAGTTGTCATTATTCAGTTCTATAGCTGAACTGCCCACTGAAATGAGTAAAGACAGTCAGAAAGTCTTAGATTCATTTTGCCAGCATGCTTCACAGCATTGGTTATCGGTTTGAAAGGTATGTTTGTGTGGACTCGACTCTAGTCTTCTGTGGCTTCCAAAGCAAAAGAAAGCTGTGAAGTATTTATGGACGTGACTGTGGTAATTTTTAGGCTGCTCTTGCTAATTAGGGCTGGAATCATTTGGGCTGTTGTTCTCTGTGTGTGTCAGAGAGACCCATCCTGCCCAACTACTAGTTCCTTGTGACCTGTACTAAAAGTCCACCAAATCTGGGGGAAAAAAAGGCTTTTCTTTTAGAGATATGCAAGTTATGTTTGGATGGTGATCATTTGTGAAACACTTTAAAAATTCTTTCCCATAATGTCTTTTTCTTAGGGTATGTACATTAAGTCAACATATGATGGTCTCCATGTAATTACTGGAACAACAGAAAATGTAAGTATTGTTAATACTGTACGTACAGGCCTGGAAGCCTTTTTGACATTACTTGTGGTTTATGCTTTCCCTTTGCTGTAGACTACATTTTGCTTGTGAAAGTGTGCTAGTTGGCTGATGAGGACCAGTAGCATGTTGGGCAGCAGAAATGCTTTTGCTTGTTTATCTCAGAATTGAAACAGTAGTTCTCAGCTGAAAACCAGGAGAATCAGTCTTGATTTGCTCTTGTAAGACACCTAAAATGATTCAGTTGATTGAAATAAGAGGTGGTTACCTTGGAGTTCTTGCTCTGTGAAAAAAAGGTAAATCTTTGTTATATGTAGATCGAAATGCTGGAGTTTGCTGCAGTATTAGAAAAACAGCTTTTATATTTTCCATATGTCAAGCTTTGTTTTGTAATAAGTGCATGGAAGTGAAGATGTGCCTCCATATTGACAAATAAACACGTTTCTGCATGAACTGAGCAATGCCTATTGAAAGGAGCACTTATTACTGGTGTACTAATTCTCACTGAAAGTATTAAACTGCAAGCATAACACAATAGACCAATTTTCAGCTGCTGAAATACGCCTTTTTGTCCACCACGTATAGGGTAATAGCATGCTGTTAAGAAATGAGCAAGGTGATCATTATAAACTTCAATAAACACAGAACAACCTACTAAACAATACTGAACTGTTTCAATTTTTTTTTTCAAAATTTTTCTTCTTTGCGAAGATTTTGATGGCACTTTCTTAAAGCTGTCAGAAATGTTTTATTCTGTTACTGTGTCATATTGTGAAACTACCTGCACACTATTTGCAGCTGTTACATCTGATCTTCAGTGAGGCTCTGTTAAAATCTGAATAAAATGGGATTGCTGTTTTATCCCTTCATAGAAATTGCCATCTGATAGCCTCTCTTTTTTTTTTTTTTTTTTTCCTTTTGATATGGGCAGGATATCCATGTTTTATCCAGCAAATGATATCTGTTGTAGAACTTCTCATGATGCTGCCCAAGAATAAGGAAGGTACATGGAAATTTACCCTTGAAATAAAAATTGTAGGTACTTATACCTGAAACTCCAAATATCATCAGTAAAATTAGCAAAGCTAAAAAACAGCATAAGCATAGTTGAGCCAACTCTAGAAAGCGTAAGAGAGTATGCTTTTTACGGCTGGATATCTGATTATACAAGGAACCATTTCTCTCTGTAAGTCGCTAATGGTGGTTTTAATTTCCCAGGGGCGATGATAAAAATAATCTTAATGCATTCCCTCAAAACATTTATCTTTTGTGATTCATGAACGTAATTTAGAACCATGTCAGGAAGCTTCAGTTATGATGGCTTTTCTGCTTTTGTTACTGATGCTCATTCATTGTAACAGCCCTAAGGTTCTCATAGCAAACCAAGAAACTGCAGTCTGCTATCTAGGGAAAAGCCTGTTGTGTGCTAAAATGTTAGTGAAAATGAGTTGTGCCTTAGGGAAAGTAAAGTGTGTGTGTTCTTTTAAACACACAGTTGCTAGCCACTTTATTTAATGAAGAAGTAATGTGATTCTGATAGACGTGAGGAGAAACATCTAAGCAGCATGGTCAGCGTAAGGTGGTGATGATGCAGATTCAATCTGATTCATTGATGCTGCCCCATTTACCATTTTTGGTGCAGTTGAAGTTCTAGGAAAACTCTAGTCCAAATCTCTTCCTTCTGAACAAAAGTTTACAGCCTTTGTCTTTCCAATTCTGCTCATTGTAGTAAGACATTGGCACAACTTTTTATCTGACATGTTCCTGACAGATCTCAGAGAAACACTTGTCTTTTTAATAAACACAGTAGTATGGCAATACTAGCTGCCTAATCTAACATAGCATTTTAATCCACAGTTCTACTTTCTCTATTTGCAATTTGAAGTTTTTGATGTTCAGCTATAAAACTGAATTTGCATCTTGCCGTTCAGCATTAGGAGCCATCTTTCCAAACACATCAGTTCTACAGTTGAGATTAGTGGAGCTCTGAGTCTTGAAGTATGAGAGACCAAGTTTTCTTACAGGTCACTGCCCTGGAAGAGCTTCTGTCTAGTGATCCTGTAGCATTAGAGCAATTTTCTGGTTTGTGTCTTCCCACTCTTGTTTGAAAATAACAATTCTAAAGGATGTATTATTCCAACAAGAGATTACAGCTTTCATACTGAGTAGCCTGTCTAGACCAAATTAGAGACAGTCTTTTAAATGACAAAACAAATGTATCCTCCAAATAAAATCATTTGGTAATTTGTTTTTCTAATAGAAAATAATGCTTTCTAAGAAATGTCATGGGCTACATCTACAGCAGGATTGTAACTTGAAAGGATGTGATCCAGTGTTCTCATGCATGCATGGTCCACTGGTTGGGTTTGCAGGGTGTACTCAGGGAAGACAGGCCTTCCAAGAGAAATAATGGGAGCAGGGTTGTATGAGTTGGTCTTTCAGACAGTTTTGCTGTACTGGGGGAATGGGACATAGACAACATTTAACCTAAAGATCAAAACTAAATGCATTTTGAAGAATAAATTTTATTTCGATTAGCTTATATGATACAAATGGATAAGCATCAGCAACAGGTACTTCCATCTGTTCAAGTCCCTGTTAAACTAAATTATTAGCTAACGATGTCATGTGACACAGTATTTCTCCCTTTAGAGCTTCACAAATTGATGCTTTGCTTAAAGATCAGAAAATCATAATAAAAAAAAGTTTATCAATGCTCTTCTATTTTCCTTAAATAATGATAAAAGATTTTATTTCTTAACTTGTGTATTCTTGTCAAAAAAGTATTAAGAAATTGAAACTTGTTCATAAAGCAACAGCCTTGAGACTCCAGTATAAATGATTTCACTGTCATGTTGAATTGTATTCCAAGCATAATTGCAATCATTTATTTGTTTTCTTTACAGTAGACTTTTCCAGTCTGATGATTCCCCTTTATTTTACTGTCTCAGCAAACTGCTGCACAAAAAATACCAGTTTTGTCGAGATTTAAGCTGCAAATGCTGAAGTCAGTACAGGAGAAAGATGATATTGTAATAAAATCCCATTATGTTCAAGGGTGGTGACACAGGATTCACTAGCATAGACATTTTGAAATTCTTAGGTGTAAAAATATTGGATCTAAAATAGTGATATTACACAGCAGGATTGTAAAGATTGTTAGCAGAGTGAATGAGCAGGTGTGAGTGGTGAAGCATCAGATAGAAGGTAGATTCCTGGTACACAGTTAGTGCTAAAATTTTTCCCCCAAGAAATAGTGCTGATCAGCCAAGGCAGCTTTTCTTTATGTAAATAAAATTACACTTCTACCAGCCTACCTTGACTTAGGATGTTGTAAACAATGCCTCCTAGAACTGAGTTGTGAGTGAAATATCTTTTAGACACATATTTCTCTTGGGTTTCTCAGTTTCTTTTAAACACCATTCTTAATCCAAGCCATGATGCACGTGAGATTGCATTAGAAAGTCATAGCACAGCTATGGAACACGTATTTTGAACATGGAATGTAGTACACAAGTTATCACAAACAATCCACTTAGCAGCCTTGGTGCATGTTATCAAGACTATGTGTTATCTTACCTGAAAATTAATTTCATTTTCTTTATTCCTTTAGAATTCATAGCAGGTATTTGAAAATCTGCTCCTGAGCAACATGTTGTTTTTGGGTTTTTTTTTAGATTGTCAATTTCAACTTCTGCCTTTCAGTTGATTAAGTGACTTTATAGGCTGGAGGCTACAGTATTGAGAGAAAGATAGAATTGTCACTCTATAAAAAGCTTAAGGAAGTTATTTTCCTTCAAACATAAGGGGTTTTTTTGTGTGTGTTTTTGGTGTTTTTTTTCTTGCCTCAGAAAACAGCTGGTCTACTGTAAATATAGGTAGTAGAAGAGGATAAAGGTTCTTCTGTTGATTGGTTTTCTTTTTGTTGCGTGTTTTGTGGGGTGTTTTTTTGTTGTTGTTTTTGGGTTGTGGTTGTTGGGTGTTTTTTTTTTTTAAGGCAAAAGCAAAGAAAAAAGCTACTTTGCTTCTTGAAAGTGTTATCTTAGGATTGTATTGCTTTTTTTCAATACTTCAGTTCTTTCACCATAATAATGACCGAGACACTAAGTCACCGTGTAAGTTACGTGATCTTCCTGCCTGGTAGCTGGCCTAAACTTCTTTTCTTTGTGTGTTCTTCTAAGAGCAGTGATTTACTGAAGTTCTTTTGAATCTATTGAAATATTTAAAAGTAACTCAAAAGGCAATGTTGGGAAATTTTTTTATGAAGCAATTTCAAATTCGCCTTGATAGGTTCTTAACTATCTGTTAAGTCCTGAGAGATATCAGGTGGCTTTGAGTAGAATGAAATGATAAAGAAATTTATAAGACTTGATTATCCTTCAATAATATATATACATAGCTTCCTTAACAGTTGATTGTATTGTGTACAATAGCACATATTATTTTTCACCAACAACAATGAATTGATTTATTAAACATTTCTTTAATTGTTCGTTTCACAGTGGAATGTAATTATCTATCTAACCTGATCTACATACCTTAGCAATCATACTGCTGAAAGAGAGATGATGACCAGTAAGGACTGTATTCTTTATCATCTCTTTTATTTTAAATTCAGTCACCTGCAGATCGGTGCAAGAAAATCCATGCTGGAGATGAAGTGATTCAAGTTAACCACCAAACTGTGGTATGTATAATTATGTTCTGTGTCAATTGCAGATAGAGGTGTCATGGCGCATCAGTATATGTATGGAAGGAATGTGTAGAAAAATGTGTTTTTATAAATCTTTGCTTATTTTAACATCTTTTCTCTTCTGATAATGCATAATTCTCAAGTTCTTAAGTTAAGACCTAATCATCTGAGTATCACTGGAGTTATCGTGAAGTCAGACTAGATAATGGAAACTTGGGAGGTATGGTAGGGTTTTTTGCTTATCTATGTTCTGTTAATTAACAGTTAGTTTTAGTGTGATAGAAGGTCTGGCTTGAAGGCATGCAGGAAAGATGAAACTATTATGACCTTGTGTATCTACGGTCAAAGGTAACTCGTAGAAGCTGAAAAACTTTATTTTTCTGAATCTGCTGGGATATGTAGAAAGTGGCTTTCAAGAACAACAGCAGTTCAAATTCCTACATTGTGCCAAGGGTGTTTAGCTTAACATGAATACAACTTTTCAGACGTGAAAAGATGAGACAAATATCTGGGATATGATATGCAAATGTAACTAATACCAAGCAAATTGGTTTCTCTGTGAACGGATGTATGTTCACAGATGTTCACGGATGTATGGTGACTTCAAGATTGGTGAACTGTTTAATTAGCTAAGAAAAGGTAAACAGAAAAGAGCAGACTGTCAGTATAGAAAGCAGCTATTCTTTGTCTCAAGTATAAGCTTTTTTAAAGATTTATGAGTCAGTTTAGGGTATTAACTACGTATGTCCTTGCAAACAATTTAAATGATAGAAAATGATCCTAGATTTCCATTATTAATACAGCAAGCATTTGTTAAAAGTGTGTTTCATCATTCCCCATAGGGTTCTTCTTATAGCTTTAGGCCACTGTGCATCATATCAGCTCTTCTGCACAAATTAGTATAATATTTCAGCATATCCTCCAGCTAAATTTGATATCAAATATACTGTGCGTGTGCGCAACTTAACTGACGAGAAGCTGTCTTTTGAACTAGGCAATATAAATTGATAAATCATACCAGATCTGGTTGAATTTTAGTATTTTCCCCCAAGATCATTTCTTCATAAGTGTTGTATGCCACGATTACTTATGTTTATTGTTGATCACTGATTTCTTTCTTTCTGCATAAAGAAAGCTTATTAAATACCAATTTATATGAAAAATGTTATGAAATACTGTTACACTCTTCGTTTTTTACACCATTTTTGATGGTGCTATACCATAGAGAGTTTGCTTATCAATTTGGAAATTTTCAGTCAAGCAGGTGTTAATTCTAGTTTTCTTGACATATCTATACTGCATTTATTTGATGAAGTGATCAGATTTTTACTCCTAAAACAATTAATAAAAACATTATGGCAGGGCTTAAGATGAGCTTTCTTTCATACCTGGATATAATTCTGAGTGTAGGATTTAGGTATTTTGGCTTTTGCATCAGTGAAACTATATTTTGAGAGGTGCAGGAAAGAAAAAGCAAAGTTGATTTTAATTCTAGGAAAGAGGAACATAGGGAGCTTAGAGAAGCTCTTAAGAGGTAACATTTGATGTAAAAGTTATGTATAGAAATAGGCTATATCATACATTTGCATATTTTCCTTCTTCATTTTATCAAAAAATAATTGGCAACTTTGATACTATATACAGGTAACATCCTTGTGTTTTACTGTTGACTTTCCACAGTAAAACTTAATAACACCTTCTGTATTACCTTTACAAAGGTATACTACATTCATCCAATTTCTGGAGCCAAAGTATTCAATATTTTCTACAAGTATTGACTTTTTAAAAATCTCTTTTGGGGGGTTTTTATTTCTTTTGACAAAAGTTTTAATCAGTTGTTTTGTACACTATCATGAGGAATTTAACTTACAGTTCTAGGAATCTGTTTTTATGAGAAGTATTCTTGCTTATAGTGATTTTTGCTTTGGAATTGAAGAATTCTGAAGATGTTTCTTTATAACTTTTCTGTTTATTGAATTATTTGTTTCAAATTTCATATACTGCTCAGTAGTTGCAATCATAAGCAATTGCTTCTTGTACGTATCATTTCAGTATTACACAAGTTACAGAAATAACTGCGGGTAGGTCTTGTAAAGTATTGTTCACCTGTAAGTGTTCTTAGGATAATGTCTTGTAATTGGAGAATCAAGCTTCAGAAAGAAAAGGAAGGAAACTTCAAAAAATTATTTTAAAGTTCTCTTCTTCCATATTTTCTTCTGGCATTTCAATGTATGCTATCAAAATTAATACCTGACTTTCAGTACTGTGTGTTTCAAAGTATTAGTATACATATGAGGAGATCCATGTAATTATTTCAGAAATTCAATCTGGTAACTAACACTTTTTACCAGGTTTACATTTTAATCATGAGAATTCTGAAATTAGGCAAATAGTTTAAGTTGACTTAAATTATTATTATTTTTTTTTTTTTTTAGTACAAGCATCCTAATACTGGATGTCAACTAATTGTAAGTTCTCTACTGACATCCTCTCTTTGCTTGCTGCAGTAGTGCTTTATTTTCATCGTATTTCATCTGGCAGTGAAATCAAAGGATTTCACATGATTACCCAAGTCTTTTGCTGTGTTGTAAGAAAATATGTGTAACAGGATTTATTCCACTTTTACTGGCAGGAAGCTTGGAATGTAAATATTTTTTGAATTTTTAAAACAAAGAAATAATAAAACTAGGCCTAAAGTCAATTAAAAGTTAATATTCAGAAAAATGTCCCTTTTAACCTGTGTTTTATTGATGTTAGATAGCTGAATCTTCTGTCAGTTTTGTCTTGCAGGTTAGAGTGTTTTATGTAGCTCTGTAACTAAAGGCATAGCTCTTCCATTAGAATTCAAAGAACTGCATTCCCTTAAACTTTCATGTAAATTCCATTTTTAATCTCCTTTAAAAGCCTGGCTTTCTGAAACAGTTCCAAGGCAAACTAAAAGGAGTTATTGAGGCAGTTCAGAATTTTCACTGTACTTCAGTGCTTGCATTTCTTCCTATATATAATTCAAGAGTGTATTTTGCCTCAAGATAATCTTCCATTTAGTCAACTGAACGTGCAGAAACATGAGTTATTACTTTTTGCAGTATTCTTTCTGATTGCATAAGTGATCAGTCTGTGCAGAAACTATTGAAAGCAGAAACCATTAGGTGTATACACTGAGAAGCAGGATTCCTGAATGACAGGCTGTTGTTGTGTCATCTCCTATGAATAGTTTTTATGTTTAGGAGAAGATTTTTGCATGTTATTTATACCTTAAAGCAACTGTGATATGGCACGGATTTCATACAATTATGGTATGGCACGATAGATGTGGATTTCTTCACTTGCTGTTGATTAGCTAAAACTCATCAGAATGTATGTAAATAAAGATGATGGGAAAAACATTGTTCAGTTTGGCAAAAAGGCAAATACGAGGAATTATTTCATGTAGAAGCTACTGTATTTATGTGTAGGTTTTTTGGACTCGTGTAATTAACACCTAGCTTTTCTATGGTATGTTCTTTAATGTAGGAACTCCTTTGGACTCTCGGGAACTGAGCCAGGGCAGAAGGAGTTGGTTGCTGAAATTATTTTTGCGTTTACAATTCAAAAAATTTGAGATGTTACTAAAATTCATCTGAAACATTATGGATGTATTTACAAGACTGAATCTTGCATTTCTGTAAAGTGAAGCATATAGGAATAGTATGAAATCTTTCCAGATATTATCCTAACTTAATTCTTGCATAGAAAAAGAAAGGAACAGGTTTTTAAGTTTCAGTGAGCAATGAGCAGTTCAACCTCCACAGACTCAGGTTTTCTGGGGAGCTAGCAAATTCCAGCTGATAGGAAATACTAAACTTGAGGCACATATGAAACTCTGGACTGTATGCACATGAAATGAATTTTGGAGTAGATACCATTTCATTTGGAGAAAAAGCAAACCATAAAAAAACTATCTATCTTAGAATTTTACAAAAATGTTTCATACGTTTGCTACTTATTCAGTTTTTCTGCATTGTTTTGCAGTTCTTTGAGTTTTTTTGTTTTTTCAGATCTGGGCTTGGTTTTTCTGAATACAGGTATTTCCTGTAAGACCTTGTTAGTTTGGCTTTGAAGGAAACAATATGTCTAATGAGTCTATGAGGAAAAGTGATCTAGAAAATGCAAAGAAGGGGACAGCAGAGGAGATAGCCAAGATTTTGATGTCAAGTGTTTGAAACCTCACAAAACAGCTTCTGCTAACGTTTCATTTAAACTAATTTTTTTTTCCTTTATGATGCTTGACTTGAATAATGAAACAATGCAGCAAAATCATAAATGTTCAAAAGAAATTCGCCTTTTCCTCAACTTCCTTCTATAGCTCTTATGCATGTGCTTTTATGGATGATGAGATAAAATGCTATCTCCTGGATCATATTGTAATGTTTTCCAAATCCTTGGACTTCCTCTGTTTATGATGATATCATAAATGTAAATAGGAAAATTTGATAAGTGGGATTTAGAGCAAAAAGCTTTTTAGGTATACTCAGATATGATAATGGAAGTCTTTCTTAAAATAATCTGGTTCTCTGCAGGGCACTGTTTTGAACTCTTTGTAGTTTGTCAGGGTATGAGGACCATGCTGTGATTTTTGGCAACTGTAGTCTGTCCTCCAAATTCCCTCTCAATTTTTCAGTTCAGTTCTTTATTCTTACTTCATCCCTGTTGCACAGTACTGATAAAGGAACTGAATTGTTGTGATCCTCTCAGAATGAAACATGTTGGAATCTATGTTGAGATCATGTGATGTTATTCATGATCTCTTTTTTACACAATGGTTTTTTGTGTGTTGTTTTTTTTTTACATAGATGTGCAAGGACTGACATAAATGCATTATTTTATACCGCAAATGTTAGCAGTGTGATATTGCAGAAATTGAATGTGTAGGGGAAGGTTATTTTATTTTTCCATGATGAGTACAAATCAAGCATTTTTATATTAGTATAAATGAGAGAATGAGAGACAAATTTGACAAATGCAGGTAAATTATGTTGTGCTTTCCAAGAAATACTCTCCAGGGAGAAAGGATGCTCAGACTCCATGGATAATATATCTTTTCATGGAGAACTTCCCCATGCTTCTTCTCAGACCTGTGGAACTTGAGCAGCACCACTCAGTAGCACAAATTCTGGATGTTCTTGCCTGATAAATATGTCTTCAATTTATCTCTGGGGCTTGTTCAAAGTTGACATGTGAAATGCATATACTACTTTGCTTAGTGCAGCCTTATTTTTATGTAAAAAGTATGCAGTGCCATTCACTTGCACTTCTAACTCTGTCATGGCAAATCAAGCAACAATTGGGTCATGGCTGCATTTGTTAGACAGACCACCATAAGCTTGGCCAACACACGCTGCATCTTGTTTCTGCTCAACTTTAAATAATTTCCCTTTGCTCTTTCCACATGAAATTCTCACGCTTAACTGCGCACCTCTGCCACCAGCCAGTGAAATTAGGTCAATTGCAGCAGAAAGCCATACTGTGCCTTTCAGCAGCTACCTGTCTCCCAGCTGATAACAAAAATACATGACTGCTTGTACCTGAAGTCAAACCGCTTATTTAGCTTAGCAGAAAGCATTAAACCCATGCCATGAAATGGAAACCCTGGAAGGGTTAATCTTAAATCACAAGTGTGGTAGAAATTGCTTCTTACTGGTTCAGTCTTGGTGAGCGTCAGGATTGGACTTGTGAACTGGATACAAACATCCCACTTTCAGTGTGCTCTTTGATGCATGCTCCAAAGCACCTGGTCTGTACCCTCTGCTGTGTAGTCACAGCACTTAAAGCACATACGCTTGGTGTGATAAACCTTAACTGTGGGATCGGGATGCTTTTATTGTAGCTGTATGGAAGTCCAGCTGCAAGAAACTTGATGACTAGAGGCCTTGGAGGAAGTAATAGAAGACATTGGTTCTAGAGATGCCTTTCCTTAATTAGGATTGAGATGTGATTCAGTGCGAGTGCATGGAATTCCTGGAAATTTTTTCTGCTAACTGATTGCAGTCATGAAGACCTGTAGCCACATCCTGCATCCTAAAGCTCTCTTGAAGCTTTCTGTCCTGGCTCTAACTTCTGAATAGACAGCTGTATTATCACTGAGCTCTGGTAGTTCATTCATGTGAGTAGATGAATACATATGAATAGCCATTCATCAGATTGTTGATTTCTTCCATTATTTTTCTTTAGAAAAATAATATTCTTTTGTAATGAATAATGTGGACACCACACCTAGGTTGACTTTGAAGGGCCTAATGTCCATTTTAGAAACTGTAGTAGCATTAAGAATTCTACTGCAGAAGCAGTTGACTTTTCTGTAGATGTTTTTGGTCGGCCTTCATAGTTTCACCACTGGTGATAACCAATTTTCTGATTCCATAGAAAAATCGAGTATTTTTTCATGGAAACTATTCTTATGACCATACTCATATGGGTATACCTGCTAAGAATGGCTGCGGTATTTTGTGTTGTATCCTTGTATACTAATTGCTGAATTCATCTTTCTGGACAAAACTTTCTTTAGGAATATGTGTTCTAATATTTCTTTTTTTTTTTTTTTGTATACAGTTGTTCAGTATTTTGCTTTATTTCCTGTACCAGATAAGTAATGTTTCTTTTTATTTTTTTTTTTAAAAAGCAGCTATAAGAGGTTCTCTAAATGGCATTAACTTTTCCAACAGAAATATTTAAATACAGCATGCTGCCAAAAACCTTATGAATATATTTCTGATTTAAATATATTTATAACATATACATAACCAGAGCACAAACTTATATCTTATATACATATATATTCATGTATATTATTCAAATAATATATATGTATTTGTGCTCTGGTTATTACTCTCCGCTAATGTTGCTGTGATTTGTATTTCCAGGAGATTAAACTACAATGTAAGCAGGATGTCCTTAGTAGTGAAAAAAAAAAGTAAATTCTGAAGTTAAAATTATTCTTTCAAAATTTCTTAGTCTGATGTATGAAATCCATGATTAGAGCTTATGTTTTATGCCCAAGTAGACGACAGATGTAGAATCAGATTTTCCAGTTGTTAAATATGTTGATGCCTGTAGAAGATGTGTTGAACTTTTTGTCCTTTATGAACAAGCTAAAAAGCTTGCTGTTAGTTTAAGGTCAGGCACGTGAATTTGGAAAGAAGGACAAGGATTATTCTGCTCCTAAGAATCTTCCTTTTAACTGAGATTGCTGAAAATTAAAGTACATTGTAGTAAAGCAAACAAAGGATAAGGAAACGTCTTCAAAGCCGTACAGATAAATTGACTGATAGCATAGCAGTGCACAACCTGTGCCGTGTATGTGCTAGGACTCAGTGGTTTTGAATACCTCTGTGCTGCATGCAGATAGCAGCTGTGTAAGTTACACAGCTGATCTTCAGCTTCCAGCCTGATCTTCTGCTGCATAATTCATTAACTTTGATGAAGCTGGGAGGTGACAGTGAGGGAGTGTGAGATAGTGATAATTGTAGAAGTGGATCAAAGCAGTAGGAAAAGCAAGTTAATGCCGTGTCATGAGGGAGGGAAAATTAAAGCAAGGAAATTCTCTGCTTGATTTGAATTTATGTGCTCTGAATATATAAATTGTTATTAAAAAAAGAAACAAAAAACTCATTACTGGCTTAGAACACCTCAGTGGCTTGAATGCTACACATTAGCTATGAATGATCAATTTAATAGCAGTAAAATGAAACAGGAACAAAAAGAACTCTCATAGCTAAATGATGAATGATTTACTATGGCAATTTCCTTTAACTCTCTATCCCTCTCCTTCCTTTAGCTAAATGATGCTACATAACTTTTCAGCTTAATTAAAGGCTTTTGTTTTGGCTTGATTTTTAGTTTTGTGTGTTTTTTTTTCAGTTTGCTTGGTTTATTGGTAACCTTTAAAGACTAACTTTTTCATTACAACTTCTGTGTAAACTAGATAATTAATTTTCACTATATGATTCAGTTTCAAGAAAGACCTGTTTCAAGCACTGTTGAGCTGTAGGACAGCTGCAGGTCTCAGTGAATTTATACATTGAAGAGCAGGGGTCAAAGACTGTTGGAATTATTGATTCCATAGAATCTTTCTAAAATATTAAGTTGTCATAACGTTAATTTAACATGGAAATATATACATATTTATTTGTGTGTAAGCACGTATGTTTATGTGTATTTCTTATTTTAATTCCAGGACAACCATTTGGGGAATTTAAACATGAGAACATGCAATACATACACAGGCATGCTTCAAATTCTCGTTGTGTGATGTAAATGCACAAAAGAATTACTGTAGGGGAGATGTGGCTTTGGTGGCTTAATATTGCAGTTCTTCCTGAGGAGCACATTCCTTCTTCTGGAGAACTTTACTCTTTATCCCATGAGGAGTGAGGCCTCTCATGGCTATACTGAAGAGTAATCTGTGAGAAACTGGGGTCTGATCTGGTCTGCCTAAAGCCTTCCTGAGCCCTCAGCTCATACAAAATGTCTGCGCCCGATTAGGTTTTTATCAGCACTTCCCTACTCAGCCTTGGAGTTTCTTGATCTCTCCCCTGTGGCCACCTGGGTATGCCGAAATATCTGTCCCTTGAGGAGCCTCACTGAAATGAAGCTCTGTGTTCCTTGGGAGCATCTGGAGATGAGGCCAAGTGGCAGCATCTTTATTCATAATGGTTCAATGTCTGTACTGTACTCTGGGTAATGAAGAAGTAGGGCCTGCTCGCCACAGGGTGGATTTCACACCCTGCAGTACACTTGTAACTTATATTT
This sequence comes from Centrocercus urophasianus, assembly GCF_019232065.1. Taxonomy (NCBI): domain Eukaryota; kingdom Metazoa; phylum Chordata; class Aves; order Galliformes; family Phasianidae; genus Centrocercus; species Centrocercus urophasianus. The sequence continues at coordinate 42,519,103 of NW_024884364.1, read as the reverse complement.
GTATGGCACAAAAGTGATCACTGGGAATTCGAACTGGAATCCTAGTTTCCCTGCTCCCAGTGCAATGCACTGATGGTTTCTTGCCAGCTAAATGACTGTGCATCTTACCCATGTATTATTGTCAGAATGATGCTTTGCCTAAGGGAAGACCTTGCACCTGAAATTACACACACCTTGGTGCTTGAGATTGAAAGACTGAATTAACCCCTCTGAGTCTAAATAATGCTGAGATTCATGTTCCCTGAGTGGGTGGAAGACAGAGTGAAAGCCTTCCAAATTGCCAGAGCCTGTCTGTCTCCTGTGGTGGTCTGCACCCTTGGCTCAAGAGAGAGGAACCTTACAGCCATCATGCTGGAGGCAGCAGGTGGCTGTGGGGAATCCCATGTACGAAGCTAGAAAAGGTGCTTCGGACTTCAGAGAAGCATAAAAACCAAGCAAACTGAATTCTACCCTTATTTTATTTTATTTTTGGTCATATCCTGTAACAGGGAAACACTCCGCCATTTTTTTCCCTCAAAAATCATTCCTAGTCACTGATCAAATATTTGTGAAATATCTGTATGCAAACTAGGTTGTTGTGGCTTCAGACAACAATACAGAGTGGTGTGATCAGAAATGTTCTAGGGGTGAAAGGAACTAAATTCTGTAACAGTGGATAAAATATAATCATATTCATTTAAATAATAAAGCAAAAGTACTCCTTAATTAAAATTACAGTAAATTCAATCACTATTGAATCTCTCTTCTCTGGGAGAAAACTGTTACATAAGCATGGATTTCATTATTATGCTAGCCTAATAAATCCCTGAAAGACATCTGCTACCCTCCTGACACTACTTCTCTCACCACATACAGATACAGCTTTCATCTCTGCGGTAGTCCATGCTACAAACATCCTTTTGTGGTTTCCTCACCCCATAATGTTTTCTGGAGGCGAAAGACCTATGGCCTTCCATTATTTTCTAACCTTTTCAGGCATCTGCAGCTGGGAGAAGGGATTTCTACTGAGGTATTCGTTTTCACAGGGCTGCCAGCTGACCATCCTCAGTTGTGGTGGTCAGTGTTCATGAAAATCAATCTGCAAATTTAACAGCATGAAACCAGATAGTTTCTTGTCATATTCAGACTTGTTCAGCAGCTAGCTATGTTTGATAGACAATGATTTGAAGTGCAGTGTGTTTTTATTTTGTTAGGGTTTGGATTTTTTCTTATGTGCTATTTTTTATCTATAAAATGCAAGGTAGGTGAAAGGGGGTTTCTTTAAAAAAAAAAAAAAATTCCTACGGTGAATATGCTTTCCTCCTAGAAATTCTATTTTTATTAGCTCAAAAATGATTAAAGGTTGAATCTTGTAATGCTTGATACGTCAAAGAGCTCTGGCTGCGTTCCACTTACAGCAAGCACCAAAAGAATAAGAATTTTTATTATCTTTCAATTCTAGTAACCTTTTAAAATTAAATGGCAGAATGGATTTTCCATATTTACTTAGCAATAAAATAGCAGACCCCTTTGCAGTTTATATTTAGCAGGAAAATACTGCTTTTAAAGAAAAAGTGTTAAAATTAGTACTTTTCCCCTTTTTGCAAATCTGCAATTCAGGAATGAATTAACATAACTGTGGAGAAAGAGCAGTTTTCATGGAAGCGGAATGTCTGACATAGACTTTCATTGGCTTCTGGTGACCCTGTGAACAGGAATATGCCTGTAAAAGTGTGGATTCTGTTCTGTTTATCATTTTACTATAATTTCACCTCCATATGATTTAGTTTCAGTCTGCGTTAGATTTACATGCTGCTTTTAATTGCTGCTGCAGCTCTGTAGTCTCCTTTAACAATCTTTTCTGGATTTTTTCAGACTGTACACTATTTAGTAATGCATCTAAGGGCACCTACACTCATGACAACCTGTGGTGCTCTCTCCTATCTCTCTTCTCCAAGTTCCACCATCTTTGCATTTACCTTCCATTGCTGCTCCTTGAGTAGCATTCATCCTTCTCCGCTCTCCTCCAAACCCCCTTCCTGCACTCAGTGCTGAGCTGTGCTGGCAGCCTCGTGGGGGACTCAGACACAGCACAGCAAAACTCAAGGCTGGGTTTAGGCTGCCACTGAAGAAACATCTGGCCACAGCTTTTTTGATGACATGCAGTTTAACAGGGACTTTCTTCATCTTTGTAACTAAATGCTTGGCCAGTATAGTTCCCTGATTAGAAAATTAATTCCTTGAGAAAGGTGGCCTGGAAAATAATCCTCTCTTCATCTCCCAAACCATTGAGGAAACTTACCCATTACTGTCTGTGTTTGCAGTACGTGGCCAAGAAAAAGGATATGGTAGGGTCTTTGAAAGCTGTGCCAAAAAATCTTGATGATTAGAAATTGAGAATTGACAGCTGTGACGATAATGAGAAAGCTGCAGATCCTGAGGATAGGCCAGAGAGAATAAATTCAAATCCTACTTAGAAGTTTAGATTACATATCTCTAAAGCAAATTTCTGAAAAAACATTTTTAGTTCCAGATATATTCATTGCTTTTTCCTCCTCTCAGCTTAACCTCATATAAAATTGCTTCTGCATAGTTCCTATCAAATTGAATTTTGATGGGATCTAAACAGTGTGGGAAATGAAGACCATGACTCCTTCCTGGGCACCAGCTTGTTTCAGTTGGTTGTGGACCTTCTCTTAAGTTAGTTGTTCCTCTTAGACCAATATGATCATTTCTGTTCAGACGGTGGAAAAAAGGCCAAGGACTGCCTGAACCTGCCAGAAAGCTCCTGTCAAGAAACCAAATAAAAACAGAGGATGAACAGCATTTGAAATTCGTAGTAAACCCAGAGATTTCCTATGAAAACTAAGCAAAATTGTTTCTATTCATGAGCTTCTAAATTGAATACATCAGATCTAGTGCTTTGAAGTGTTGTTTTTTTTTCACTTTAATCCCCTAATTCTCATAAAGAGACTAGATAATCTTCCATTTATAGCAATGTAAAGCTTAGTTGAAATATACAATATTGTTTATTGTTTATCTATGCAAAGTATGAACTTGCATTTAAAATAGTTTAAAAGCTACTAGCAAGAGAAACCAATTTTATTTATATCTCTTTGGCTGTTTCAGTGATAAACAGATGGCTTTAAAGCACAGCTTTCCCACGCAGCATCCTATCAACTTAAATGGCAAGAACCTTGCAGCTTGATTCTGTAGCTAGGGTCACATCATGTTCTCCTCCAGGCTCCCTGTGCTTCTTTATTCAGTAGAAGTATTCCTCTCTGTAAGTCTGTCTTCAGTTGTTACATTAGGCATCAGTAGCTTACAAACAGATACCTTACATGAACCATGGGCTTCTAATTCTTCTTTTGAGTAGCACAGAGCAAATGAAACCGAATGGATGCCCAATGTAATGTTATGAAACTGTAGGTAATAGATTGTTTCTAATAAGCAATGGAAGTCTCTGAAAACAGTGTTGTATTTTTATGAAATCGTGATATTAAGGCACAAACATTATACTTGCAGAAACTTGGTTTCAATGCTACTGAAAGAGGATGGAGACTTCAGGCAGAATGTAGGTATTGAGCTAAACTTGACTATGTTCATGTTTAATTATATTCAAAATATAATAGCCATATCCCTAATACAGGGGACTGAAAATAAGAATTCCAGCATGTTTGGAAGTCTTCTGTGGAAGCTGGAAAATATTCAAAAAAGATAAGTGTTGCCAATATCCTGTTTCTTTGTTTACAATAATATTGCTGTAGAAGTACATCTTGGATATATTGAAGTTCTCTGTGGTGGCAAAAGACAGGTAGGTTCACAGTGGCTGATCAAAAGTGAAGTTTGAACCATGTTTTTGATACAGGATTGTTGATGTGTTACCGTTGGCTTTAGTTGCATGTTTATGTGAGAGTATCAGCTCTTAAAATCAGTGATGATTTTAAAAGTGAATTTTGGTGTAATGGGAAATAAGGTTTTGTTTTTTTTTTTAAAAAAAAAGTAGCAACAACGTACCTTAAAAATGGGTTACAGATATATTTGTTTCATACATCACTATACTGATGATAAGGATCATCTGCATTGTGTTTGTTCATATTGCTTGTTTGATCATTTCAAATATGTGGGTATGATATAGTGTAACATCACCACTTCAGACCTCTAGAAGTTCTTTTGGAAAGAATTTCTCATCTCAACTTTATAATTTCCTTTTTAACGTGGTTCTTGCATAAATTCTGAAAGCAGACAAATACTTGCAACTGTGATCCTTTAAACAACATGAGAGCAGACTTCTAAATTTATAGGATAAAGTTAGGAAAACTGTCGAATTTACCAAAATAAACACTTTCTAAGTATCAGGCTACAATTTTCAAGGAACATATGATTCTCTGTGCTATCACTCTGTGTGCCAAACATGAAGATGCAAGGATGCAATGTCTTTATCCATTTCAAGTTAGATATCTGAACTTGGGCTTTATTTAGACAGATGCTGTTGCCATGAGTTGTACTGTTGCAATATTTGAAGAACTTTTTCTGAACAATACAAAGTGAATGATTCAGAAAGCTCTAGCCTCTTCTTAGAAATAAAAGCCTGCTACTTTCCACTTTAGTCAAGTTTTTAATTTTAGAATGTTTCAACATGCTGTAATTCAATTGGGAAAATTGTATTTTGGTTTAATACTGAAGTAGTGGCTAGACTGTACTTCTGTCATTAATTTGCTATTTGTTTCTGAAATCATCATGAAAGAAGTACTATTTAAGAAAAGGCCTTGTGATTCTAATTTTATTTTTATAACACTGTGAAGAGTAGAAGATTTGTTCTTGTTTGTGCTTGCATAAGCAACTAGAATGACTGCATGTGGTTAGTGGACTTTAAATAGCAACTCTAGAGTATAAAATGTTCAGTTTTCAATTGAAGTGTATGAACAGAAGCCAGGGCTTTTTAACCTTCTAGTCCCTAAAGTCTGCGTATAGAGCAAACTTAAAAACACTTTGAGGTTTGACTGTGTTTTTGCAGTGGAATAACAGTAGTTTATTAATTCTAAAACATGAAATTATGCATATCCATCTTAATGCATTATAATAATTAATTTAGTTGACATGATTTTTATGCAGTAACTTTTTTGACATTTCTAGAGTTTATCTTTAAAATTTATATACACTCCTATTATGTTATTTTATTAATCGTATTTAAAAAGGGACATTAGATATTGAATATTGTACCTCAATTTTATTGTAATGATTTTACTGGTTACCAGGTGGGGTGGCAGTTGAAAAATTTGGTGAATGCACTACGAGAGGATCCGAGTGGTGTTATCTTAACTTTGAAAAAGCGACCTCAGAGCATGCTTACCTCAGCACCAGCTTTACTGAAAAATATGAGATGGAAGCCCCTTGCTCTGCAGGTAATGAAGCTTAATCATAAGTCATACACCATCATTTTAGCTATAAACTATCTCAGTGATGCTTTATTGTGCTTCATCTCAGCAGCATATGGATTTACTCTTGTATGCTTTGAAAAATTGTTTCTGAAATGATTTCTCTGCAGTTTGTTCTCATAGGCTCAACTGAAGTTAAACCTGTTAGTAGAACTTGTCAAAGTTCAGAAGTAATCAGCACAGTGCTTTTCAAGGCAGAAAAGTAGTCCCAAAGACTTTTCTAGCCATAGGGAAGAAAGCATACTTAAGGAACTTATAGATTTTAGTTTATCGTAGTGTTAAGTTCTCCATACAGGACGACTTCAAAGAAAGAGATATGGAAGTGATCTTTAGTCCTCAGTTTGATCTGTCATGGAATTGTAGGAAAATACATGCAGTGATTTTCTTCAACAAAGCACATGACCAGCAAAATTTGCCCATACAAATAAATCTGCATGTTTGTCAGAGTGTTCCTTGTGAAGGAACCATTGCATACGGATTTAGTACAGGATGACCAGCTGGATCTTTATTTTTAGTAAGCCTACGATGTGCTGAAAACCATGGGATGGTTTCATTAAAGCGTTCGTGTTTCACTCCAGGATAAAATGTCAATGTGATGGATTTCTCTAGGAAATAAAAGTTATCTCCACTCTGATAAAAAGCACGTAACCAACAGATGGAACTGAAAAAGAATCCCTTTTTTTAAATTCAGTTCAGATAGGGCAATGTTTAGAATTTTATTTTCTTTGCATAATGAATGTATTCTTCAGTATGTTTTTATTGCCACAGTAAAAAGTCTAATTTAAAATTAAGTACATTTGAGAGAGAAAAGACTTCCACATAGTTCAAGAGAAAGGAAAATGAGATGTGGAAATGCCACTGCTAATGGCTGTGGTGTTTGCCATTTAAAATAATGGTAGATTCATAAAAAGAATTAATATCTCAAAGAACTTCTTTCAGCTATGTATTTTTATACATTTATTTGATCATGATTGAATACCTCATTGTCTGTCAAACTGACTAAGGTTATGAAGATTGGGATGTCTTGGTCATTCAGATATCAAGTACTGACAATATGTGTAACAAACTTTGAACCAAGAATATCACATGAGTGTCTAAACATAAAATTGCTGATCTGTATGCATAAGTGTGTATGAATGTCCATGCTTGAAGGCTCTGCTTTTTATCATAGTTTTAGTAAAAATATAAATACAAATGAAAAATGCATATTGTTGCTTCATTGCTTTAAATGAGATCAAATGCTTTCATTCTGTATCCCTTTTGGGTGAGTTAGTTTCAGTTTGTAAACTTCAGTTTATCATTTGCCTCTATAGTCATTCAACTGAAGATCACACAACAGAAGTTTATTAGACAAGCTATTGATCTTAGCAATTAGGCCATTAAATCAAAAGGGTGGGAAGAAATTGGACGGAAACCAATTTCCAGCAAACAAAGTCCAGTAAGAATGTGAGGATTCCTGCAGTCCTGTTACAGTGAAGGCAATCATGAGACAAAGTTGTGAGCGTGTTTGAAACTCCACACTCAGTTCTAGAAACAAAACTCCTTTAGTGTGTTCTATTTGGCTCTTATTTACATCTCGGCATCCTTAGTTCAGCGCAAATGCTGAGGTTTTATTCAACTTATTTAACTTTATAAAAGTTAAATAGAACACTGTTTCATTCATCTGTATGAATTTTAAATTGATCTATCTTAGTTGACAGCAAAATGAACCATACACATACTTCTTTCTCCATTTGGTGATAAAAAGAGTGCTGACAGCTAGATCAAATAAAGATTACCTCTGTTAGATAAGATGAAACTGAGTCTACATAGAGGTTTTCTGTAATGTTTTCAGGTTGAGTGAAAGATAGACACTTTTGTTCGTTATTGGCTTTTTTTTTTTTCTGATATCATAGAAAATCTGGGCTTATTTTCTGGGCTAATATGAATACAAATAGAGACACTGCTAAACATTAAAGAGATAATCCTAGTATCGTGACGCCATTCTGATAAACCAGGAAAAGGTCAGAACCTCATTCAGTACTTCTGTGTGCGGTGTACATGTGTGTCTGTTGTAATTTGTGATTTTTAGTGTGAGAAACAGCAGTTTTCCTAAGTAGATTATCAAAAAAAGCTCCAGGGTGACGTGAAGACAAACTTCAGAGGCTGCATACAGAGGAGATTTTTGTTGTTAATTTATGCAGATGAGAGGTGAGCAGATGTTAGAGTCTGTTGGAGTTAAAGTTTAAATGCAGCCTAAGTGTGAAATTGGTGCTGTATGCTTGATTAATAAAAAGCAGTAAAAAAAGAATACAATATAATTGATTGTATAGCTATTAAAATATGAGGTAGTGTTATAAAATTTGAGATAATAAATATAGCTAATAAAAATATGTTTTAATAGCTCCTATTTTTCTATTGCAGTATTTATTTATTATAAAAGACAGAAAATGTTAGGAAAAAGTATCTTCCAAAAAATCCTGTGTTCTGTGATTGAAGTAACATAGTGGCTGTTCCAAAATTACTTTTGTTCTAAATTCACATAATCATGTGCTTGGAAGTTAGTGAGAGAGGACAAAATAAAAATGATAGCAAACAGGAAAAAAGATAAAAGGAAGAGCAGTACTTCCATCTCCTTTGGAGACAGAGGAAAATATGATAATTTGTTTTCCTATATTAGGATATCATGAAATAATTGAGGATGTTATAACTGTGCTGTCATCTCAGAGCTAAGTTAATTGAACCCTATGTATAATTCAACGAACACAAGCTATAAAGACATTATGACTCAGTATAATAATTCTGTTAAAGTACAGAATGTGAGTGAAAGCCTCAAGAGACTTTAGAATAAGTTGGGGAGATGAAATTGTAATAAAATGTGGATTAGGATCTGGAAAAGTTTGCTGTGTTTTTTTCTTTGGCTCTGCAAATGAGGAGAACAGAGGAAAACGCGGTGTCACAACTTGCAATGTCTGAGTTGGAAAAGTATAAATTTGCCCCAGTGTAAGGGGGCTGACAAAAACAGAACTAAGAATTTGAATGCATGCCATCTGTGAGGATCTTTAATGGTTGTTAGAGCAAACGTAAATATTTCAGCTATTAAAATACGAAACACTGAGATTGAGAAACATTTGAAAGGTTTTAAAAATTAATTTTTGCTGAAAATGGATAGTGTTCAGCCATTGGTAAAATGCATTTTGCTTGTTTAGCTTATGATTCTATGTAGGAACATGAAGTTTGCCATTTGCAGCAGCATGAAAAGCTGAATTTCAGAGAGCCATAGGAAGTGTACCTATAAACTGGGAAAACGCTAGAGGAATCCTCCAGTTCAGGCGGTATTCTGGTGCTACCAGTATATCTTATCAATTTGGGGTGTGACTTGGTATGTCATCAAACTAGTATTCTGCCCATTCTGTGTAGCAGTTCTGGAACTTATTGCCAGTGGCTTGATGTAAAGGAAAACAGTACAACCAGCTATGGCTGTACTGTTAACCATAACAAGTGTGTACGTACAAGTGCATTAACTCACCAGTAGTGAAAAGAAAACATCCATTTTTTCCTCCTGCAGTGTCCTGATTAAATAAGGTGGTTTGGGTTTTTGCTTTCAGTCACTTGATGATTGTCTCTTTTAATATCTATCAGGTATACCACTTCTTGCAGTAATCAGAGTTCTCCCTTAACACACTTTGGAATCATGACAGAATGTTGGAAATCGAGGGATTTTCAGCCTATGTTGTTTTTTTCATTGCTTTTATAAAATCTGAATTAGACAGCTATGGCCTTGGAGAATTGTTTTTTTGTTTGTTTGTTTGTTTTTTGTGGGGTTTTTTTGCCTTTGCAATGAAGGTATTCATTAATATGGTATTGTACTACAAATATTAAGATGTTATGCCTGCAACATAAGACCTACTAAATTTGCCTTTCAGTTACTTCCTCTGGTACACTGGTATTTCAGATTGCAATGTTAGTACTTCTGACTGTTACTGAATACGCTCAACAAAAAAACCAAGTTCCATTTTTTTTTTTTTTTTTTCTCTCATTCAAGATAGAGATGATTTAATTATCTTGGAACTTTCCATATTTTTGTCTGTCCCCGGAGCAATCAGCTGGCAGTTCAAAACATAATATAAATAAACATCTTTTACTCTAGATCGTCTCTTTCATTTCTTCTTCCCACTTTGAGTTTTTCTTGGGAGGTTTCAAAGGAAGGCTCTCTGAACTGCAGTTTGAACAAGGGGGAAGGTTCAGTAAAGAAGAATCTTAGATTCTCTAAGTTGGTATCACCATGATAGCAAGAATCTAACTGCAAAGCCATCTTTTACTTCTGGAAAATGCTTTGTAATTATTCAAAAGAAACCAGACTTTGACTATGGTGTGAAGATGTTTCATGCAGTGTCTTGAAAAGGAATGGTCACACTTCAGCTAATTTGGATGAAGCGCTGCCAGTTTCACTGATGTCAGTGAGGCGGGGGGCAGGTCCACTGCCATCTTGTGTCTTGACTTGGAAAAAACCTTTTGACTTCACTATTCTGCCACAGTCTTAATCAAACTTATTTAAATGTCACATTTTGTATATTTAAAATAGTTCACTGTACTGTTATATACGTGATTAAATTTTACTGTTAAGAATTGCCACAACCTCAGCATCTGTATTATTTTAAAATAATCTTTATTTTCAATTAGATACACATCTCTACTATGCTATCTTCAACATTTCAGCCTCCTGAGAAGCAACAGTAACTGCAGAGTGCTTGAACTGAGAGAAAATCCTACCTTTATTATTATTTAGTATTTTTCCTCATTATATTGCTCTCTTCATTCAACTATAGGCAATGTTATGTTCTGTTTGAATCATATACGATTAGCATTAATGACTTTAGACTTTTTAATCATTAAATTTGAATAAAATGCTAAACTGTTGGCTCTTCAGTTGCTTAGCTGTCTCTTAACTACATGGAAACTTAGCACTTTTTGCAATATTGTTAAAATTAATTTGGACTGGGTTTTTCTACAGAGTTTGAATTGGTTACAGAATTTCATTACTTCATGTCATGTTCATCTTATAAAAGTTTGTTATTGGAAACATTTTGTTCAGTAAATCATAATATCTTGGTCCAATATGAAAACATATATTAACAGTAAAATCTGTTTACTGCTGCAAATACTGTGTAAAGATATTACCACTTAAAATATTGTTTTGGTTTTGTTTATACTTTAAAAATTGTGTGCCTTTATATGGAGCAATGTTTCTCAAACTGTATATTGCAACTACCAAGGGAGTTAATGAAAGGTTCAAAGAGTTTTAAAAAGCATTAAAAAGAATTTTAGATGGTATATATTAATTATTAATTACGTTCATTGTTTAGAGGAAAAAGAAGCCAATAAAAGAGAAAAAGCTGACAATCTCAGTTTGGGAATGGGAAAGCAATGCTAGCTTCTCATACCAAGATGGAGAGAAGGGGACCACAGGACTGACCTAACCAGAATAGGGCAGTCAGTATTTATGCAGTATCACTCAGTAATTATAGAGACTTTTTACTTATTTCTCTCTCATAGAAGAACTTTGCTGTTGTAAGTAAAGTTGTTTTTCTATTTTCTGGACAGCTGTCAATTTGGTAGAGGATCCATGATGACTAATAATTTTGAACGAGGATGGTGCATCCAGAATGTTTGAGAAACAATACTCCAAAGTGTAATGAAACATGCATATTGTTTTGGTCATTGGGGATTAACACTGTAGGGCTTTATGCGGGATATTTTTGAGGATATTCCAGTTCTAATATTATAACTTCTAAACTTTCTCCGTCAGGTTATTCCCATGAGTTAAGTATTTAAATCTGTGGTCCTGAAAACATTTTAGTTTTATTGCTGTTTCAGGATTCCCACTTGCCTAGCCAGCCTGCCAAAAGTGACTGCAGCAGAGGAAGTTCTAGTCTTTGAAAGAGAGTTGACTCAGTGATAATACTTATCTCCAAATCAGACATACTGGAATTGGAGTTCTATGATGTTCAGTGTGCCTACATGGCATAATATAGTCCACTAAATGACTGCCATTGACATATGGGATAGATGCGATCTGATTTTCTTGTGGATGCACAGATTGACTTAAACTAAATGATTGGTGAGAATTGCAATGCAAAATGACTCAAGGGTGCACCTTACGTGTACCCTGAAGGTTCTGAAGGCTCCCTTTTCAATAAGGAGGGCCTGAGGCTTTTAATTCCGTATTAAATGAAAGCTGAACTCCTAGATCCACGAGGTGGTAACTACTGCAGTGTTCTTGGTGTGTTGAGCTGCTGTCAGGGGAGCACATCTGAATGTTTTCACCACGTTGCATTTCTTTTAAAAGAATTCACTGATTTATTAGGTTAAGTGATGGTTTAAAAAAAAAAAAAAAAAAAGTGATGGCCTGTTTTTAAATTTAGTTTTCTCCTTTTGTTCCAGTCTTTCTGGAACAAAGCTTTTCTGCTTTTGTAGAAATAATCCAAAGAATTGAATTTGGCAGTGTGACTTAGATATGTAAAAGACGTGAAATACCCTAGTGTGTTTTGGAGTGATCCTAAAAGATTATGCTTTCTCTCGTACTAGATTTTATTACAGCTCCTCTTGGGAGCTTCTGGGCCCTGGGAAGATTTACCTCTATTGCAATTACATGAGATACCACAGTCATTAGGGCTTCTACCAGCTACACTGTAATTCTCATTCCAGAAAACATGTCAGTATTTAACATAGGAACAGTTTGAGGGAAACTTTCTACCTTTAGAGCTCTATTTTTTTCTTGGTATTCTAATCACCTCACTTAGCCAAAAGATGAGCCAAATTTTGCATTTCTCAAAAACACGCAACTTCCATTGATTTACAGTCTCCCAGCAAACTATTCTGGAGGGCAAGCCAGCCAATATAGCTGGGCTGTGCACTCTCAAGATCTTGTGATGTTATATGGTGGAATATTCAGGTTTCAGCAAAACTTTAGTCCAGAAATGAAACACATCTCATTAACATTTAAATAGCTAAGCCCACGTAATTCTGGGGAATTCGTTACCTGTGTCTTGCAGCCCCCCAGCAGCTGCTCAGAATGGGTGTGGGCTAATCAATCCATTGTAAGCCCAGACCACAGTTATACCCAGGCATGAATTTCCTTGTGACAGAAAGCACAAATTCCTATTAATTATTGCTGTTAAAAAGCTGCCTTCCTCTTCAGTGCGGAGAGAAGCAAATCCTCTCTCAGTGCTCCTGTCAGTATGAGCTATAAACAGCAATGTTTTGGGCCTAAGAAGTGTAAACATGATCCTGGTAACAAAATTCTCTTGGCTTAGGAAAAAATAATTCTACAAACTGCTCAACAATCTGCAGTGTGTACTTACCATAATAATGCAAGGCATTGGAAAGGGAAAATAAAGGCTTTAGTAAGTGGTTCAAGAACATCTGTGGCTACTGTGTCACAGATGAAAATTTAAACAATAAGGTTTTTGTTCTTCTGAAGGAGTTCTCCTTGTTTGTTTTGTTGGTTTTTTCCTTCCTCCCCCAGTTTTGCCACCACCTTCAGTCTTATTTTTGTAGATTTCAGTCTTCTGCTTGTTTTTATTGGTTGTAAAGTCTTTTACCTGTCTGGTTTTGTGTTTGTGTCTTTCTCCCTTTCTTCCTGTAAGTACTGGCTGTCTTTCACTGGTGTGTTTACAGAATACTCATATTAACTCTATTGAGCAACAAAAGAATTTAGCAGTATCATTGTTTATAGGAGAAAGATTTCTACACTCAGCAAGAGAATATTTGTTTCACTTTATAGACATCATTCTAAAAGTAGATGTAATAAGTTTTAATGATACATTTTTTAACATGAAGTTTATTATATTTGAGATAAATCTAACACAGCTCTGCTGCAAAACAAAACAAAACAAAAAACACACAACAGAATCCAGTTAAAAGACGTCTGAGGTTTCCTAAGTGGCATGTGTTCTTCTTAAAATACAGTTTGTAAAAAAAAAAAAAAAAAAAGATGCAATGGAGAATACTTGCTTGATGAACATAAATTTACAAGGGCTCATTGCTATCGTGTGAAAGGACCGTGCTTTGAAAAAGTTCATGCTCTTGAGATTTTTTTGCAGTATAGGTACCAAGGTTAATATCTAGAAAATATAAACTGGTAATTCTCTCAGTGCTTTCTCTGTCATACTCTGTTCTTCATAGTGCTGGCAGAAGGATCTTTCTGCACACCCATTTGGTCAGTGCTTAGAGCTACTCTGTCATAAATACAGTATGAAATATTTGTGTTCTCCAGCAGTTCCTAAGTTCAGAAATTATAGGTGTAGTGTACACTGTGTCTTCCCAAAACCTTTTTCTTCAGAGACTTCACTTCCGAAAAGATGCAGGAGAATGTACTCTTACAAAACAAAACTCAGTATTTAAATTTTAGGGTGCAAGCAGACAGTACTTCACTTGCATTTTCTTCTGCTTAAGTTCATCTATCAAACAAGCCAAGAAGCGTTAGGCAGACATTGTTAATTAGACTACAGCAGTCTACGTTTGCTTCTCATTTTGTTTTTATGTATTTGCATCTGTATAGAGAGTGCTAGGAAATCGTGCTACAATTTCCAGTCCTACAGTGATTTAATAAATTCTTCAAATGGATAATCGTTATTTAGCTAGTCAAGATAGTTGAGTTGAAGGAGAAAATCATGCTTAATTTGAGAAAGAGGTAAAGATGTGATTAAGAAGAAGGGGCATGTTTGAATGAGAAAGATAGCTAGGACGCATTATTATTCTGCAAGAAGGGTACAGATTTTTTTTGGTTTTGTTTGTGTTCTTTTGGGGTTTTTTTTACCTGTGATTTACTTTGTGACGAGTTTACCTAGGAAAATGAAGGATAATAATAATTTCCAGTTTATTCAGTATCATAGCACATGTGCTCTTGAGGATGCTGTACCTGACTTTACGGCACCTGCAGACAAAAACTGAATCTTTTATAGCTAATTCTTAAGCTGTAGAACAGATGGGGAGAGACGACATTCAATTTAATGCCTACTTATGAACATTTACTGTAAACACTAGACTTTTTCTTTATAATGTTAGTTAAATTAAGCAATTCACTGTATTCTATATGCTATTTACTCATGAAGATTTCACTAGTGGCTCTACTAATTACTATTTTTATGAGCATTGGCAATAATCTTGCTGTGCAAAGGGGAAAAAAGTAAGATATGATCAGATGAGTCAATTTTATAAGCACAATACGTGTCCATTCATAGATCCACATCCCTAAACAGAAGTGTTATTTTTTTCATTTTAAAATCATGTAAAAGATTAGAAGTGCTATTTCTTTAACTTTCTGAGCTGTAGAGATTTTTTTTTAGCTATTTCAGTTACAAGTAAATTATATTTAAGGATAACTGTGATTTTTTTTTTCTCTCTTTCCTTTGAACCAGCCTCTTATTCCCAGAAGTCCTACAAGCAGTGTTGCTACACCATCCAGCACTATCAGCACACCTACAAAAAGAGACAGCTCTGCACTACAGGATCTTTATATACCACCTCCTCCAACAGAACCTTACGTTCCCAGGTAAAAGTGTTCAGTACTCTAATTCAATACTCTGTTCTCTCAAATGTAGAATAGTCTATGCCTATTACACTGTTGTCCTACTTCAAAAGAGAAAAATTATCCAAACCCCTATATATGTAACTATGAAAAGAGTTTATTCCGTTGCCTAAGAGCTATGATGCAACAATGGAGGCTGTGCTAAAAGCAAGAAACTTTGCAGCTTTGACAATGAGAGCGCTGTTTTGTTTTGCTTTACTAATTTCCTTTTTGAACATATTTCATTAGTGTATGAGCAGTTCTCAGGATTACATCTTAGTGTGGGATTCATTGACCTACCTTCACACGTTCCTAAATGATTCAGTAAAATTTCTTAATACACATGGATGTTGCTTTCTTAAAATTCTGAGAGAATTGCAGCTGTATCCATAAGGACGGCAATAACCAGCCGGAAGCCTAAAGATGTATTTACAAGTGACCAGCATTTTTAATGCTTCTGTATCAGATGTGGAACGTCCACTCAATGTATTTTTAAATTACTTTTTGCTGTTCTTTTAGTTTACTTTCTTACAAACCTGTTAAGGGCACCACGTCCTTTCTTGTATCTGAATTTCCTGTACCTGGGTTTTCTGGTACCTGAGTTTTTCTTAGACTCTACTACCAGTAACTCTTCTAGCCAATTAATAAGATTTGTGACCTGATGCTGACAAGAATTTCCTGGGGGCTGTCCAAGAGTGAGGTAGATGGCAAATTAAATTGCCTCGTGGGGAGGAGAAATCATGATTCTGTGATTAATTCTTACTCTTCAGAGAGATGAAAAAACCTTCCAGGGCAAGAAAGTGACTTTCTATTTCATGATTTAGATGATACCACGGGCCTTTCTTAAAGCCATAAGCTGAGTCTTGTTTTCCTTCCTCATCCCTACTTTATATGCTGCTTGGTCTGGTTTTATTTCTGGGGAGATTAAAAAAAAATACTGCAGAAAGAAACCCCAACCAAAACACAGTCTTTGTTCACTTTTTGAATGTATAGTTACATGGCAAAGACCTGCCACTCTTGCAGCTGAAACTGTACTCTCCTGAAAGAAATAATGCCTTTGTACTGGTGCTAATCATATTTCCTACCTCAGAAATATTTCTGTTATTTAATAAGGAACACATCCTCTTCCTTGAAGTATTTTTGTTAGATATTCGTATTTCAGCAGTCTTTAAGTTCAACTCTAGAAACTGGTATCTTCAGAATGCATTTTGGCTATTTATTAATACCATCAAATAATGCTTATTAATGCACAAGTTTGGGCCAATTCTGATGAAATATGATAACACATATTAACACAAGATTCTTTAAGCTACACATTTTTTATTTTGCCAGAGAAATCCTAATGAACTGTAGTTCGTTTCACAAAGCTGCCACATACAGTACAGTGTTCCTGAATGATCTGTTTTGACATTTCATCAGGTTTTTTTGGTCTATGATTAACTATATTTAAGCATGTCTTTATTTTGGGTATTATCAAAATGTTCAGAATCTGTTTCTTAGTTTGTTGTTGCTGTTCCAAGGGGGAACTTTAAAAAGTAAAATGCCCACCATTTGTTCCTGGAATAGAATAAAAGATTCGACATTTTGATGTAACTTGTAAAACCCCAAACCCTGCTGTCCTAGTGGTGACACCCACAGATGCTACAGCTTCCAGCACAACCACACACAAATAGCAGGACCCATCCTTTTCTTGTGATGGTTACTGACAATTGCAGGTAGCAAATTAGTGCTTGGTCAAGTCTGTTGAATGCCTTTGGAAGATACATCAGTCTCCATTGCTTTCCTGCCAGTGTCCCCTGCCACTGTCACAGCAACAAGCTTTCAGCCCCGTGGAGCTGTGCCTTTCCCCCTCACCAGCACCATCTCTGCTCTGGGAAAGCCTGGCAGAGCAGGTAAAATGGATGGAGAGGTTTTCTGTAGTTTTAGTGCCATGGCCGATTCAGGATGGCTCTTTCTTTTCCACCATGGCTGCTTGGCTTTGCTTTGTACTCATACAAGGTTACAGGGCACAAAGAGAAGAATGGGTCAGCTTTGTATTTACATGGTCTAGAGGGGCAGAAACTCTACAGTGAGGACATGAGGCCACAGCTACTCTCTTGGCAGCCTCCCATGCATTTTGCTGCTCAGAAATTACTGTCAATCAGGTCTTTTGCAGCCATCTCCAGGCACAGCCATACCAGCAGTTTTTCAGAGTCCTTCTTTACCTAGTGCAAGGAGAGGGCAATCTGCTTGGGGTTCTCTGTGTAGGTTGTGCAGCGTGCTGCTTGCAATAAATTTCTGTCCTGGGACAGCAGCTCATGACAAAGTGTTATGCATTCTTTTTGTTACTGCACAGGTATATCTATAACATCTTGGAAGCCCAAATTGGCTACTACAGAACTCTGTCAAATGCTTGTAGGCTCTTCTTGCTGAGAGGTTAATTTGTAAGAAACTAGACAGAATTTATCCACACTTACCATACGGCCATGTCTTAAAACTATTTGATTCAAAAATTGATTCAAAAACCTGTTTGATTTGGAAGTGCACATTTGAAAGTCAACATTATTTCCTTGCCCTAAGTTAGTAAGTGCTAATATATTCCAAAAAAAATCATAAAAAGAATAGCTGCACATCAACTTTATTTGTATGATTCTTTTCTAAAGAAACCATTAAAATACAATCTGCAGTGGAAGCAAATGAGCAAAGATGTGAGATAACTAGCGTATACATACATACGAATACATAATATGTGATCCTGATTTTAGCCAGTTGTATGTATTTGCTGCTTGTGTGGCATGCTGATATTTTGCCATTTTTAATTAAATATTCACGTTTTAAAAAATGAATGTCTTATTTAAATATATTATATAATATATAATAAATATATCTTTTATTTACTGAAGGGATGAAAAAGGAAATCTCCCATGTGATGATGTTGGCAGACATACAGTGGGCAAACCAGTTCATACAGGATCCGAATCTCCAAACTCATTTCTTGACCAGGAGTATCGAAAGCGTTTTAATGTGGTTGAGGAAGATGCAGTGTTATACTGCTATGAGTATGACAAGGGAAGAACAAGTGGTCCTGGAAGGAGAGAGAGCACACCAACGTATGGTATGGCATTTTGATCTGACATTATCACAGTTTGTTGATTTTAGGATTTTTCGTACATCTGCTCTTGTATTTAAGCACAAAAATAATTCCAGTCGCTATTGAATGTGCTGAGAATTTTGTACAGATTTAGTTTAATTTCTACATAAAAGCTTATTCTGTGCAAGCATATATGTATTACTATTATAAGGATGGCAAATCCAGTTTTGTTTGGTGATTTTTCTGAATCTGCGTTCTATAATTTTATCAGCTTAATTTTCCAGGTAACTTTTCAGTATCCTTTTGTCAGAAAAACTGGCAGAAGGCCATGCATTTATGCTAAACCCTCTCTATGAAATCATGTTCCCAGTGTAAGTGTAGGAGTAGCTAAATAGGAATTGCTAGGCCTGAATCAGTGATTGAGTACCAAGTGAGAATGCACGGCTAACCAAGGGCACATTGGTGCAAGCAGTGCACCCGGGCAACTGGAAGAGGTGGACCCTGGGTGCATTCCTCCTCACTCTCATTTAAGGGTTAGCAGCCAAAGAAGCAGGATCTCTATTCAGAGATCACCCCTTCTGGGGACTTCACTGACCTTCAGAAATGGTAAGCCACTTGACCTTGTATCTTCTTCTGAACTATATCTTGACAAATGCCTTTACAAGTGTGTTCAAATTGTGGTAGAAGGCAATATAATCACCTTCCCTTGCTCCACAGTAGCATAGGTATAGTAATTCTGCATTAGAAAAAATTTACCAAAGTAATTTTAAAGATCAAAACTTTTTCAGATGAACAAGAAGATGGTATTCTGTTTTCATGCTGTACTATGTTCTAAAACTCTCTTATTCTTCTCTAGTTTCAGAAATGAAAAATGACTGATAGTATGCTTTTTTGTAATGCTGTTTTAACATTCTCTAACTTTTTATATGAGAAATGATGACTTGCTATATATAGCAGTCCCTATTTTATAAGTCTGTGTGTTGTCCATGTAAGAATTTCGTATGTAAATGCACATGCATGTTCATGGTACTTACATGTCTTGGATTTTCACTTATTTATGGTGAGAACACTGAAACAATTTCTGATGAGAGTTTTGCTCCTCAAAGCTTTGTTCTCCAGATTATTTTCATTTTGGATCTATTGGAATACGGCCTTTACCTAGCATTTTATTTGGGCTTTGGACTAGGAAAATTGGTTTCCTGTTGCTATACAAGGAATTGTTCAGTGATAGAGTTGTTAGTACATGGGAGAAAATTAAGAGGAAATTTTGTTTTTATAAAAGTTATTTTGACAGTCCTTGTAATAGCTCAACACATGCTTGAATGTTTTTTCACCCCATTTGCTGTTATTTCAATTATTAAACTGAGCATAGGCTGCATCTTGGAGTTGTTATT
The DNA here is from genome assembly GCF_019232065.1 of Centrocercus urophasianus. Taxonomy (NCBI): domain Eukaryota; kingdom Metazoa; phylum Chordata; class Aves; order Galliformes; family Phasianidae; genus Centrocercus; species Centrocercus urophasianus. The sequence continues at coordinate 42,499,672 of NW_024884364.1, read as the reverse complement.
GCAATCCTGACATCATATCCCTTTGAGAAGATGACAGGCTTAATCTATGAGGAAGAATATATTTGGTACATCATGCAGCCAAGATCCAAAATCACCTGGGAACCATGATACAAATCGAGCTTGAGCTGTGTAAAGTATCCTCGGGACTTTAAGCAATGTGCTTGCATTGTGCTTGCACAATATTAAAGGATGTGTTTTTATAAAGTGCACTTGTTCCACACAGCCACACAATGCTCCTGCAAAATCCTCAGTATCCTTTTGATTTTGAAGTGCTTTCAGATGTTTTTTAACCATGCCTATATTGTATGAAATAAATGATAAGTGTTCAAAGTTGATATATTAATTTTATTGCTCCTGTATTTCAGTTGGTGGATGTAGTCAGTTCCATTAACAGAGATGTACTCTCTGTTCCAGATGTTAAATTTTAATACTAGTATTCTAGAGGGAGGACGACACTTTGTTCAAGGACTGCTGAATCCATTAATTTATTACAGGGTAGCTTTTGTAGCATATTTTCCTATTAGCTGAAAGGGTTATAAATACATGGATCTAAGACCACTGAAAATCACTTTTTTAACACACTTCTTATACAACATTTCACTTTTAATCTGACTTCTTTTTTAATGAATTCACATCACAGAGTCTGTTCTCACTTAAGTATATTTTCTAAAATTATTACCATTCCAGCATTAAATTCACAAGTTTCGCACATGCCATTTGTTAACATCAGATTGGCGGCTAGGCATAACCTAAGGATTTCACAAAAATCTAGTAAATAACATCCCTCTGGCTTACAGTAGCCTCTTAAAGAAGGTCAAACAGAGTTCTGAGAAATAGAGAAATAGTTGTTTTCAACGTATACTCATCATTAATTATATGGTGGCATTAATTTTCTTTAATACTTTTCAGTCCTCCTTTGTGAGAGTTAACAGGGTTTCCTCCATGATTTCTCTTTGAGGAGTCTGTTGGCTTCTTTCAACTGTTAACAAAGAAACTTCTCTTTCGTATTCTTACTGGCTTACAACTGTTGTATAATTGCTACTAGTTGGCCTTGAAATGCTTCAGTTTGCATCCCAGCAATGAAATTTTCCTGAGTGTAGTCAATAGGCAAAAGAGGTTCAGGGGCTTCACATGGGCTAACGTGAAAGAGATAGTAGCAGCAGCAGACAAATGAAGATCAAGTTTAAGGAAAGAAACAAATTTGTTCATTGCAGTTTGGCTGCCAGACAGAAAAAGAGTGTAGATAAATTCAACAGCTAGAGATATTATGGAAAAATTGGTATGACTATAGCTTCTGATAACAATCACAATTTACATGATTTTCTACTTATTGCAGCTTTTTGATTTTGTAAGTGCTTGCCATAGCATCCTGTGAATTTATTCTAACATAGAAGATAAGGTCGTATTTCTAGAAAAAGTGACCAACATCTTTCTTATCAAGGATAATACATGTGCACTCATGAAACGACTTCTAAATGGTGTACTTCAAATCTCAATGACTTCAAACACACTTAATGATGTGCCCATAACTAATAAACTAATTGATAAATAGGGAATTAAGCATAAGCATTTTGTATTCTCAGTAATTATGTATTTGTGAATTGATCTTGTTGTCTATAGAGAACATACTCATTTTTTTGCCATGTTCATTACAATATCTTAAAAATTTTAAAGGCAAAAACAACAAAACACAAAAACAGCATATCATTATGCTGCACGTGCATGGTAGTGGTGAGCTTCCCATGGATGCCATTATTCATTAAGTAGACACATTTGAATATTTGTTTTCATCGTAATCAAGTATCTTCTTTTTCACTGTATCATGGATTTAACATCAAAAAAGCAGAATGAAAATGATGACCTTTATGTCGGGAGTTTTCCAATATGTAGCTAAAAAAACTTCTAATTTTTTAATTTTAAGCTCTAATACTTTTCAAAACAAAATATTTTCCCTTTATTTTCTGTTAGCAGTAGATAAGAGCAAAGACTTATCTTGTTTCTGAAAAAAAAATCAGTGAGATGGACATTGTGCCATTTGCCATGCCACTTTACATGGTATTTTTTTTGCTTCTGCAGGCGACCTAACTTGCTAAAAACTGTAGCTCACTTTAAGTAATCCCACTAAGTTGCATTGCACACTTTCACTGAATTTCCAGCTGTATTTGTGGAAATCTTAAGCAGAAATCATAGTTGACATCTTTTAAACATCCCAGCAAAAATGCTATTTGTAAAGGTATCTTAGTGATGTGAATGTGATTCTCTTACCAACAATTCATTCTGTATATGCTTTAAAACAGTTTTCTATATGTGCGTGCCAGGGGCTTTCAGAATAACAAACAGATATTGTTAATGAAAAGCAAACTACGTAATTTCAGTGTGTTTCTCAGTCTCAGGCATCAGTTTGGTGAGGATTTTGTAGGGCACTGGATTTATTTTCTAAAGTTAAAAAAAAGAAATCCATTAAATACTTTTAACTGCTTCTTCCCTGTTAAAGAAAACAGAACTTAATCTCTGGTTCAGAGGCTATGCTGGATCCTCTTTCATAAGCAATGCTGTAGAATAGCGGCTTAACACTTAATTTCTTTTTTTCTTTCAAGAATGTTACTTAAATATTGCCTTTTGGTGCATGATCTCATTTTTTTTCCCTCTGTTTCTAGGGAAACTAAGGCCTATTTCTATGCCAGTAGAATATAACTGGGTCGGGGATTATGAAGATCCCAGTAAAATCAAACGAGATAGTAGGAGAGGTAAGTGATCTGGTCATGTCTTGTACAAGGCATTATGGGTTTTATCATGCTTCAAGCAATGCCACAGGAGGTATGAATACCAAATGTATACATGAATATAAGGAAAGATCAGACACACTCATGACAGAATCACAGAATCACAGAATTGTAGGCGTTGGAAGGGACCTCCAGAGATCATCGAGTCCAATCCCCCAGCCAAAGCAGGTTCCCTACACCAGGTGTAGAGGCAGACATGTAAAGACATGTCTGAGTTTTCCTAAATTCGTAACCATTGGTTCTACCTTGGGAGATCCCTCAGATAAAAGCTGGTAGCTACGGGGATAATTTCAAAGGAAAGTACGGATGATACAGTGAACAAGCTTGGGCTGAACATTCGAAGCAGGTTACTTGTAAATGTATGAGCCCACAGTCAATTGTATTAATTTAGGATATGTTTTTTAAAAAAAGATTATAGATACGATTATAAGTGTGCCACTGCTGATTTTTTGAAAGCTTCAAGACAACATCAGCATTTGCTTATGTGAATATTCATGTAAGTTTTCTTTTCATTGTCAGCAAAACTAGAAACCTGAAAAAATAATGAATTTCCCCTTCAGATCAAGATTCAATATCTTCTTGCTATATCCACCAAAGAAGCAAATAAGTTTTGCTAATGAAGAAGTCTTGAAGTCTTAAAATTGACAGCAGATCTTCTTGAGAATATTGTATATACCTAAAAAAAATCATAATTGTGCTTTGCATTACTCTTTCAACAGAAAATTCATTGCTACGCTATATGAGCAATGAGAAAATAGGCCAAGAAGACTACATGTTTCAAAGGAATAGCAAAAAGGATACCGGAAAAAAGTCAAAAAAGAAAGGAGACAAGGGTAATAGTCCTAGTCATTACTCGTTGTTACCTAGTTTACAAATGGATTCATTGAGACAAGATGTCATTGGCACACCTGGACCAGAGACCACTTTGTACCATGTGAGTAAAAATAATTTTAAAGGAACCTTTTGCTCTATGCTTGCTATGAGAGACTGTCATGTTTTTGTAGAGGTGTTGAAGACTTTTTTTGACTGGTAATCTTGCAGTTCTGGCCTTGTTTCCTGACCTTCTGATAATAATTTGTTTAAAGCATGCTATTTAGAATCTTCCCGTTAGAAATGCAGAACAGACACCTATAACACTGTAACCAGAAGATCTTATGTTTGAAATGTAGTCTGGTATCTCTGTCTTGACTTATTTTGCTACTGATGGAAAGGAAAGAAGCAGTTTGACTGAATGTATTTCAACACAGTATGCCAAGTCACATTAGATAACTCCTTTACTATAGCTATTGGAAAGGCCTGTTAATGGCAGGAAAACTTGTTGTGGAGGTATTTGTTTTTCCGTTGAGGTGGGGAATGCCCTGTTGCATACTGATTACATGTTGTATGCGTAGCTGTTTTTAATACAGATAGAATAATAGATTTCAGTAACTTGAAAGTCAATTGGAAAGGAAAGAGTCTTCTGAAGTCTTCTGAAGGGAATGTAAAATGAGAATTCCAGTAACTTCCTAGTTTTCAAATGTGTCTAGAAAATGTAGGTTGACAGTCACAACATATTTTAGATATGGTGTTCAACCTCATGAAATCATTTACGTTTTAGACCTGTCGTCATAGAGTAATACACACACAGTTATACAGCAAAACAATAGAAATAATTGTAGTTACCTTCATAAACTAGCACAGAGAATGTGATTTAGATTGCCAGTGTTTAAGGGTAGCAGCACTGTGGGGGGCTTACCAAGAACTTTGCTTTGAAAAACTAACAGCTAGATTTCCATTGAACATGTAAGATCCAGGTAACTCTTGTCTTAGAAGCATTATAAAACACTGCTACAAATTGTTGTGTAATAATTGGTGTGGATTAATTTAAAATAGAGTTTTTAAATTCCTTAAAACTTTTTGAATGGTGGGCCCACTGGGTTCCAAAACTGCTTTTTGCACTACATGTATAGGTGAGTGATAAATTTCAGAAATTATGTCATTATGTCATTAATTATTACACTGTACTTCAATTGACTCAGGTACCCAGATGTGAAAAGGTTGTTGCTTTTCTTTCTTTTTTTTTTTTTTTTTTTTTTTTTTCTTTTTTTAATAATTAAGGCACGATGTTAAGTTTTTTTCTTATGTTATTTTCAACCATTTTACAATTATAGCAAGTTGGAAATCTGATTGTGTAGAGATGGCAATTTGCAAAGGCAAACTGATGTATAGGTGCATAATGCAAGAGGCAGAGGAGTTTTTGAGTAACTGTCTGTCCTCTTTGCAATGTATACAGTCTTTTTTATAAAAAAAAGCCTAATCAGTCCGTGAGACCTTGAAATCAAATATTTACAGAAGAAAATTGAAAAGTTATTTGTGTAACAGAGGCGTTCTATTCTGTAAAGAACAGTATGGTAAATTAGAAATACTCTTCATGTTTTGAGAGAATATTCATCTCTCAGTGGCATTTCTTTGTTAGTAATTATTGAATTTCTTGTATACAATGAAACATTTCTAATGTCATTTTCACTTTCCCTTGGCTGCCTCTATTATCTATTATCTGTTTCCAAAATCTGTATGAATAAACAATATAAACAGATACTAGAAAACTCTTCAAAATTCTTGTGTGAAGGTTACTGAGGAATAGCAACCAGGACTGACTACCAGCATTCTTCATGCAGGTTGGACACTCATCTGCAAAATGCACCTTAACTGTTAACGCCTCAGTTTCCACCACCATCTGATGATCCTTTTTGTGGATCATTACCACAAATGTGTATCTTCGTAATGCTATTAAATCTTCTTTTTGCTTCTTTTCTATTTTTGCTTCTTTGCTATTAAAGCTTCTTTTTGCAAGTTTGGTGGGAATCCATTTACTTATAAACATAAATAAAGGTTATTTGTTCTTTAGAATGCAAATCAGCATTGATCTGCTCACTGGTTTTGGAGCGGAATGTGTGAAGTTGGAACAGTAATAGGAAGCTTGGGACACTGATTTGTTCACAGGACAAATGGAAGGAGCCCTTCACAAAGCATTCACAACCTTATAGTGCCCTATCACAGGAAGCATCCTGGCTGCCATCATGCAATGCAATACAGTTCCCTGTTTATGGTGGTGCCACCTATGCATATGGGCTTAGAAAATCCTAATTTAGATTGCAGAAAGGTCTGTGTTTCTTTGCCACATAGAAGAACATATTTACACTCTGGTCTGAAATAAGGAAGCGTACAAGGGTTTGGTAATATCAGTTACCTAGTTTTCATAAAGTTTTTGCATTATCTGGAAATGGGAGTCTCTGGATGAGCACGAGTTCAGTGCAAGAGGAATGGTGATAACTCCAGAAACTGTACTAATAGTAGTAAAATGTACTGTTGTTTTTTACATTTGCTTTGGTTTGGATTTTTTGTTTTGTTTGTTTTTAAGAAACAGATGTTTTCATCATACTAGAATTTCAGGTGAAGAGAGAGTACTTTGACTCCCTGGGGTGCAAACCACAAGCCAGTGGTCTTTCCTGACAGGTATCTGTAGATGAACATATCTCCTCAGATCCAGAAATAAAAATATACTTCACCAATCCCTGGTTGTTCTTTATGTTAAAAGGTTTCATCTATTAGCCTGTGTTCAAGTTCTGCTTCCAACATTAGATATCATTGTACCTTTGTCCTCTAGGTTTAAAGGTCTTTTGTTACCAAGTTTTATCTCCCAGTTAGAAACTGTCAGGTTATAATCAAATCCCTTTGTATCCTAATTTTGCTTGAAAGGAATAAACGTCCATTCAGGGTTTGTTATTAGAAAGGGTGTTTTCACACATCCTTTTGTCATTCTCATGATTCTTTCAACTCCTCATTTTTCATCTCAAAGTACACTAAATGTTCATCCTCAAGTCTGTACGCAAGAACAGGACATAAAAATCCAGGACTGAGCTACAGGAAAGGAAAGTGACTTTTCTATTCCCATTCACTACTTCTCTGTTTAAATATTAAAAGGTGTTTACTGATTTTAGCCATAGTCTTGGCATGGAAAACTTTACTGCCTGGTATTCCCAGTCCAGTGAGTTATATCTGGTATTCCTTGTTCTTGTATGCTTGGCCATGTTGAGACATAGAACTTCTTGGGTGTTCTTTTTGAATAATCTGTGACTCTAAAACAGCCCCAAATATGAAGTGCCAGAGAGTAAGGTCTCTGGATGTTCAGGTAGGTCCTTGTGATTCCCCACTCTGCATTATGGAATACTGAAGCTAATAGAAGACTGCGATCTGCTGTGGAATGAAACTTCTGAAACATTTGATTTGAGATGATGCAATTTCTGTGTAAAATTAAAAACACACAGTAACTCTTTCTATCTTTTCTCTTTTTTTCTTTTTTTTTTTTTCATTCAGAAAATGGAATGGAAACCATGCAGCTCATTTAGCGTTTGGGTCTCATCCATGTCATTCTCAGAGTTTCAGTTCTGTGTTATCTTTATTCAACAATAATAATTTCATTATTTTGGAGGCCCTTGGTACAAATGTTAAATAATTTTGGATTATTCAGTTAATGACTATTTCCCCTAAGGATTCCAGGTCTCCTTCCTTTTGAGTTGTGTAGCCATTTAGGTATACAGGTTAATATGCAGGTTAATATTTCTTTTTTTTTTCTTTTTTTCTTTTTTTTTAACTATGATTGTTTTGCACAGGAAAATCAGGTTTTACAGTTACACTGATTTTAACTCCTTGCTTCTACTGTGCTTATGCATGATTCTGAAAAGGAAAAATCTATGATCAAAAAGCTACCCATAGCCAAATTGTTATTGTTTTTTGTCCTGTAGACAAAGTGAAGGGCGTGGAAAAAATTACCATGGTGATTCTTTAGTGTGTGGTGGTTGTTTATTAACTGAAAATTGTCATTTGAAGGATGCCAGCTGATTCAAAGTGGGTTTCCTGTATTCTGAAGCAATCACAACAATATAGTAGTCTAACATTTTCTTGACCATCAGTATACTAAATTTCCATTAAATTACTGGTTTTAGGAATTCTTATGGCATAGACCTGCTGTGATGATCAAAAACATTGTAGTCAAAGGAGCATTTCAGTAATGGCCTTAAAAAATGAACTGCTTCTATCTGTATCCACAGAATGTAACCGATATAAACAGTATAAAAGCAAAAACAAAAACAAAACAAAACAAAAAAGCAAAAAAAAAACAAAAAAATGCGTTATATCTGTGAAATAATCACCTCTTGTATCTGCTTGCAGAAATGTTAAATTCTCATATAGATAGTCTCTGTTCCGCTTTGTTTTGTTTTGTTTTCCATTGCGGGCAACACTTCTAGCATACACTGATTTCTAGGCAAGTTGTTTCTGCATTCTATTCTCTTTTTCAAAACTGCTGAAGAGATACTAACATGGAGCATTAATGTTTTTATTAAGCCAAGGCAAACTTTGAGCTGCTGCTAATCTAGTGTGCAAACAGGTGTTCAGACTAATCTATTACTGTAGATACAAAACGGTGCAGTTAAAATTGCCTTGGACCTTTGGGGCATAAGAGATGAAAGCTCTGACACATGATTATAGTATTTTAAGTTCATTATATTATTCTGTATAGGAATTTCCTTGGTACATTGTGCTTTGTTTTTGTTACAGGAAAATAATGTGGTTACTTAGTAGGGGGATTATGTCATGAGTCAGAAGGAGTTCTGCGTCAAGTTAATAATAAAGCCCTTATCCAGATCCATACGCTTTCCTGTTAATCTGGGAATAATGCTGCTATAGAAAGAGAAAATTGCATGTAGCAAAGGATTATACAAGAAAAAACAGCCTTGCTTACAAACTGTTTTCAAATGTACACCAGCAAACTTATATTACTGCCCTTTTTCCCTCACCATTCCTGCCTCCTATCCCTTTACCTTTTCTGATGTATGCTCATTTATTAATGTAGGTATCAGCAATACTTAAAGAATTGCTTGTCACAGGAAAAAGAACCAAAAAGAGGTTTTTATCTTCTTGCTTTGCTGATAACCAGTTTATTTAAAATTGTTTAAGCTAGGTATTAATTTCTTGGTGACTTGAATTGTACTTGAAAGTAAAGTTAGTTTATTAGCAAGAGTTACTCTCTGAGGATCACACATCAGTAACAAGTGGTTCAGGATCAGATGCAAGAAAGAAATTAAGGATTTGTTTCATTTTGCTGAAGGTATTTTTTAGGGTCATGTACGCCTGTACATGCATTATGCTTAATGTCTCAGTTTTGCTTTAAATAAAGGAGAAATAAAATGAAAGTCACTTTTTTTTCCCCTTCAAATTCAATTAAGTTTGTGCACATTTAACAAACCTATTTTCTTCTTCTTTAGCAATGTGTAACTCCTCGCATGATCAGCACACATGTCAATGGCTCTTAAATCTAATCAATAATTTCAGTAGTTGTTGTGATGGGCACCTACAGAAGGCCATGCACTCTCCCTTCCACTTTCCCTGGGGGGACACTGAGGCGATGAGTTTGAGGGATTTAGTGAGGGTTGTAATTTCAGTCTTCTTGCGACTTGTCATGAGGTACTCATGTGTCTGTACCAGTTCAATCCAGTGTGTTTGCTCAGCAGATCCGGTGGGTTGCATCTGCCTGAACAAGCAGAATTCAATTGGTTGCAGTCATCTCACTGAACCTACTGTAAATGAAGAACATTTGTTTATGAGTCTGTTGCAAAAATCAATTTTTAGCTGATAATGAGATAAATTGGAAATTGAGGCAGTAACTTTTAAGAAAAATAAGGTTTTTTCTACTTGGGTGATACATATTTCCAGATATTTCATGCTTCCCACCCAGCAAAAAATACAGGAAAATGGTTTTTATAAATTCAATTCAAAATGTGCATATTTGAATGCTATCAGTATAGAGGACAATTTATCCGAAGTTCCTCATTTTGAAAACTTCAAAAGCTACTTTGTCTAAGCTGTTCTTTTTCACTTACTTTTCTTATTCTTCTCTGCAAAAAGCCTGAAAGGAAGGAAACTTGAATGTGAAGTGCATACATCTTTTATAAAAAATCTTGAATCCAATAGGCATGTATTTATGAAACCTTTTAATTGTAGTATAAAGAGTGCAGAACGTATGCATATGAGTTCTCTAATAAATGTATGCACAAGCTACCCATCAATTTGTTGCAGAAATCTTCTGAATAGAAATGGTGTCTAATAAACACTATGTAATGGAAGGCAGTCTACAAGAAAAATAAAAGCCACAAAAGAAAGAAACTAGCAGCTTGTTATAATTGTAAGCACTGCAGCATTTAAAGATTGATAAATGTTTGGTTTAGATATTTGGAAAAAATGTTTGGATTAGATACTTGGAAAAAAAAAGAGTACTTCAAAGAAAAAATTGAAAATTCAATTGCACAGATTTTAAGTAGGTGTCTGAAATCTAGAATGCCATTACACCATTATGACAGATGGAGTTGGTACACTTTCTCCTTTAAATTGTATGTAGTCCAACTACAGCAGTCTTTAAAAATGAAGGTTCTCTTTTTTTCCCCCCCAATTTCACATTATATATAATCAGGCTGTTGATTACTGTAGAAGTAGTCCAGCCATTAGTATCAAAGTCCAGTTTAACTTAAGTGCATAGTGAAAAATATTTTCCATAAATATATCCTTCTTTTTTTTTGTTGGTATTCAAAATAGCATTGCTTCTTCTCTATGATTTTTCACTTCCATTTAAATATTTTATTAATACAATACTGAACTTGCAGAATGGCTATGGTTGAGCATGTATCTACTGTCATTAAAGGAAGCCTTAAACTCCTTCTTTAAAATAAACTCATAAGAAATAATTGATTAAAAAAATGATGCTTGCTGAGTTAAAATTCATAAGCACTGTCAGTTGTATATTTTCAGCTAAAAAATTCCACTGTCCAGAAATTAAATAATATTCATAAAGAGTTTTTTAAATAGTTCATAATTATGAAAAAAATCAGACTACCTACTACCATAGAAAGAATTATAAAGCCCTGCTTCTTTGTTAGAAATTAGCTTCTCTGCAGTCTAAGTACAATTTTATATCCATTTGTTTCCAGTATAAAGGCAGGAAAACAGAAACTTCAACTGGAAATAGTATATGTACTGTTAAAATTCATGAGCAAAGAGAAGTTGAAAAATTGAAATATTTGTCACTGTGTCTAGACTGCTCAAAAGTACTCTGTGAGGTTGTGCTCCAAGTAGATTCCCAGGCAGGCAGCTCAGCAGGACAAGTCAATAGTCTGAACTTCTGGCATGTCTGATCTCTTTTCAAGTACTCAAATGTTTGTAAAGATCCGGGACAGCACAGCTTGACTCCGGTCAAAATCAAACAATGGGATATCCCTCTTTGAAGGTGACCAGAGTAGATACTATATTGACATTCTATTCTTTGTAATGCTGGTCCTATTTTACTTCATTTTCTGTAGCCTTATGAAGGTGAATGAGAGCACTTTGGCCTGTCTACAGCTTCAAGCCCTTCTTAATTTTCTCAACAATGGGCATGGAACATGGAAATAAGTCTGCACCAGTATCTAGATCCATGTGTGTGAAAGTAGAAGGTGCTTAACATTCTGCAGTAGAAACAGAGTTGAGTAGGCTTATGAAGTTATAGAATAACATGAAATTCTTTCAAAAACTTCAGAGGCAAAGGTGCTGGTAAAATTATTCACATATACAGAACACCCAATTTTGCTGTAGCATCATAAGCATCTAGCTCGTGTCCATTTCTCATGTCAACTTCCTCTAGTATAGCCCATAGAAGAACTTCTGTAATAAGAGACAACTGGAAAGAACTGTAATTAAAAAATCAGTAAGGGTAAAAAGGACAAGATAAAGAAACAGAATGGAGAACTCTTATCTAGTGCCTTCATGAATCTGGGGCCATTTAGTCTGGAAAAAAGGAGGTTGAGGAGAGACTTCATGGCTCTCTACAGCTACTTGAAAGGAGGTTGTAGCTAGGAGGGTATCGATCACAAATAAACAGCCTCAAATGAACCAGAGAAGGTTTAGATTGGATATTAAGAAGAATTTCTTCACCTAGAGGATGCTTATTGTAACAGGCTGCCCAAGGAAGTGGTGGAGTTGCCATCCCTGGAGAAATAGAAGAGACATATGGATGTGGCAATAAGGAACATATCTTAGTGCTGGGACCCAGTAGGTCAGGTTCATTTTGCAGTCTTGATGATCTTTTCCAAGCAAAACGATTCCATGTTTAAGAAAAAATAGTAATTATGTTGTTAATTACAGAAGCCCATATGAGCCTGCATGCTGCACACATAAAAATCTGTTCCAGTAGACGTGACCCACTGTTTCACAGCTGTTATGATGGCACTGTTGCTGAAATGCACTACCCTCTGCCTTGCTATGTTCACATCCACTGATCGGTCAGCATAAACATTCAGCAAGCCTCAATGAATGTCAGCAGGTGCCATTTTTTCTGCATGAAGGAATTCAGTGACATACCTTTGCTTCATCTTCACTTCCATGTCAGCTGTCGTCTTGTTGACTGCCCCTCTGCTGCCATCTTTCACATGGCTACAGAATGTAGAGGAATATTGGTGGGAGCTTCTATTGCCATATCACCAGCATCTGCCTCTCCCTTGTGGGCCAGCATAATCAAATAAGATGCATTACTTTCAACTCTCATATTAAACTCCATGATCAAATATGGAATTGTTGGTCCTCATCAGTAGAAGGTGGTAAACTGAGTGAGTGACTGAGCAGTTGCCTTAATTCTAAGAAAAAATGTTGGACAGAGGAGAGGAAAAGGAGCAAAATTATGATTAGTCTGCCAGAAAGTGAACGGTTTAATTCCTAGTGAATTTGCCATAAGATAAAAATAAGTATGACAAAAACAAACAAAGAAGAAGAAAAAAAAAACGGTATGAGGTGCATAGGGGAGGGCTTCAGAAGATCTCTGCTACAGTCTTCAGCTTAAAGCAGATCAGCTCCGAGGTCAGACAAAGCTGTTCAAGGCCTTGACCAGTCAGGTCTCGAAAACCTCCAAAAATAGAGACTGCATGAACTTGTGGCCCGTCTGTTCCATTGCTTGACTGTGCTCATGGTGAAAAAAATAAGTTGGAAGTGAGTGGTAAAACAGAGATTTCACTAGTAAATTAAATAGCAACTTGCCCAGATGTAAGGCATCGTTTCTGATGTAACACTGCTGTTTAATTGAAATAATCTTGTAAAAGAGTCTCAGTAATCTTACATTTGTTCTGACAGTTCTAGACTTTCACTCATTTGAACTCAAGATTTAAGAGAGCGGATGTACAATGTGGCTTCTACAGTTTGTGCATACAGTTTGTGAAATAGTTTATATCATCAGGAGGGATTTCTAAATTATTTTAAATATATGTAATATTACCTGCATTCTTCCCAAGGAATGTTATTCCTGTCACTGATGAGAGAATACTTGCATATCTGCATTGCTTTTCTTTAAAAGAACCAGTTGAAACTATGAGTTTTCTCTTCTTGGGGAACTGCTTGCTAAAATGAAAATTGAAGGTACTGGGTATGGGAGATTTTGCATATATTTCTATATGACCTGTAATCTTTAGTAAAATCTAGAATCTCTGTTGCAGCAAAACATTGTGGAGATTGGTTCATGGGTCGTCATGAAGCACAAATGGACTCTTGTAGAAAATGTTCTACCTTAAATTTACTCTGTTATCTTCTCTCACTTCTGACCATGAGGAAAAAAATGGCCTGTTATAATCTCTTTCTATGATGAAGCTGGGAAATTCTTCAAAAGTGAGGCTGTTACTGAAAAGGTCATCTAGTCCAACTTTGCCAGTATAGATTTATCCCCTACTGCATATGATATAATGCTCTGAAAGTGTGATTTTGCACTGTCAAGAGATGTAGATCTATAGACCAATAAATCTTCCAGCTCAGAACATTTCCTAATTTCCTTTCACATCCCTGTTCTGTGTTGGGTTTTTTTGTTTGTTTGTTTTGTTATCTATTTCATTTAATCATTTTGTGTTGCATCCTGGCTTTATTTCCTGATAGAAGACTTATGTCTTTGTAGGTATTAGCATTGTTAGTGCACCAGTAAGCTGCATTAACTGTAGTTGGTACAATCACAATAGCACAGTTGAGAGATTTCTTCTAATGCAGAATAAGTGTTTTAGTCCCTGAATTATTCCCCTTTGATAAAGAAGAGATTAAGCATGGCATGTTGTAGCAGAGAAGCATTTGTTAGCCTTTGCACAGAGGGGACCCAGCATGAGTTATTACTGCAATATTGTGGGGAGTGTCACATCTATGAGAAGAGAGATCTAGGTCTTGACTTCTCAACTGGCTCCTCTCCATACTTCTTTTTGTACAACAGAAAGACCACGATTATGAAAGCAGTGAATCAAGGACACTGACTGGCATGCGTCATGAAATCTGACTTTGTTAACATCTGAATGTTGCTTCAACTAAGGGGGAGCAGATGCCCCTTTCAGAGCACAGTTTTATCAGAATGCTTTGACAAGCAATGCAATTGCTTCTGAACAACTGAGTATTCGAAGTGGTGGATTTGATTCAGCAGGAGTCTTTACCCCCTTCCTCTGCCCCACTTGCATGATTGCAGTCCCTATGGGCCTTCTGTTGACACATACAGTGGGAAATTGTATGGTTATATCTGCAAGGAAAGTAGTTTGCAGCAGTGTGTCTTCTGAACAGAAGCTATTTTATAAGGTGTTTCTGCTGTACTGTGAAGAATTGCCTGTTGCTTAGCACTGATCTGTGAGTCAGCCAATCTGTCTCTGTTACTGCACCATGGAAGGAAAAAAACCCTCATATTCTTCATACAGTAATAACTGCTTTCTGTTCACTTCTGAAGTATATCCTTTTGTTTTCAGATTAACCCCAGTACATAGTATTTCTAACACTTGTGAATGCTGACTTTAGAATGAGTGTAAAAAACATAGCCATCATAGAATTAAGAAGACATAATGTTCTTTCTTCCTGAGATATCTTTCATCTTATATTTAGAGGAAATTTTACAAAATTTCATCATTGTATCCCAGAATGAACTATTCCTTTTCTACCTTAATTCATGGATACAATGGAAGTGTTAGGCATGAATTTTAACAGAATGTTTAAGGGCCAACTTACAAATACTCTTTCTCGCATTTTCCCATGGAAACTTGCCTTCTATTGAAGAACCTATTATTGTACAACTGTAACTATTACTACAGCCAAGACAGCAAGCTGTTCCTGGTATTGTGATGCAGAGAGACACAAAGGACTGCTTTCTGGAAATATCATTTTAGTCCTGAGGGGTACAAATGCAGGGAAATATCCAAGCCTTGGAAATGGATATAACATGTTCTTAATAGTGATTTAATCAATAGATAACATTTTCTCCTCATAAAGAGTACAGATATTTCACCACTTGAAAAGAGCAAATTTGGCACTGTATGTATTCTCTTCTAAAGATGAGCAGAAAAATCATTTTGGTGACTGTCTTTTTCATGTTCTCTAATAAGACTGTTTCTTCTGTGCATACCTGTGTGCTCCTAGGATCACAGAATGGCTTGGATTGGAAGAGACCGTAAATATAATCTAGTTCCAGTCCCTCTGGTGTGGACAGGATTGCTAACCACTAAATCAGGCATTAGATCAAGCTGCCCAGAGCCCCATCTAACTTGGCCTTGAATGCTTCCAGGGATGAGACACCCACAGCTTCTCTGGGCAACCTGTGGCAGTGCCTGACCACCCTCTGAGTAAAGGATTTCCTCCTAATGTCTAACCTAAATATCCCCTTTTAGTTTAAAGCCATTCCCCCTTGTCCTACTACTATCAGGCCATGTATAAAGTCAGTCTCCCTCCTGCTTATGAGCTTCTCCATTGTGGAAGGCCACAAGGAGTTTTCTCAGAGCTTTCATTTCCTCTTTTATCAAAATCTTTGCAACTTCATAGTCCCAGAAGAGTGCAATTTTCTATTTTATCGATTTTTCACCAAAAAGTTAATATTTTTGGAAGTCAAAATGAGTTTTCTGTTTCTCTGACTGGAAGAATATTATGCCTGAGTGCTAACAGAGTAAACTCCAAGAGTTTGTCTTCCTTGAAGCAGTTTTCTCATTTATTAGAGAGTTAATGTACCTCGCATCTTTCTCTGTCACAAAGCAAGGCTGAGCAGTGGGAAAGAGAGATCAGGCAGAGGGACAATCTGAAGTTTCACTATTGGGAGAGAGCTGTGAATTTACTCCTTTTCATGATAAGGATCTAGGTGTTGTAAGAGGAACAGAAGTTTGCTTGACTGACTGATGTCTCCTGGAGGGGCAGTGCAAGTAATCCACGAGGTTTCTGGGACACGTGCATAGTGAGCTGATGCCTCATGGAAGAATTAGAGGCATTGGAAAAAAGAAGGCAATTTCTGCGTGAACATAAAAAAGACTGTGAGGATGGTTGAACATTGGAGAATGTTGCCCAGGGAGTTTGTGGAGTTTTTGGTTTTGGAGATAGTCAAAGCTCAACTGGAGATGGCTCAGCAACCTGCTCTAGATGACTCTGCTTTGAGTAACAGGAGAGGATCTCCATAGGTACCTTCCTGCTTCAGCCACTTTCTGATTCTCTGACTGAACTGTTTAAGTCAGTAAGAGATGAATCTACTGTGGGGTAGAAATAAAAATAAAGGATTCAATACTATTCTTTAATGGGTGATAATTAAGTTTATTTCTCCTTCTTAAGTGAATGCAGTTGAAATCTACACTGTGATGTAACAACTGATGCATCACAGTCTTTTGCCACTAAGGACTAAATGCAATTTTTGAACTTTTCCTTTCTTTCTTTAGACTTACTGTCAATAAAGCAGGTACTAAAATTACATGTTTCAGAGTAGATGCAGAGAAGAATGATTTCAGAATAAGTTATTCTAATAAACAGCACTTGTCTAGTTGAACTTTTTATCTTTATTTGCTTCAGGCAGCAATGACACAGTCCTTGTTCTATCAGTAGTAAAGACACTGTGGGAATATGAATACTCTTATTTACATTTGAAATTGTCCAGAAGTTTTACCGCTTCCATTTTTCCATTAGAGTCCCATGGCTTAATGACCAAAAGGAAGATCTTTCTGTGTAGAAACACTGTATGATATAATTTTCTTGATATGGTCTGAAAATGAAAAAACAAACAAACAAAAAAACCCTAGCCAACCAAACAGCAACAACAAAAAAACCTTTTTGGATTGCCTAAGTTTACATGTATTGTGCTATCAACTTGGCATGAACTAGTGCAAAACGTCCCTTGCATGTAACATTTGCTGCACTGTACCCCAATATCTCAAGAAAAAATTGACAATGAGAGAAAGAATAAGAATTCCTGAAGAGAAAATCTGTGCTTGCTATCACATTTCAGACAACCACAGTCTTGTCTAGCATATTCTTCTTGGATAAGGCACCTTTGATATTATCGGCCCTTGTACACTATGTAATAAGGAGAAGATCCTGCACAACGTAACCATATCAAGAGTGGAAGCTAGAAATTTGACAGCTTTCGTGTTGATGGCTACATATTTTACAGTAAAAAGTTCTTAGAATGTTCCTGTCAATACACAAATTGTGTGTGTTGTGGGGTCGTGGTTGTAGCTCCAAAAATATAGGGATCCAGTCAGAGCTGTAGCTATATATGATGACTGACACACTGTGCTTCTAGTACTTCCTAGGTGTCTTTTGAAAGCTCCTGTGGGGAAGGAAAAGGTGCAGGAATTAGGATCATTGGTTATCTCATTAGCCATGGGCTTTTTTGGCTGCTGCCACAAAAGCTTTGACTTTTGCAAGTACACATTCATTTAGCCCTAGCACTGAAAGACCTTACAAAAAATTCTGGCATTTTTGCATTTCTGAATCAATGTAAAAATGGGGAATCAAGAAAATATTGTGTGGTATAACGTTCCAAGTAATGAATTGTGAGATCAATTCTTCCAGTGACTGTTAATGTGTCTGTGCCTCATCACTCATTTGACAAACCAGTGATTCATGTGTCTCTCTGTCTGAAGTCCCCGCAATTTAAAAGAGAAATATCCACAGGATATTTATTGTAGAAATTCTAGCTTTTTGATGTTATTTTCCTTGTACTACAAAACCTCACTTTTAGAGGTCTATTCGTATGTAATGTTCATACTGTGCTTTAGTGTAAAATGTCTTAGATAGAAACTTAGTGAATGTTGTCCTTTTAAATCCAGGTATGGTATTTTATTATAGAGGGTTCTCAAGAGCAAAGAGAGCTGTGAAGGGAAGGCAGAAGTCTGCATTACCTAAGCATCGAGAGATCGATTTGATTCAATAAATTTTGCTACTGGGAGGTGAGACTGAAGGTTTCAGGACACTGTTAATCAGCTCTCATGTCCTTTGCCTATAAATCACTTTCGATTCGAACTCACTATGGATTTATGAATTACGTACAATAACTGTTTTGTCATCAGCCTGTGACTTGAGTTTAGGAAGATTTCTGTCTCTGCTTTCATAAATTCACTGCTATGCTTTTGTATTAGATTTTCTTGCAAATGGGTCATCCTATGTATTGCATTTGCATTTTACCTATCCAGAATGAAGCACTGCTTTTTGAATAACTTTGTAAACTCGAGTTCTTGCAGCATGTTAAAAATAGTTTATTTGCAATTTAGTGCCACTTGGTACCGTTTCTAGCAATTAAATAGATGCTAAAGTCATGTAGCCACAGATAAATTAGAGGATGTTGAATATATGAGAGGTTCAAAGTCCAGAATTCAAGTTAAAATAATACACAATTGGCAAAATATAACATACACACACAAAAAAATTGGAATAATCAGGATTAGTGGTATATAGATATTGTAGCAAAAACATCCCACACAATCTTACAAATCAGATTTCCCAAACATAAAATTTTTTTGCAGTTGTTCTTTGTTAGCAGTCCCTGAAGTCCAGTCAGCACAAGGCAATTCAAACAAGCCTGTGACATATTTTTGTTTTTGCCTTCCTGAATAGGATCATAATCTGGAGTCCAGTCCTTCCTTATCCCACTTTTTAGTAGATTCCTGTTGAGTATATTTTCACCCTTAGATAGTTTATCTGATCCTTAGCCACGATAACTGGCTCCTTCAAAGTACTAGTTCATGCCTCATCACTTCTATGCTGCTAAAGTCCTGTCTGTTCAGCTTCATCTCTAAAAAATGCCTTGCAGATGCCCTGTGTGAACTCAGCTGGCTTCATTGCTGACAGTAATCTCTTCTTGTTTCAAGACCAAAATGTAACAACAGGTCGATACTTGGCCTTGCTCTAAACAAAGTAGTTATCTATTGCGAATGCAATTCTGCTGCTGATTTACAGTTTGCTTTCAGAACCATTCTGAGTTCCCAGAGGTCTTCTCTCATCACGCCTTTGTAGCAAAGTTCTTTAAAACTGTTTTGCTTAAGCATCTATGAAAATAATGCTATCTGTCATTAGCTCTTAATGGAGGCTAAATAATATAACAAGCCAAAAAGCATAATACTGTCATTGGGAATACATGGTTTTCTTTTTTTTTCCCCAAAATTTTGGATCTCCATACACCAAGAAACACGGTGTACATATCTCACTAAGAGAAACATGTATGTTTAGTTCATCAGAACTGTGGAAACACAGCATAGTCAATGAGGTCAAGTTATTGAGTGTGAGAAGCCCAAAAATAGGCAGCACCAGTTTACTATTTTTTTCCAGATATCAGCTTCTCCATCTGCAGACAAAAGTTACAGTAAGTAGAAATGTTGCAAGCTACTTTGCTGAAACTAGAGAAAGTTATCTTACACTGACAGAGAGTGGAGTGTATGACTGTAAATAGTTCCTTAATGTCTAAACTTGCAGCTTCAGAAAAATTGGATTTGACTTGAGCTTTCAAAAGGAAAAACAAGCAATAAAGATATCTACTATTTTCCTTCCAAATCAAAATGAGCCCAAGTAAAAGAGTTGGAGTTTATTATTCTCATAACCTGTTTCTCACTTCCTGCTTTCCAAAATGATTAACTGGAGAATCCCTAAAGAAAAATGAAGAAATAAACATCTGAATGAAGACTTTAGGAGCCATCATATTTAACACTAATTTCTATGTCTAATCCAGATCTTCAGAGAAGATTCAGTTAGGATCTTTTGTAGCAGAACTGTATATTCTGTTACAATGAAGGACTCCTCATGATTTTTTTGGGCTTGTCTAAGTTTTGGACATGGGTGTCACATTATTTTGGTCTCATGCATATATATGTTAGCTATTAGAGAAGCTCTTGCATAGGTATTAGAGGAATAGTTTGACCCTAATTCTTTGGGCTTCCTTCTCAAATTTCTGAAAAAATAGTAGCCCCATTCAGTAGTTTTGATAACCCTTTGTTATGCATTTTTCTTCTACTTTCATTTTAGGTATCAAATAGAATTTCCTAACTATTACTGCAGTTTGAGTTTTATCAAATATCCATCTCTTTGGATAGCAGTTTCACTCCAAATTAATATTGATTACTTTATTAACTTTCCTATTTGCCATGAAATAAATGCATTCATTGAAACTTAAATCATTTAATGTTTTTATTTAAGTAAGTTTTTGATACAGAGAGCTATCAAATTACTGCTAAGTAGTCCGTAATAGTTATTCACATGTTCAGGCTTCTGAATATTTACTGTTTGCTTTCAGTTTTGCATCCCTTTTGATCAAATATACAGGAGTCTTGGTACTATTCAAGAAACTGAAAGTAGATTTTGAGGATGAGAGAAAAACCTGAAAGTCTCATTTCTCGATTTCTTGAAAGCTTTATGTTGTACATACTGTAACGCTAGAGTGTTATTGCATGCCTGCTGTTTTTCTGAACTGTGCTTCTATACGTGATTACTTTCTTGCTAAAGCAACCAGTAAAATTACAAACTGTTGGTGACCTCTTTTCTTAGTGTGAACTCCCACCTAGAATTTTTTTACTCTGCAGCTGCAATACCACACTATAATCTTAAAAGCACAGTGAAGTGTACATACCCCAGGGCACACTGCTATTTACTCCTATGCAGTTTTTTGATGGGCTTTGAGAACTCTGTCAACCATTTTGAAGTGTGTGACAGTAAATAGAATCCACATAGCAAGTTCAGTAATGATCATTTGCAGCTGTTATGGTTCAGGTGCGCACAAGGAAATCTCAAATGGCTGGTGGGATTCTGCAGCCAAGCCTTCAGAACAGGCAGACTGAAATACTATCAAGAGGAAGGCTACCACCTTTGTCAAAAAAAAAAAAAAAAAAAAGCAACCAAACACAGAAACATAGCTGTAATCCCTATTATAGATAATGTTTTATTTCTCTTGAAATAACATGTGCTTTGGCAGCTGCTAATAGCAGAAATAGATATATAGATATATGAATAAAATGTTTCTCTGACGTTCTGCATACATGTGCTTTTGTCAGAGGATTTATTTTAGGTTTATTATTAAACACAAGTGCAAGCAATTGTATTGTGGCAGAAAATTACTAAATTCAAATAACCGAGGCTCTGCGTACTCAAGAGAGCTTTGCATCAAATGTCATCTTTCTTTGGGTAATGCAAAGTTTTGCTAATTGTATTTTGGGCAACGGAAAAACGTGTCATTCAGAATTTGAATAAACAGTTGCAAGTTTTCTTCAGGAGTGAAAATTTCCATTTGGGTTAAGATGTTAATCTATTTCATCTTCTCAGTGGCAGTTTTGTTTTCATTTCATCTATTTTTTGAGTTAGTAACAATTTCCTTTTATATAGAATGCTATTTTCCATTTAATTTTATGTTTGCTTTCAGAATTAGTAGGAGAGATGAGTTCTTGGAAACAAGGACAAGATGTATGAGAAAATAGTTGCTCAAAGCTCAGATTGTAGCAGAACCAAAATGTAGTATACATGTGTTGAAATCCAGCCTTGTGAGTAGGTGAATGAACATTATCATGCAGTAAAATGGCTTTAGTACAGTTGGATTTCTGGTTTCTGTGTGAATCCATATTTTTCGGATTTGTGGTATTAAAAAGTGTTATTTGTGTTAATGTTACACTTGCCACATCACAGAACTAAGCTGTAGAGGGGGAAACATTATGATGGTCAGTACTGGGACAGGTCACTTGAGTGTGAAGTCTGCCTACTTGGAGACAGTTGGACATAGGCTGGAGATGACCCTGAAGAACATAATCTGCCATTGGCACCAATTTAAAACAAGCCTTTTTCTAAGCAGGATGTAGGACAGGAGCTCCAGAAGACCCATACATCCTCCACTGTTTTGAGATTCCAAATGACATTGAGAAAATGGCTTTATTCATTTTCTAGTAACTGTAGAGAGGCTGCAGATAACATTTGGTGATTTCCACAATAAACATTTTTAGATTTCATCCTTACTTGCCATAGTTTGGAGGTGCGTACCGTGCCATATCATGAATGGTATTGACTAATACATGTTGCTTATAAATATTTTGGTTTAAAAAAAAAAACAAAAAAAAAACATTTCCCAGGGCAATGGCCACAGCCCCAAGCTGCCAGACTGCAAGCAGCATTTGTACAACACTCTCAGACACAGGGTATGGATTTTGGGTGGTGCTGTGTGGATCCAGAAGTTGGACTCGATGATCCTTGTGGCTTCCTTCCAACTCGAGATTTCCTTGTGCACTCATGAGCAGTAATAAGAGAAAAATATTTTTTTTGTCTTGAGAAAAATTTTTTGTATTGATTCATTGTATGCTGCAGTAAGAATTTTTAATATTCAGATGCTATAGTGTGGCCATTTCTTGGTTTCAGCACAAACGTAATTTGTCTATCTTTATGTACAATTAAAATTCAAAACAATTAAAACTGTGTTAAATTAAATGTTCAGAATAATTAAATACAGAATTATTTAATTCACTGTAGTGATGATGATTATCTGAGTCTAAAGTTTTTAACAGATCATAAAATGTGTTAATATGCATTGCTGCTTTTAATAATCTAGAAACTTCAGGAACAATTTCCAACCTGTCTTATTTCCAAGGCAGTGGGTTTGTTCATGGTGCTGGATCAACTGGAGAGAAACACTTTCAGTCAAATCTGGTTTAAAAAGAAAAATAGTTTCTATTTCAAAATACAGATCTGTGAGAATTCTTCACTGTTGCAATTGACCATAATTAAATATTAGATTCATTTCTGAACAAAAATATCTGATGTCCTAATGATCACAATGTAAATGCCTTTAGACTAAAAGCAACTAACTAAGGCAATTATGTCAGGAAGATGAGACCATTTATTATAAATGCAAGAGCTGTATAGCTTTACTATCATAGGAAACAGAGACATGTTCTCTTTTATTATTAGAATTAGAAATAAGGGACCATTATACAGAGAATTTTCAGTTGTTAATGGCAGATTAATTTGCAGTCTACATTAGTATTCTTAACCAGGTGCTTTTGTTTTACAGTCTTATGAACGTATGACCTTTTTACAACCAAAACTGACATCTTTTTGGCCTTGAAGGCTATTAGCTGAAGATGTTGTTACCTGAAGATGACTTCAGCACTCGCAATGTTCTTTTATGATAGCATGTGGTTGAATATAAGCGCTGCATTATCTCTTCTTTTGTTTTGATTTTCTTCTAGACATTTCAGCAATCTTCTCTACAGCAGAAAAGTAAAAAGAAAAACAAAGGTAAAAAATAAATTTATTTTCATATGTTGGTAGGAAGAGAATTGCAAGCATCAGTGTTTACACTACACATACCTTAGACCAACTAGAACTTTTTTACTCCAGTCAAATGAGTAATTCAGTTGAACAGAAATATACTGAGTTCCTTGAACATCGTACTGATAAACTATTAGTCTGCTATGGAAGTCTTATAGTAGCCTGTTACCTTATCATCATACTGCTACTATTTATTTTTTTTCAATATTTACATTCTAGCCTCTTTGGGGACAGGGCTGTTTTTGCAGCTGTATCCACATAATGCCTTACTGCAGTTGTTTATCGTTACTTAAGTTGTCTGGTAATTATATCATGGTAAACTGTTTTCCTTTGATTTAGAAGTACAAAGGCCTCGGGAAATGTTCCGCTGCAAAAGGAGGTTCAAAGACAGGTTTTTGAATACCAATTAAGTATTTACCTAGTTTTATTTCACAAAAATATTGTAGAATTAGTAGCCAGGTGTGAAATATGTCAGTTTATATGCTGTGTGCTTTAATCTGACATGAAATACTAATTTGCTGAAAATGATAAATAACCATTTTTCTTCCTTTCTTTTCTCAAAAACATCTTCTCTTTCTGTGTTTTTTTTTTTTTTTTTTGTTTGTTTGTTTGTTTGTTTTTTGGTCACAGCTTTAGAATATGAGCTCTGTAAGGTGTTGAACATTGTTTTGGTTTTGTTTATTTTAAGCTGTGTTGTCTCACATAGACTTTAATAAAAGGCTTGTAGTAATTTAGGAACAGAAAATGAAGGTTGAAATTTTTCCTTAATGTTGTGAAGCAAATTTGTAGTGCTTTGTAGCTAACTTGTTGACATAAGGGACGAGTCAAATGCTTTCACAACAATTTGTCATTTTCAGCTCCTATTCCTGGTAAAAGCAAAAGAAGGATCTCCTGTAAAGATCTTGGCCGAGGAGACTGCGAAGGCTGGCTTTGGAAAAAGAAAGATGCTAAGAGTTATTTCTCCCAGAAATGGAAAAAATACTGGTTTGTCCTGAAAGACACATCTCTCTACTGGTATATCAATGAAGAGGTAAGCATGTATGCTTATTGTTTCATCATATAACCTGTGTAGTGTTAATGCCATGGTTTTGTGGAAAGCCAGTGGCTTATCTGTGCAGCTTTATAGACCCAAATAACTATGCCCTATATTAATTACCTGCCTAAATTACCAAAGAAAGAATTAATATTCAGATTTACCCTTTACTACAAGAATTAAAAACACACTTTCCAGAGTTCGGCTCTCACCATTTTAGCATGAATCTGTCATCAAGCCATTGAAAGGGAAAAGTAGCTTATTTAATGTTGTCATTCAAGTTTAGTCATGAGAATGTAAACTTTAATTATATGCTGCCTAGCATTCCCTGTTTATATGTAATGGTGAGATTACCAGAAGCTCTGGCAATCACAGAAGATGCTTTTGTTTTCTTCAGTTGTTTTCTCGTGCCGTTCCTTCTCTAGCTTTTGTTCTGATTTCAGGGCTCATATATACTGAACTTAAAGAGCATCAGAGCAGCTCAACTAAATTGTTTACAGCTTTAATTGTGTGACATGTTTTGCATTCATACAGGATTATTTATATCAGCTTAAGCAGAAAAGCTTTTTGCCAGTCAGGTAGAAGGCCTTAATTTTAAACTCTACTAGTATCCTGAGATAAAACCATTACCAACATGTGAGTGTACTCAGGCTTGGACTACCTTACTTGTTTTAATCACTGCAAGCATTTATGCACAATTTTTTTAAAATGTAACTTCTCCCTGAGTAGATGGAGTAGATAGAAAAGAAGTTCTCTGAACAGAGCCCATTGTCCCACACATTTACTTCATTTTTGCCTTCATCCCATCTTTATGTCAGTAACCCTAACTCTCTCCTTCGCATCTTCTCTCCCGAGGTTACCCTACAAGGTCATCATCAGGATAGAAATTCATAAGTACTAATGCAATGACTAGCCACCAGCTAGACAAGGACCCTGGGGAACTAATGAGCCTTGTGTACCTTTGGAGAAGGCAGTGGTCTGAGGTCCTGTGCCTCCTTCCTGCCTTGAGTTTCCTTGACTTTCTGGGGCTGTTATTTTTGAGACCTCATCTTCCTCATCAAAAGATTCAAAAGGTGGGAGGGTACAGGGAGGCCTTAGTGACAGATGGACAGATAACTTAACCATGCTCTTGCCAATTGTTCTTTTTCTTTGGAAACTATGCAAAAAAGAAAATAATAATAATAACAAGTTCATTATAAACAACTTCATTTTCATTTTAAAAAAAGGTCTAATGAAGAACATCTGACAACTTTGTACCTCCCACAGAATGACTCCATTGCAGTTTCATATGCTGATCTTTGTCATTTATTTATTTATTAAAAAGAAAATAATCATATAGACTGCACATGTAGCTGTGGGGATTTTGAGAGAAAAAGATGTAATTCTTTGGAATTCCTTAAAATATAGTTGTGTCTTCTGCAGCTTCACTCTCATGATCCTGTGTTGATTTCTCAGGCCAAGGCATCAACAGTCAAAGAAGAGAATCTGTGGTATTGATGTGTCAGTGTCTTGAAATAATTCTTTCAAATTGTGCAGTCAATGCAGATTGAATATCTGATAAAATAACCTATGTGCAAGTCTTTAGAAGACAGAGGAAGAAGGTTAGATGTCTTCTCTGTGTGTTGGAGAGAGATAACAAGTAGCTGAAGTGATATTGCATATCCTAGTTGCGATATAGTATAAGGATGACAACATTTATTTAAATAGTGGGGTTTTTTTTCACTTTTTTCTTCTGTTCATTACAGTAGGCTGCATTTCTACTTACTAATTAGTTCATCCTCCCCTGAAATTATTTAATTACAGTAACTAATTGCCTGCATACATTTGGTCATTTTGTATATTTTCAGATGCACATTCAACTGTGAAATTGTTTGAGAAAACTGGATATTTAAAATGGTATTTTACACCAAGGGATCTTACTACTTTGGCAAAAGTCCCAGTGACTTCTACAGGAGGTTTGCCAGAGCAGAGCATACATTGGTACTGCTTATATAAGAAGCAGGCAAATGCAAATATCTTTGTTTTCAATGTGGATTTTTTTTTTCTAACACCTTTACAACAGTACTATTTAGAACTATCTTTACAGGATGAAAAAGCGGAAGGATTTATCAGTCTACCTGAATTTAAAATTGACAGAGCAAGTGAATGCCGAAAGAAATAGTAAGTATGTTCAAAAATAATGCAATGATACAATAGGAGCAGTACAGTACCATAGAAAAAGTGAAACAAAGTTGAACATTCTTTATAAAACGGTGACATAATTGACTTCATTACAATAATCATTTAGTTATATCACAGAATGAGTTCATACAGAACTGCCAAATTCAGTGTGGTTTCTGCGTCATCTTTCTTAAAGAAGAATGGAGATTTTTGTGTTGGGTTTTTTTTTTGGTTGTTTTTTTGGTTGTTTTTTGTTTTTTGTTTTTTTTTCTGTGTGAATTTTAGTATTGTTGGTGGTGGTGGTGGTATTTTTTAAGTTTATTTTGAATTAAGAGTAACAAGGCTGCATACTTGCTTCTGTCTCATTATTATTATTTTCTTAGTTTACTCCTCTCCTTTTCAGAAGGGAGGGTTGTTATTTTTGGTTGTTATTTTTGTTGTTTGAAACCTGGTCAAAAATCCATCTTTAATGCAACTGCAAATTAGTTAGCATGATCTCGAACTCTGCTAGCTTATTATATTGGTCCTGAGGCAGAGTAAAACAAGGGAATGGCAGAATGGCTTGATCTAGAGTATGACTTTTAAAGTAACTTTCCTTCTCACCTATCTTTGTTTGCTGGTATCCACATTTGCACCATTGCCAGAACCCATTTTTCATTTAGATGCAAGTTCCTGTATATTTAGTGATATGAGGAATGCGTACTCTCACAGAAGTATTCTTAGAGTCTTTACTGTTGTAAACTTTTTAGCTTCCTTCTAATGCTTTTTACCATTGTTTGACTGAAGTTTATAAAGACTGTGGAATTACTGAAAATTGTACAGAAAAGCCATTTCAAAAGCAAAGCAATGTATCTTATGTTACATACAATTAAGAAGAAGACACTGATTTTGTACCAGTCAGCCTACGTAGCTCTTCAGGGTGAACTCTACTCTTCATTATGATCTCATAGAACAGAATATAAAAATAGCATTAAAACATTAACTTGAGCTTACTGTGTCCTTTGTCCTTGGACTACAGTGCTGAAGTGCTTCATTTGTATGTTTTGTTGGGGCAGCGACATGAAGTCAGCCTATTTCTCAGAAATGCATCCTGATAAATTGCTTTTTACTTGATTTGGTATCTGATAGATAGCAGAACATAAAATGTGGCTGTTAAATTTCCTTGCTTGGATGACAGATAAAGTAAAAAGAATATGTAAGAATCCAGATGGCAGATGCTGTAACAGTTTTAAGTCAGGTTTTGGGTATCAGTAACTTGATTATGTCTTTTTAAATCGAGCAGACGTCACTGTACATCTGCTTTCACTTGCATAACATTGTGTCGTGCTCTAATGTTTAGGACTGCTTCTTGTCTCATTTTTACAGGCTACTTTCAGTAGCAGTATCTTTCCTGGATTTCAACTTCATATACCTGGTTTCTGAAAAACATATATATGTATATATATATATCTTTGTATATGTAACTACGTGTGTGTGTGTACACGCACATACAAACACGCTACATTCTGCAAGCATGATACACAGGAAGAGCACCATTAACATTTTTCTAAAGAGCAAAAGATTAGAGAGAGAATTGTTATTTTTTTTATATGCATATATATACATATAGTCCACTGTCTCTCAGAAAAATGCCACTGATGTTTTTCATATATCATGCTTAGAGTTTTCCTTATTTTCTTGAGGAGTATTATGCATTTTTTTCTTATTTTGGGAAAAACCTTCAGGCTATTCTCAAAAATGATTCTTCTGTGTTGTCAATTATTAATTACTGTCAGATGCATTTTCTAAATCTTTAAGAGCTTCACCATAAATCTTCATGCAACATAGTTACAAAATTCTTTCAAGTAATTCTCACAGCCTATCATGTTGATTACTTTGGTGGAAAGAAAAGATGAGATGTAATTTCCCATTGCTTAGAATGACCTCAAGAACACATTGTTGATTTATAAGGGCTTTTCAAAAGTAAATCACATCATATTTTTCTGTTTGAAATTCAGTCATCAGAGCTAAAGGTAACATCAAGGTCATTGGGATGTCATAAATTACCAGGATTGCGAGATGTTCTGTTGTATTGAATAAATTCTTCGGTCAATTTTCAGTCGAGGTAAAAATTGACACCTTCAGTATATATCAGTAAAATTGCAAAATGCATAAAACTATCACAGTAAGTGTACAGTCTCTATTTATACACGTACAAAAGTAGGTGTAGGTGAAGAACATTTCAGTCACTGAAATCTGCCACTATCCTAAATGTTAATATCATAAAGTTATAGAATATCCTGAATTGAGAGGGACACAAAGGACTCAAGGATGTGGTATTTTTGTGTCATGTCTGGGGGCTTCCGACAGCTCAGGAAATCTGGACTCATCTCATTGCTCGGTGACCACACTACTTTACATTAAAAAAAAGAAAAGTTGTACCATTACATTTTTATAATTATGTTTTTCCTCTACAGCGCATTCAAAGCCTGCCATCCTAAGATCAAAAGTTTTTATTTTGCTGCTGAACATCTAGATGATATGAACAGGTAAGGAAGTTAAGCAAAATTCAAGGAACCATTCCTTACGCAAGGCATTTCCTTGAAGCTAGTGATTACGAATTAGAATGTGATAAATTGTTTAGCTAAGAAGGTTGTAGTTAAAAAAAAAAAAAAAAAAAAAAAAGAGTTCAGAGTGGCATTATTTCTGAGTGTCTGCATATGCTAAACATTCAATTCATGCAAGAAGTATCTTTTTTGAAAGAAACATTTGGAGATTTTTGGAAACGAGGTTTTGTCTTTCTAAAAAGAAGCAAAAAAAACTTTGAAATTTTGAAAATAACTCAGAAGCACAATTTAAGAATTCTGGGTTTCTGTAAAGCTGTTCTTAGCTGTGTTACACCTGCAAAGGTGGAATATCTCCAACTTGGCACCCCAGCCTATCTCCACAGACGCATGTTGCTTGATTTGAGGATGCTTCTATTCTCCTTTGAGGCATTTGAGGGGTTGGAAGAAGTTGGAGAAGCAGTCACTGATTTTTTTTCTTCTGCCATTCATGAAATAGGATCTAGAGATAGCAAAGACTTAATTGTGCAGACTGTCGCTACCAACATGAATGTAACTTTCACTTTGAGGTGAAATTTCAGTTTTATTGAAATTAGCAGGGAAAATCTCATCAGCTTTTAACAAAAAGAAATTGAAAAAGAAAGCATTTAAGTCTTGCTTCTTTGTGTGTTGAGCTTACCTCTAAGTATTTTAGGTCTATTTTTCAGAATGATTGAGACTTCAGCACAAAATAAACACAATTTCTATTACTTCATTTAAATGGCAAATTAAAAATATAGATCCCATGTCTATTCAAATCTATCTGAGAATTCATTTCATTTATTTTCACAACATACACTGAAGTTAACTCATAGGATGTAGTTTTCATCATATGATAGGGCACAAAAAAGATCTATGGTTGCAGCCTGATAATTGTTCTGTTTTGGATAATGTTTGTAGACATCCCAGCTGAGGTGCTTTTGAAACAGGAGGAAAATGAGATAAATCCCAATCCATAAAACACATTAGTAAGATCACAGTTTAATCTGTCCTGCGTGTACTAGATTCAGCTACCTGGCCAGGGAACTTCATTGTACTGCCAGTTCTTTACTGATAATATATGACTGAAAAAGGATGCCAGTACTCTGCCGTGCTTGCTTTTATTTAGAAATAGCCGTCTGTTAATGTTTTCAAAAGTTCATGCACGACTAAAGCTCACTTCAAAAGTCTCTCCTCAGTTAGAAAACTTAAAACCTTTTTGTTTGTTTGTAAAATTTTAGACTTGCCTCTACTAGATAAATCTGTCAGGCCAGTCACTCAAAGTGCAGTTTGCTGCACAGCAAACAGAATAATGACGTGGTCTATTCAGCATATTCTGAACTACAGCAGCAGATAAATCACTTCTGTCAGTAGGTCCTCAGTGTGTGACAAGGTGGCTTGCTTCTGAAAATTAGAATGTGGCTCTTCAGTAATCAGAAAGCAGCAGGAAATGTGCATCAGTACATTAAAAACATACTGCACAGAGTATAACATAAGAGCTAGTAAGTTTTCATCTTCCTAGCATGGGCTGTCTTTTATTGTTTTTTATCAGTTGTGCTTACTATTTTATTTAGAATGAGTGAGACTAAATTTTGTTCCATGTTATACACGTGTAAATTTCAAGTAACCCCATCAAGCTCTATGGAATTACTTGAAATTCTTATGTCTGAATTGGCATTGCCGTTTCAACATATGTTTTTTTATCTTCTTTGATTGATAATGTAAGAAAAAGAAGTTCACTTTCATAAACTAAGTACGCAAATTAACTGAACTGAAAAAATGCGTTACTAAAAAATAGTCTTTCAAATGCAGAGATAATGAAAGACATTGCTTCCTATCTAAAAGCATGTTCTGACCTAGCCAGAGTCAAATACAGAATCAGTATATTAAAAGGTAAATAAGACTATTTTAAGCAATTTCTGTTCTTTTTCAGGTTTCCAAGATGTTTTAATAATATATCATGCAATCATTTTAGTTCTGTTATATTGGAAAGCAGAACAATAGAAGAAAACTGCTAAAACAGACTAACAGAAAGTTACAGATCATTCAGTTCCTTCTACCTCTGAATAAAATAATGTAATTAAAAAAAAAAAAAAGTATATGTAGAACATGAAAGGATTTTGTCACTATTCAACATTTCTTACTACTTTTATGCCATATTGCTATGCTTGTAAGAAACCTGGGGAGCTATGATCACTGAACTTTATTGTTGTGAAGTTCCTTGCCTTTGCATGGCTACAGCAGCAAAATTGTTCTTTCTACCCACATAGCACATTGAGTTTGGGTGAGAGAAGGACAGAATACCCTTTACTGACACAAAGTACTGTTTTGCTAATGTAAGTATATATTCACTGAAACACCTTCCTTGGAAATTTATTTTTATTCCAAGAAAGTGATCTACTATAGAAAGCAGTCCACGTATTTCTTCTTAATGACACCATACATAAATTTGTTTTGATTTTCTCTGGTAACTGTGGCTGACTCTTTAAGTTGTCAAGCTAGGCAGTTACAGTCAGTAACTTCATGTGGAATGGTTGTCTGAGAACTTCCTTGAACCTATGGTAACTGAACTGTATTGTTTCTCTTTTTGTTGGAGTCCAGAGTATTGAAATTGGTAAGAAGTTTCTTTCTCAATGTAACTAGATGATCAAGATCAAAGAGGACACAAGTCAGTTTGTAGTGTTAGCACATGAGAATGTCTCTAGGTGTATGAAGATGACCTCTAAATTTTTGCAAGTATCACCTACAGATCTCTTCATTCTAGTTGAAATGCAGTTGATTGCTTATATACATTGTATGGTGCCCATACTCCCATATAGCTAGTTCATCCTCATCCTTGAGCTTTATGATTAAGGAGAATTTGACACCCTAAACTAAATTTGACTACAAGCATTGCATGTATTTGGAGCTTGAGATAAGAAATTGTTTCCTACTATTCTGTGAGAATGCCAATACAGTGCATTCTTTCTTACGAAAGTTTCAGATCTATAGAAATATTTTTATCTACTTCTAGTGTGAGTCATGAAATTGTTTTAATTAAATACTGAGGGGAAATGTACATGTCCTATTCTTAAAAAGATTTAAAAACAGAAAAGGAAGAAAGCAAACTTAGATGATTGCTGCAAGTACCAATGTTACTTACTGTAACTATTTTAACTATTATTGTCACAGCTAACAATAACAGACTTCTCACAAAAACTCTAAAGCTGCACTTGCAGTAAGGAGGGAATATTTTCTTGGCTTCTTGCCCTTGCGAAAACTACAGTGGTTATTAAGACACAGCACAATGTAGGGAAAGGAGATTAAAATCTTCCCTTGACCAAGTTTTGCAGATGACTTTCAAGTGGGTTTTTATTGTATGTTTTAATATTTATATTGAGTTCTTATATAACTGTACACTTGATACTTTTGTCCCTTATGTTGTTTAAAGCAGGTATTTTTTACTCTTCTTTTGTTCTTCCAGAGATCTTTACAAATCCCTGTGATACAAGCCCAATGTGATAGATTTCTCATATGACCCTAACTTGGAGTAAACTCTAGCCACGTTAAATCAAAATAATGATTTTCTAACTGAACACGTTCTTCTAACTGTATCCAATGAATCTTTAATGGACATATATTAGAAAATCTGCAGAAGTCAACGCCATTCTCTTAATCTCTGAACTAGCAAACCACTCAAAAGCCATTGTTATTAACTCTACAACTGTATCACACCTTGTCACTTGGCCACTGGCATTGTAGGTGACACAAATCATGAACAACAAAATTATTAAATGTGAAGTCAGTCAGCTGTCTCTCCTTTAGACCGGTATACAGCTCCTGGGTTATCATCACATTATATTTATCAGAAATTTATCCAGAAATTTTCTGGAGTTATCCGCTATAGCTACAACCAATATCAATCGACTGTCAATTAACTCTTTGTTAATGTAGCTGATTGCCTCACTAACTGTACATGTACAAAATGCTATCTTATGTTTAGGATGAAATGAAATTTCTCAACTGGATAACTCCCGTAGTTATCTTACCTATTATGTTGTGGTCAGCAGATCTATTCCAAGAGATTCAGTAGGTGGTTGTTTCATGTTGACTGCCGTGCGTGGTGATAAGGTCTGAGCTTTGTTCTCCAAAGAAAGCCTTCTTGAATCAGGAGAGTTAACCTAAGGGATTGTTTTGGAAAGGGATCACTTTTTCTGCCACGAAAATGTGCAATAATCATCTGATGCACAATTTGTTGACTCTCTGCCTCCATGTGCCTCTGACTTTTTATAAATGCTTGGCACTTCCTAACAAGTACGACTGAAATTTTGTCTCATCTTCAGCTTCTCTATCATTCTGGCAGAAATGTTGATTATAAGCTAATATGAAGTATGCTGTAATCACTTCAGAAGCAGATCTCTAGCATCCTTACCAATACATAATGACTTCTGGACTATTAGCATAATTTACAGATAATACATCACTGCCCACTGGTCACTATTTTGGGAGGGGCAGTTGGAGAAATTTATTTCAAGGAGATATTTATTTCAAGGTATTTTATGATCTTATGCCTACTTTCCGTGCACAAAAGTTTCTCAAAGGTAGGCATGCAGGAGGGGTTAAAAAGGTCTCAGAAAGGCCTCTCTTGCTGAGAAAATAATATATGCTGTTTCCATGTGTGCACTGTGCAAATAAAACCCCTCAGGCACAGTTTTCTGAAACACATTTCTGAAGAAAATACAAAACTGACTTCACTTATCTCTCTACCAACACTAGCAGTAAAATTGCAAGCTGCTCACTAGCTTGGCAAACAAAGTCTGTCATCCTGACTGTGGGATGGCTGGAA
Source organism: Centrocercus urophasianus (assembly GCF_019232065.1). Classification (NCBI taxonomy): domain Eukaryota; kingdom Metazoa; phylum Chordata; class Aves; order Galliformes; family Phasianidae; genus Centrocercus; species Centrocercus urophasianus. Next base: position 42,465,703 of record NW_024884364.1, on the reverse strand, counting down.
TAAGCAATTCCAGGTTTAATATGGAATGGACAACCGTAGAAGGTTGTCATGTGCTTTTAAAGCTTCATCGATGGAGAAACTGATTTAGTGTAAGTGGTCGGATAATGAATACACTGAGAGCCACACGGGGGAAGAGGGGAGGTTGAAGGAAAGCATTGGTACGGGCAGCTGAATGTACGCCTCACAATGACTGCTCTGCTAGAAGAGAACTGCAGTAGTTCATTATTAATTCGTGCAGCTCATGGAAGCCTTTTTTCAAGTCTGAGTTGAGGAGAAAACCTTAGATGTGAATTGCATTGAGGCAACTGCCTTTCCTCTCTCTGCTTCTCTGACACAAGCGCAAAAGTGAATTCTGGTATGCCTCCTTCTCTTTGTGGCACTATAGGTAAGCCCCAAAACACATAATGGCATAATTAAGCTTCACTGTCTGTTTAGCATGGAGCCTGTTCTTTTGACAGCGGATTTCTGCTCTGTTCCTCTGCTACATTGCCTATTCAAGCCTTAAAGTATTGCTTAAATTTCTGAAAAGTGGTGTTTATTCTTAAGAAATCAGAACAGCAGGAGTAGTGATGTGATGGTGTATCTGTGAGCAGCAGACTTAATAGCTCTGTGGTTATCTCCAAATCCTGTGTTTTACAGATGTTTGACATCATACATGGTTTTCTATTTGAAGCAAGATCTATGCTGTAAAAACAGTTTTTTGAACAGCGTAATTATAGATCTTTGGAGGCTACCTGAGTAAAACTATCAAAGAAAACAGCTGTTTAATATGAAAAATAACATTATTCTGAATCTCCTTCAGATGCTCATGCTTTTGTTTGTTGTAGAGGTGCACCATAATTTAACATTCTGGATCAGTATCACTGCTCTTTTAATATTATTTCAGATGGCTAAACAGAATTAACATGCTTGCTGCTGGCTATGCAGAAAGGGAGAGAATCAAGCAAGAGCAAGGTAATGTGTTATTATTTTGGTTTCTACTGTCAGCTCTTATAACAAGTTCATCTGCTCTTTTTTCCCTGCTGTGTATCAGGCCTCATTCTCATCAGCTGAGAGCAATTCTCAAATGAGTTTCACTGTTGTTGCAGTAGCAAATTCTTTCTCTTGGGGTTTTTGATTAGCTCCTTCAGATTCTGATCCATGTACCCTTGGATTATTTCTTTGAATGCTGCAAAAGTAGATAAAAGCAGCAAATTTACTGCCAGTAGTCTCAGATATGTGGTGCCCAGGTATGTGCTCCCCCATCAGAACAAACTTAAGAATCTGTAGACTAAAAAAAAAAAAATTGAAAACATTGTCATTTGGTATTTGAATTTACAGGAGTAGGAATGCATGAAATTGATCTCTAGAACAAAAACATTCCTCTGAAATCTGCTGACAAAATTGGATTTCCCTGAAAGACTTAATTTTAAGGCCATTAAGTGTAGTGGTGATTACTACTGATTTTGCTATATTAAGGTGCGTGGTAGAGCCCTGTTGCCTTTTCAGTGAACTCTTCATTTGGAGTTGTAGACTTACATCATTTTTTATTTTTTACGTCTAGTATTTCATAGCTTTATGAAAGTAGCAAATTTAAAACGAGTCACTTTGTTTTAGTTTGCTGCAGTAGAAATCATGTTGGCCAGCAGGATCCATTGTGTTGGGCAGGTTGTTTTGTCAAATTGCCAGTGGCAAAGATTCACAGAAGCATTTATATCCAACAGACTGGTCTGGAAAGCATTTGGCATCTCAGTTCTTACTCTTTTTTACAGGTGTATCTAGCTGCAGGCACCAGACAATGACAGTGTTCAGAATGAGCAAGAACTCATCTGAGTGCCTGTCTACCTGCTGCCTCCAAAGTCAGAATACCACATTCTAATTCTGTGGCTTCTCAGCCTTCATCAGTGAAGCTCTAACTTTTGTTCTGAAAAGCATGTAGCTAGCGCTGCAGCAGCAATGTATTTAATGCAGTCTTTTCTTTACAAAAACTCCATTTCTAGCCATTTTTCAGGGAGAATTTGTATTCAGAAGATGTTCGCTAGGCTTCAAAATTAGCCATGTGATGTTCCCCTTGCCCCCCAAAATCTTGGTTCTGTACCAGCCTATGTAACAACAGCCTTAGCCATGTCCTTCTGGCATTAGCCATGTCTCCCTCCTGGGAGACACCACGCAAAAGACTTCATTGCCTATTGAGAAACAAGGAGGAGTTTACTAGGCAGGTGCAAACATCAATGGGGTAAGATATGCAGTAGTGGCAGAAGATGAAGAGATGTTAGGAAATGGCCTTAATTCATATCGTGATTGTCTTACTACAGAGCACCCTAGAGGTGCTGTTGAAGATCAGTGGCTTACAGCATTGAGACGTGTTTTGATGGTAGCAGTGTGGGAGGGAAGATTTGTGGGTGTTCAGCCTTTCCCTCAGATAACTAGGTTGTACCTGCTGCTGCCTTGTTTCTAATTATACCTTCCAGCAAATGCAGCTGCTTACTGTAGGAGTGCTGCCCATCTCCTGGTGTGGTCTGTTATTGTCTGTGCACACCACATCACTCATCATACCAGGTCCTCTGCATTCACACAGCCCAGGAGACATGCTGCGCTCACTGCCACTCCAGTCATTTTCTCAGTGCTTCACCAAACCAAAACCTTCTTGGGAATCTGTATTTCCCATGTCATACAGCAATAACCATTTTAGAGGAAACTATACCATCCATCACTGCTTGAAGAGGCCACAAACAAACAAACTGAATCTTGGAGTTTTCAGGGAAATCCTCCATGTCAACATCCAGAGCCAAACTGAAGCTTCTATAGAAAGGAAGTTGGCAGTAGAATTACAATAACATGTGGGATGATAAAGGAAAAAGTGTAAGAATAGTTATACTAACACTGCCCAAGTGCACACTGCAGAAATAGTGCGCTTTTATAAATCCAGATGGATGTGGAGAAATTTTTTTCCTACCAAGCAGTTGCTGAATAATTGCAGATGATCCCTTTCTTAGACATGAGATCAGTGTATTCAGGCCTCATGTTGCCTATTATTAAAATGGCTCCCTGTTGAAGATCATCAGTGAGACTCCACTTACTGCTGAAATTATATCCCAAGCACTGAGGGAGCTCTTTATTTCCACTCTAATGCCATTTACTCAAATTGATTCATTGTATGGAGGTAGGGAATGTTATATCCGCTTTATGCTCCGTATTTGTGTTTATGAAGGGAATCAGCATCACATTCCCCTTTTGCTGCAGCACAGAGCTTTTATGCCTCTGCTGCTTATCCTTGGCTCCCAGAGCAAGGGCTGTTAAACAGCTGAGCTGTGCCCCTAATTAGCAGAGGCATCGAGTTAACAATGTAAAGCTTCTCTATCACTTCAAGTGTTTTTGAAATTAAAGAAACTGTGAAGCTGGATTTTTCTATATTCAGTGACTGTAGCAATTGTCATCTACATATTTAATTTCACAAAAGGTCTTTTGTCAGTTCAGCCCCTTGCAGGAAAGCTTTAGAATGCTTCTGAAACAATTCAACAGTAGTTGTCAAACTTGTTTCAATTAAGAGTTGAACAGTTCTGAATCTAAAGTGTATAAATATATTTCAAGTGCTTTAGAGATGCACGAATCACTAAACTGTGGGTGTATTGCTGGAGAAAATGTCACATTCTGTGCAGAACAGTCTTATAAAAATACCATCAGCTTTCCATATTAAATACAATGAATGCTAGCAATAAGGCAAGGGACTTTCTTGGATGGAGAAGTTACATGCTTTCCAGTCATAGAAAGTTAGAGAAACAAAAGGACTCGCTTATCTAAATAGAAAAGCTTTAACTGGAAAATGGCAGGTCAATTTTATCTTACTTGTATCACATACAGTCTCTTGTTCATTCAGAAAGCTTTCAAGATATGGCTAATGCTTTGAACATGTCTGTTGCTAAATTGGACAAAATCTGCAGAGAGAAATATGGCAACCATTCGATGCCATTACACACATTTTAGATAGACTGTAATGTCTCACTTGCCAAAAAGAGAACATTTTTTTAAATCTGATGGAAGCTATTTTCATTCATTTCACCTGAAAGTTGGCCCCTATAATTGCAGATTTTTTTGTAGGCAAATACAGAAAGTTGCCAACACAATTTCCTAGTTGAGGTAAGGTGCCCAAAAGCACAATCATACAGTATTTTATGGTTTTGACAGGAAGAACTTTTTTTGTATTTTTAGCCAAAATTGGAAACTGCACTGAGAATGCTAGATTTTACTTCCAGAATAAATAGACGAGCTCCAAGGCTGCAGAAATCACAGTGAGTGAAATAGCTCTGACAGGCCTCTCACAAGAAGTAGCTCCACTAGGTTTTGCTATAATGGGAACAAACATATTTACGTGCCAGTATTTTGAGGTTTTCTGAGTTGCTGGAAACAAGGAAAAAGAAAATGTCTTAACCATTTGTTCTGATGTTGTCTTCTTCCCAACCAGTGATGAATTATTTTGAGATGTCTGCAGACAGGGACATTTGAAATTAGGTTTTTTTTTCTTTATTTCATTGCCATGATAAAAATTATTTATACTATTTATTTCTTACACTACTTGAAGAGAACCTCTCAGCTATAAGCTTGCATGAGGCAATTCAAGAAACCCAGATTCACAAAAGAGAAGTTATTACTTCTAAAGAATAAATAGATGGATATGGCTGCACACTCCTCAAGTACCATAGCCTGAAAAGATAAAGAATTTTAGAGACAACTATTTCACAATGGTTTCATCTTAAGATAATTTTTTTTAACTTTAAATCTTGAATAAGATTAGGTACAGTAGATTTTTAATCATGATCATGTTGGTAACAAAAATCATTAAAGCCAAAATTATATGTTGTGCTAACTTGGAAAAATTCAACCCATTCCTTTGGTTAGATAGTTCAGATAGTAAACCTTTTTCTCCTATTAAATATAAAATAGTAAGTTACACAGTTCCTTGAACATGTAAAGTGGAAATTGTCTGTGAATAGCATGAAATAAACTTGTCCTGTGGTATAGTGGCTTACCCAAATACTAGAGGGTAGTGCAGTCAGGAACAAAGTGGCAACACAAACATTTGCATCAGTCTTACAACGTATAGAAACATAAAGACCATCCGTCTGGATCTGAGTCAGCAGTTAGTTTTCTTTTTTTATGGAACATTAAGATCTGTTGTCTATTTAATTGCATCCTCTTCTGCTTCAAAAGTAATTGCCACAGAATAAATAGAATTATCATGTTGTACGTTCTTACATGTGTTTTCCTTCTTGAGTAAGTTACCAAAAATATCATAGAATCATAGAATCATTTGAGTTGGAAGAGACTGTTAAAAGTCATTTACTCCAGTTCCCAATATGAAACAGACTTGGCTAAGACTTGATATCAAATAAAAAGGAAGCCTCATATCCCATTAAATTTAATCCAAAATTGATGTGTCCTTTGTACTTTCTTTCACCCATCTTTTACAGTTCTGTGCTTAAATATAATTGTCACATTCTTCCTTAACAAACCACCTTTACCTTGCTTGGGTAATAGGATAGCAGCTATTTTATAATGAAGGTGTTATATGAAGTTTTTCTGCCTTATCAGAAATTTAATTGAAAACCTTGGGTAACTGGTAGTGTAGAAAATGATGATAAAAATAACACTGATTATTCGTCCAAGCACTAACCGCTACTTGCTTGATTTGCTAGTTGGTATTGATTAAATTTGTTAATGTTATTTGCAGCCAATAAGACTTCTGAAAATTGCTTTCATCTTTTCCATTCAAAAAATACTTTCTGTAATTTCCAGCCAATATATGTACATTCATAATTATTTTGATTATACAGCAAATATTTGAAAATCTTATTGCACCATGTATATTCTGTATGCACGTTGTATTTATAAGGTGTGTACAAGAGTTATATCAGTGGGACATTCACAGGTTGTTGGTTAATTTCTCTGTGGTGGGAAATGAGACAAAATACACCCAATGTTTTAAATTTTTCCTCCTTATGTTAAAACATTTCCAAATTACAGCAGCTAGCATATAGAGAGTCAACGTTCAGTGATATTTAACTCTCAGTAATATCTATGAAGGAATTTCTAGTTGTTTTTATGAAAACAAGTTTTCTGATATAGAAACTTATCAAAATGTCTTGGTAGCTTTTGACCTGATGTGTATGTAACTTGTAGATTACTGGAGTGAGAGTGATAAGGAGGAGGCTGACACTCCATCGACACCCAAACAAGACAGCCCACCACCCCCGTATGATACATACCCACGGCCTCCTTCGGTAAGTCACCTGCAACTGCCTAATCTGGAATGGCCACACAAAGTCACTTTCAAGAACTCTAATGATCAGAACCATGTGCTTGCAAACACTGCACTCCAGTATATTTTTTAAGCCAGTACTGGGCATAAACTATTTCTTAAGTACAATGCATTGCTAGCTTCAAGAACCATCCTTGCCATTTGCACTGGTGTGTAGAGAACACATGTATAATCCTACTCATTGTACAAACATGAATTAAGTTACAGAAATCTTCCTCTTCTTAATTCGTGATAGACCCCTACTCATCCATGTAATTGCTCACATCCCACTTACCATCTTCTTTGACAAAATGTAATACCCTAGTAACAGATTCTTTTCTAAGGTACAACAGTTGTGCTGTGAAGCATTACAGTAACAAACTACACTTCCAGAGAAATGCCAACATAAAAATGTTATTTTGTATGGCCAACAGCGGTTTTGTTGCTTGTGAAAAAGTAGGTTTATCTACAAAAGAGAGCAAAAGGAGGTCTAGTCGTTATTTCCTTCTTTAAGCAGTTATTGTTTAAGCCCTAGTGAGTGATCTTCTAATTTATTCTTCATTGGAAATTTTAATTTTCATGTCCATATATTCAGACATTACTAAAGCACCTTCAATATAATTTTAAAAAATACAAAAATGTCAATTGAAAACTTGGTTGAGTTTGTGGAAAGTGTTTGTGATATTTAATTTGCATGCAAGACGTTTTCCAAAGCCACAGAGCTTTGAAATGTACTGAAGCTCTGCAAACGTGTTTCCAAAGTAATTTTTAGCAAGATAGGATGATAGCAGGCATTTGGATTGCAATTTTAAGATAGTATTGATGGGCCAAGTGTATCATAATCATTTGAGTTGGAAAAGATCTTTAAAGGGCATCAATTCCAACTCCCCTGCATTGAATAGGGACACCTACAGCTAAATCAGGTGCTCAGAGCCCCATCCAGCCTGACCTTGAATGTCCCCAGGGACGGGGCATCCAACCTGCTGCAGTGCTTTACTATCCTTATAGTAAAAAACCTTTTTCATATTATGCAAACTAAATCTCCCCTCTTTTAGTTCAAAGCCATTTCCCCTTCCTATCACAAAACATCCTGCTAAAGCCTCCATCCCCTTCTTTTTTATAAGCCCCCCTTTTAGATACTGAAAGGTCTCCTTGGAGTCTTCTCCACACTGTACAGGCCCAGGTCTCTCAACCCGTCCTTGTAGGGGAGATATTCCATCTCTCCTGTGTCCTTCACAAAGCCCTATTTGACAAAGTTTTCTGAAAAAATAATTGAGTGGGCCTCTTCTATGTCCCTATTCTACAGGGACATTCTGTAGGAGTGCATATCAGTGTGTGTGCAGGGTCATTACCAAAATGGGGGCCATCAGTAACAACAGAATCACAGAATCACCAAGGTTGGAAAAGACCTTTAAGATCATCCAGTCCAACCACCCACCTATCACCAATAGTACTCACTAAACCATGTCCCTTAATACAGTGTCCAACTGTTCCTTGAACAGCTCCAGGGTCGGTGACTCCACCACCTCCCTGGGCAGCCCATTCCAGTGCCTGACCACTCTTTCAAAAAAGCAGTATATGATTGCTGTTAGGGGTAGGCCGCAGTCTCCACTGATCTGAAGCTTGCTCTGTTGCAGATGAGTTGCACCAGTCCCTACGTGGAGCCAAAGCACAGCCGCCTCTCCTCCACAGAGACCTCCCAGTCTCAGTCATCACACGAGGAGTTCCGCCCAGAGGCGGCGGGGAGTGTCACCGACTCACCGGTGCGCAAGACAGCGAGCCAGAGGCGCTCCTGGCAGGACCTCATCGAGACGCCACTGACCAGCTCAGGACTTCACTACTTGCAGACGCTGCCGCTGGAGGACTCGGTGTTCTCTGAGACGGCCGTGGTGTCCCCTGAGCACCGGCGGCAGTCCACCTTGCCCACCCAGAAGTGCCACCTGCAAGACCACTACGGCCCCTTCCCACTCGTGGAAGGGGAGCGGATGCAAGTGCTGAACGGGAATGGAGGCAAGCCCAGGAGCTTCACGCTGCCACGAGACAGTGGCTTCAACCACTGCTGCCAGAGCCTTTCGGTGGGAGCCACTGATCACCACGAGGAAGTGCAGCAAAAGGAGGTGGAAGAGGAAGAGGAGGAGGAGGAGGAGGAAGTCAAAGCAGCAGAAGAAAACCAGGAAGATAAAAGTAAGTATGGGATATTTCTGTGGCTTTTCGGCAGCCCTGTTTGTGTTATGTAGTGGTTGTTTTTCCCTTTAACTATTAAAAAAGTCTTCCACCATCTCCCATATTTTACCAGGTTCTCTTTGTTTTATATCTCTTTAATCAACCATATGTATGAGGCTTAACAGTCTTGACAGAGTGCTGCATGATCTGTCAAGAGCCCCAGATGCTTCCCCATTGGCTGGTCAGCAGCTGTACCCTAATAGTGTTTCTCAGTCATAAATGGATGTTGCTTCCTTGCTTTCTTTCCCCTTGCACAGTATTCTCCCCCACTGACACAAGTATGTGTCAGGCAGGACATGCTTAGTCCAATTTTCCAGTCAGCCTCTCTCCAGGTTGTAAAAAACACTCAGTAAACCCTGGAGTTGCAGGGTCAGGTTGTGACTGTGTGGTGTCCAGGAGAACAGGTCACAGGACAGCTCAGAACCTGCAGGAATTCAAAGAACAGTGTATGTTCCCCAATCCCTCACCTTGTGAGGAATAAATAAACTAAAATAAAATAAGAATATCTATTTAACCAGCGGGGTTTAAAAACAAAGCATCCTAAAATTGAGTAACTGCCTCTTACATGGTGCATCAACTCCATAGATATTTGTGCTACTTGTCAAAAATATTCTAAATAAATAGAGAATGAAGGTCCCTGCTCCTCCTGAACACGTAAACACATTTCTGTGTCTGTTTCATGCTCTGTCTTCACTGTCATTTATGGGGCTTCTCAGCGTGCGTTGCTAGCAAAGTTCAGTTTGCACCCAAGTTGTTCACTCTGTCAACAAAGCCTGCTTCCATGCATTGAGGGGTTGTGCTATGATGAAGTTTCTGCAGCAGCAAGGAAAGTGGCAAGGATGACCTCTGAAGCTCTCAGAGGTGCGGTGATCTTATTCCTTCAGATTTTTCACTGTAGTAAGGAAGGGTAAAAATGGTAAAGAGATAGGAAAGGGTAGCGAAAGTTTTGGATAATTAACTGCCTGCCTAAGTTAATTCATTGAAGTTAGCACCATCTTGAGCATTAAAGTTCGTATGGGCATTATTTAGTCTCCATGGGAGAGATGAACTGTTTTCCATTTTCCCTTTTTGGTTAATAGATTCTAGACTGCACAAATTCTTGCCTTGGAGAAAACAGTGATTTCTTCTGCAGATACAAAGTCTGGTGCCATAAAAGGGAGAAAAGGCATTATTTCAATTGCATTCATGCATTACACTTTCCAAAAAATCCATATATTCATTAGGGTAATATTAGACTCTTACAGACTGTGAAATGAAGCTCTCCAATTAACAAGGTTAAATTTCATCAGATGGGCAGAATATGGTGTCCTATTTTTAGTCTTCAATTTTGATTTTCAAATGGCTTTTTACTGGTGGCAATAAGATTTTTTAAAATAAAAATATTTCTTGCAGCCACTGGAACTGGAAAAGAGCAAGGAGACTTCCCAGCAGTGCCTGTTCTGTTGGGCATTATTCAGGGATCCTATTGCACAGCCTAAGATGTCATGTGCTTTAGACATCAATTTTTAATCCTTTAGAGTCCCGGGTGTAACAGGTTTTATAGCGTGCAATACTAATAAAGGGCTTGTGTTTGGATTAGCAGGCCAGAACTTGGGCTCTCCTCCACATTTCTCTACAAATTTACAAAAAAAGGAGGAAAAAAATTAATTTTCAAGCAGTTTCCCTACGTACACACACTTTTATTTTTCTTTAAGTGAGAAGGTTTTCATGGTTGAAGCATTAGCAGGAGATTGGTTTTGAGACATTAATGACCAGCTAGACAACTAAAGTGTTCATGGTGAGTTACTGACCATGAAATTATAAAAACAGAGAGAAAATTCTGTTTAGTCTGTTGAAAAGTTTAGGTGCCAAATTGCTTGTTGCTATGGCTACTATGTTCTGTTTGCAACACTGGCTTTTTCTAGCATGGTTACCAGTATAAAAGGCAGGAGGGACTGCATGCAAGTGGTGCTCTGAGGTGCAAAATCTAAATTTCTGGGCTGAGAGGAACAAGATTTGCTTGTGACTGCTGAGTGTGCTGACAGGATTGGCCCCACACCTCCGCTGGTCTGGGAACATAAAAACTTGCAGCTGGTGGGGAGGGGAATCCTCCCTGTTGGGAGAGGTTTTAGCCTCTCCTTCAGGCTTCCCGATGTGGTATCAAACAAACCTTTCACATGTATTTATTTGCCTTGCACTTTTGTGATCCTGACATAGTTCTAAACTCTTGGATGGCTCTATGTTTTCCTGTGTATACATGTCTGTGTTTCAGAGCTTAACCATTCCTCTTGCTATTTGTGTGAGACAAGGAATACAGCGCCTTCGTGCTTGCTGCTGTATGAGTCAGATGTCATTGCCAAAACTTTGTTTTCTCAGCTTTTTTTTATTCCTTTCCCACTTTTAAAGCCTCCTGAGTTTCAACCAAACAGTGAAATGCAGTCCTGTGTTTTCTGCTTCTATCCCAAAGATGTTTTCAAACAGTCACCACACACATTAGGAGCTCCAAGCTTTCTGTCAGATGCTGTCTTTGGGTGCTATAATTTGCATGGTTCTGTTGACTTTCTACAAAACCTACACTGATTTGCAGCAGCTGAGAACCTACTCTCTATTAATCAATGCTATGTGCACTAAATAAATACTGCAAGAATGTACTGACACTGCAAATAGTGCTGCGTACCAGCCCCTGCTGTAATGCCTAGATATATCACGGTAAACTAAAAATGTGTGTTGTCCTTTCCTGTGCTTATCCATTGGGACGTAACTTTTGTGTGTTGTTCAGTTGCTTCTTTTTGTCTCATGATATCACATTAACACTTAAAGGCTAATTTTTGGTTATTCTATTTCCCTAAGTGACTTTTGTCTCAGTCGTTTAGATGTTTGGTACAGACACTGTCCAGAAATGGTCTCTTGCTTTGTAATTTAAGAAGATTCTCTTGTGGGGTATTTGTGTTTGTGTGGTTTTTCCTGAGACCATGAAAATGGCAAACAGCACCAAATGTGCCCTCGTGCTTTGATGCTGTGAAATAGCTGCGCATAAAGAGCACGTAAGAGGCCTGGCCCCTCTGCATTGCATTTCCATGGTGCAGTTGTGAAGGATGTGTGCCTTTCCATGTTTGCCTTCTGGTAGCTGCAGTGAGCAGAATGAAAGAGCTGTGCATCACATCACTGCCACCCCCTCCCCAGGCCCTACCATCATCCTCACTCTCTGTTTGTTTCATGACTTAATGCCAAAGAGCACCTAAGATCTTCTTGGCAGATGATTGTTACTCAGTGGAATCTCTTTCATTTGATAGGCATCTGTGATCTGTAGGGAAGGAACAGGGATGTCTCTAGGGTCAGCGCTGAAGAGAAGCAGCTACTAGCTCTGAAGTGTGTAACTGGTGTGGACCCACTGACCTCTCTTTAAAGAAACCATCACCTTCTGTGCTACCTCCTAAAACAGGGCAGGAGCAATAGTGTCAGTGGGAGACTAATGTAAAAAAACAATTTCTTATACCCAGTCTAAATCTCCTCTATCTTAGTTTGAAACCTCTTCCCCTTGTCCTGTCATCACAAACCCTGCTAAAGAGTTCATCTCCTTCTTTCTTACAGCCCACCCTTTATATACTGAAAGGCCGCTATCGTGTCTCCGCGGAGCCTTCTCTTCTCCAGGCTGAACAGCCCCAGCCAAAACTGTGAAATATGCAGCACTTCTTGCTTTTACTTCTCTGCCTTTTGGATAGGGTATCGTTTTACTTTGGCAGGGAAATGTGGGAGTTAGGATGAGTAATGCATAAAGACTGGATTGTACATGCTGGAGCTGTTGCTGATGTGTGTCTGCAATTAATAGGATGGTTTGCCCCTTTCCATTAAACAGGATACCATTAGTAGTGCCCTGTCATATGACCCCACCTAGTTAGTTTTATCTTCACCAACAGGCAAGGGAGAAGCCATTAAGATACTATATTTTCCCCTCTGGAATTTCTCAGGTCAGTAAAGGTGTGCATGCCTGCTAGCACGTCTAAAGTAAGCAGGGCTATGAGAGATGACAGGTCATGTTTCACATTAGAAATATTCCTTTTGAGGCTGGAAAATTGCACAAAGTGCAGCACCCTCTGGGACACTAAGGAGGATGTTATTCTAACTTAATACATTCACCATCAGTCATGTACAAACCAGAGCATTTGCCAGGGCTGGGTTGCTGGTTTTTCTTCTCAGCATCCTTTTGAGCAGCTCAGCCTGTGTATACTCAGACACTGAAATGAAGGAAAAAGGATGCTTTTTCTAAGCTGTGTATTTGCAACTGGGCTTTTCATTCATGATTCCAGCATGAGCTGTCCCCCTGGCACCAATCTGTGTGCCCATGCTTCTCCCTGCTGTGCCACCCGGTGCCAGCACCCAGCTGGTAGAGCTGCTGGGCACTCAGAATGAGCCAGGATAAAATACCACAGAGTTGTATTAAAACTTGAAGTCTTATGTCTTTTAGTTTATGCTGTAAATGGCTAGCCAGTGGGGTGTTGGTATGGGTAGTTGATATCTCCAGAGGGAAATTTCCATCAGTGGCTTGCTGTTTCAGGCAGGAAGGAAAGTGGAAAGGTAGACATGTCAGTGGCTGACATTGGGTTACTTTCCAACCCTATTTTCAAAGCTAATGTGTTGCACACAAAATGTTCAGTGGAGCAGCTTGTATCTTCTGTACAATACTGTTTTTCTTACTTTTATCTAGAACGTTTAGTGCTTCATTCATCATAGGATCCAGAGAGACAAAAGGGCTGTTACATTCAAAAATTAATCAGTGGGGAGAGAGCATCATTGATAACCTAGCCTATATGTATAGCTAAATGTTTTTATCTTTGTTAAGTTTTAAGCTCCATGTTTATCTGAATAGAAATTTCTGTAAGCATCCAGAAGCAGGTACATATGTGGGGAAAAAAAGTCAGCCTAAATGAGAGCTGCTCAATTATCTTCTGTGTGTGCATGTTCAGTTGTACGTACAAAGTATGTATTATACTACTTATTATATTTAAAAGTATACTGATACAAAAACCAACTTAGATAGACAAGTACCAGGACTAAGTTTCCTGTGAATCTTCTTTAATTCAAAATGTAAACTTTATTAAAATAATTAAAAAAAAAAAAAAAAAAAAAAAAAAAAAAAAAAAAAAAAAAAAAAACCAGAAAAAAGCTTTCCTAATTCTCACAAGCAAAAGAAACCCTACTACACAAGTGTTTTTGTATTCTAAACAAAAACACTGTGAATTTAAGTTTCAGTAGGAGGGGGGAAAAATCATCTGCAGTGTTTGAAAGCCAAATGTTGAATCATTTATTGGGTAGCACTTCAGAAAGCGATACTGCCTCTCAACAAAAATAAAAGTAGTTTAGTTTTTATGCCCATTAGACTTTTTAAATGTGAATGCATTCTACCCACGAATGTGCTGTTGCCACTTTTTAATTTTAATTGATTTCCATGGCTCGTGCTACTAAAAATGCAAAGGAGAGGTGGAGTTCAGAAACAGAAACGTTATTAGACATTTTCCTACTCTTACTTTTATTTTAATTGCTGTGGGCATCATTGCCAACAAAGGTCATCTGATTTTTCTTGAAGCATATAGATTTTTACAAGCAAAAGAAATAGAGATGAGAATTTCTTGCATGGCCGTTCTTACAGTGTACTTTCCTAGCAAAGAATCCTCAGTTATGTTACGAAGCTGGTGGCTGTCAAGAGACATGCTACCAGAGGCACTGTCATTTTGGGTTGAAGAGGAGAAGTCTATGCGCATGATAATATACTTTAGCTTTTTTTTTTTTTTTTTTTTCCATTTTATGCATCAGTCCTCTTTCAAGGAGAAACCTGTGGTTTGCCTTTAACTTTTTTGTTTCCTGAGGTAAAGAAGCTAATGTCCCTTCCCTTTCTGAGGCTGGAAAAGATGACTTGTACCTGGCAGACCACTTGATGTGTCATGCAGGGAAGACAGTCCAAACACCCAAATTCCCGCTGCTCACCATACTGAAGGATATGTGATTGTTTATTCGATAATAATATTTTTAAAAATCCTTCTTTTTGTGCTTTCCCTTATGTCAAACGAGCTTACATCTTAAAACATAACATACATTTTGTAAATGAGGCTATGTAAGTTTTTAGAAATTATTTTGTGTGCAAAATGAAAAACAGACCATTTTTCAATTACCGCGTAGTTTCCCACTAACAGGGGAGGGCTCCTATCCTTAAATCGATACCTATATTCATTTCCAATGTGAAAAACTAATTTTAATTATTTACATAAATCTTATTGTGAGATCTCTGAAAACCATTTTGGAGATGCACATAGATTTGACCACTGCAGAAAATGTGAGGAAACTGGTTTTTTTCAGTGGGATTTTTGCTGACTTGTGATAGTTTCTCTTAGAAATTCAAGAGGCACTTGGCCCAGCCTGGAAGTTTTGAAAGACAAAGAAAGCATATACTGCAGTGAAACAAGTTAGCCAGTTATTGTGTGCAAGGAGAATGTTCTTTTGAAATGCATAATTTTAAAATGCACTTCTCCAAGCTGAAACTCTTTCTGCAATCAAGTCAGAAGAATATGACACTCCTATCAGTAGGTCTGGGAGAACGTATTTATTACATCTCCAGGTGCCACCATCTGCTGGTTGTGGCTCTCAGGTTCTTTCAAGGCAACTGTTAAACATATGCAGGGAAGAACCTGAGTCATTACTGCCTGGGAGAACATAGGAAGGATGTAGTTTTATGAGACTGTTAGCGTGCTGAACTTCTGTAGTGTCGCTATGTAAATATGCTTTCTCATTTAATTACTGTCAGTTGTGGGAAGCAAGATGAGATATTAGAATCTGCAGGGATGGGGTTCTCAGTGTGAGCAGTCAGCATCTTGCTATAATCTTGGAAAAGAGACGCTGGCATAAGCAAATTGTTACAAAGCAATTTTGTTTAAATCAGTTTTTTTTATGACAGAAGTTCTCTGGGTTCTTAGAATTAAGATGAAGGTCATCGTGGATAGAGTCACCATTTCTGGATGTGTTTAAAAACCATTTGGATGTGGTGCTCAGGGACATGATTTAGCAGGCGGTTGTTAGAGTTAGAGTAGTATGGTTAGGTTGTGGTTGCACTCCATGATCTTTAAGGTCTTTTCCAACTGAGCAATTCTGTGATTCTATAGAAGCCTATAAAATAAATGTTGCAGTGTAGTTTTTTCACTTTTAGTGTCTTAGCCTAGTATTTGGCTGAAATTCCTCCTTTTAGCCTCTATCTGCGCTGCTGCAGAGGATGACAGATCTAAAGATCTTGTGTCCTGTTTGCTCGCTCTGTGCAACTTCCTTGTCTGTCCTTGTTTGGACAGCTAAAACAGCAATAAATGCTTGTGTTGTAGCATCTTAATCTCTATGTGGGAATTGTTTCCTAACCCTTTCCACCACAAGAAAGTAGCATACGTAGGCTGAAACCTTGGACTCTCTGAAGGCTCTGGTGGAACTATAAGTATGCTGTGCAAGCTTCAGAGCCAGTGGGCTGGAATTGATTTTGAGATTTTGAGGGGTTATCTGTACTTCAGATCTAGAGCTGTTATGCCTACTGCATCCATCCTTAAGTATCCTCAAGTAGTGGGTCTTCTTCATTCCCTCCAGACAGTGCTTCTCTTCTTTTCTGTATTGAAGAGGAATTTATTCCTTCTCCTAATAGATATTAAATTGTTCCCTTTATAATTTAAGCGTAGTTTTTTCCAGTCATTATTGCATGGAAAACAAAGCTGCTCGATCACAGCAGCTGTTATTTAGGCTGAAAGATGTTATGAAGACTGATCTCACTTTTGGCCCACTTACTATTTAGTAGGCTTTTGGCCAATCATGCTGAATATAACTGATTTTCCCAGCTGCCCTACCTCACCTGAGAAGGCAGCATCCATATGATTATAGAGACATAGGGTTGAAATGGACCTCTGGAGATTACCCACCCCAAACCTGCCTGCTAAAGAAGGTTCCCTACAGTAGGTTATACAGGAAAATGCCCAGGAAGGTTTTGAATATCTCCAGAGAAGGAGACTCCACAGCCTCTACGGGCAGCGTGTTCCAGGGCTTAATCTGGATGTAAAGCACCTGGCTAACACCAGGAAGATTGCTTCACCCTGCGTGTTTTAGACACTGTACTTTGCAGCTGTACAGTACTTCACATTTCACTCTGTGTTGTGCAGTGTGCTAGATAAGCTTTTCTGCTTGACTGCTATTTTTCATACCTTAATGAAAGCCGCTTCTTCCTGTGCTTGTCACAAATCCACACTAAGTAGCTCAAGTGGATAAACACCTCAGGTGATTTAAAATATCTAATTGAGCTAAAACCAACCAACAAACAAACATGACAGCTTGTAAAACTAACATCCTGACTAGAGAAAATAAATGCCTTGCAGACTAACCTGGTGCTTGCCAAGTTCTGTGTCTTTTAGTATATCATTTACCATACTGTTACATGAAGCTTGGCAAGGGGATTTCATCCCCTCCAAAAGTCATTCCGACTTCTATGACAGTCCTATGAGAAATCACACTCTCATTTGATTTGGAAAGGGTCCTTTAATGCCATCTGGTCCAACTCCATGGCAGTTAACAGGGGCACCTACAGCTACGTCAGAGTGCTCACATTCCCATCCAGCCTGCCCTGGGATAGGCCACCCACCACCTCTTTAGGCAACCTGTGCCTAACTATCCTTACTGTAAAAAAACTTTACTTATATCCAGTGCAAATGTTTCCTCCCACTTTCCTGTTTGTAGATTGTAATAGGTTTGCTCTATTCCACCATCCATATAATTAGTAAAATCTCGGCAGCAGGATGTGCTTGAGAAAACCCCACAAAGCACAGCCTTCTTTGCTAGCAGCAAGACTCAGGTTACCCCTTCTGCTTGGGCTTTATTCTTGCCATCAGAGGGGACACCCTGGCTACCTGGGGTACCTCATGCTGCTCACTTCTGGGAGCTGAACTTCTGGAAACAAAAGATGGAGCTGTGTGTTATACCCATTCTGCGTCTGAATAGCAAAGGGGGATGTTACCTGGAGATGAGTGGGAAGTGAAGGCTCATCCTTTTGTCAGATGGGAATTTATTCAGTCTCCAGAGAACTTAATGCTCAGAGTTTATACTAATCATATGGGGTTTATTTTCAAGTTTTCCTGTTGTTTTTCAATATCAAGCAGTTCTTGTGAAATAAATGTCATGATAAGATAGTACTTTACTTGGGAAAAAATGAAAGAAAGAAAAGTCTTGCAATCAGACAATTTTGCAAAGATCTCAAGTCTCATTAAATATTAAAAAAATAGGTTCCTAATTTTGTTTTGAAAAATTGTTGTTAAAAAGCTGGAAGATAGTTTGCCTCCTTTTTGGCCACACTTTGTGAGTTTGGATCTTGTTGATGACTTAACACTCCCATATCACAGCATCAAGTGCAATGATATTAAGTAATATGATGTCATATGCGAAATATGAAAAAAGTTCTCTGCAGAATTTTGCAGTATTTACATAAGAAAATGGCTGCATATTAAATAGGATGGTTATTTTCTGCCTCCACGGGTTGAGTACTTCTAACACCAAATTATAACAGCTTATTATTTCTTCTCTTTTGGATTACTGAAGCATAAAATTTGGCCTTTCAAAATACTAAATATCGCCACTGATTTGTTTAAATGTATTTGAGTTATCATTAGAAAATGAGAAGTGCTGCCAAAAATCTTTGACTTAAAAACATATTTCTGCCTGTTTTTGACATATTGATTTAATCCAGTAAAGATTTACAGGAATCGAGGAGTTGAAATTAAACAAGCCTCACGAGAGAGATTTTTCCTGCTTCTAAATTCAGGGGTGAGCAAAGATCAGACAGTAATATGCCGAGACCTGTACACAGGGTATGATTTTTGACCAAAGCTGAGCTGAACTTGGATTCCTGTTATAGGGGAGAAACTGGCATCCAAAATAAAGCACAAACATTACTCACTGGGTGTGCTGATTTTTCCTCTGAGTACAGGAAGAGCTTTAGGGACCATCTTACGTTCAGATCTTTTGGACTGGCACTTGCAGCAGATAGGCAGTGCTTGCTTTGGGCTGCATGAGGATTGATTTTACAGCTGCCTGAAAGGAGGTTGTAGCGAAGTGCCAGTCAGCCTTTTCCACATAACAGTAAAATAACTAGAGGGAATGGCTTCAAGTTGCATTGGGGGGGGGGGGGGGAATTTTCAGTTTACATATTAAAAAAAAATTGAGTGAAAAAAGTGATGAGGCATTGGAACAGGTTGCCCAAGGAGGTGGTGGAGTCACTGTCCCTGAAGGCATTCAAAAACTGCGTGGATGTGGCACTGAGGGATGTGATTAGTGGGCATGGTGGGGATCAGTTGAGGTTGGTCTTTGTATTCTTTTTCAACCTTAATTCTGTGATTCTATTTCCCATAGTGGGGAGTGGAGCCTGCAAGACAGAGGGGAAAAATTTTGCTCTGGAAAACCCCTGGGAATGCTTGGATAGGGAGGATAGTTTACTTTGATCTCATTACTCATCGAGGCTAAATAAGTAATAAAACTCATTAGGGATCATTGCAAATTCAGTTCTAGGTGAAATGAAAGTCAAATTTGGGGTGCAGTCAGCTGGTTTGAGGGGGCCCCTGCAATTTACTTGCACACAGCAGTGGCAGACATGGCTCAGAATACAAGGGGCTCACTGCAGTTGGCTTCTTCCAACTAGCACAGCATTTCTAGTGTGTGCGAAGTAGTCACTATAGACTACATGAGAATTGGTGAATATGAGACCTAAAAAATTATTTTCCTCTGGTAAAAATAGCAACATCTGTTTTAGAATTCACATAAATTTAATAGCCTGTACGTTTGGTGTGAAAGTAATATTTTTACTGTACTAATGTCAACGCTTGAAATCAACACTTGAAATCCAATATGAAAATCATACTTGATCTATAAAAAGCTTTAAGCTGGTTATTCTAAAAATTCTGCTTCTTTCCTCCTTATTACAATGTAATTTGACATTCGTTTTCAACTTTTAATTAGTAAAATTGATTTTATTTTCAAGTTTAGTTTACAGTCAAAATAAGCACATTTGTAGACTTGCACAGTATAAAATCTAACTTTAATGTAATGGTTTAAGGGGCACCTAAAGTAGCTAGCTTCTGTCTTTTCAGAAGATGGAAGAGCACTTTTGTTCCTGGCTTTGTAAAAGAGACTAGGAAAAATCCACTTTAAATTTTACGTTCCCTCTAAAGCTTTCCAAGGGCATTTTGTTTATATTGTGCGTCACTGAGGACTTTGTTTGCCTTGCCCAGTGTTACTGTCCTGATTTTGGCATTTAGTGCAATGCTTCCTCAGTCGCCTCCACTCCAAAATTTAAATCTCAGAATTTTGACAATGCTTTAAGAAAGGAATTATGAGGAATAAAATATAAAACAAACAGAAAATGCATTTTTGAATGTACTTCATTATGCATTAAAAAAAAAAAAAAAGATGGTTTCTAAGTTCTCTGCTCACTCTGCTTTTTAATACTATGTAGTCCCTCCTTAATAAGTTCCACATGTGTGGGCACCTCATAGAAGACATCATGAATCTCATACACATATCTATGTATCTTGGCAAGCTCTAGTCAGTCAAGACATTTGATTGTATGAACATTTTTCACAGTCTATAAAGTATGTGCAGAATATCTATATTGTAAAAGGAGGGATAAACAGGACGTGTTATTTTTGTTGGGAACTCTTGTTTAAAGGAACGCGGAAATTTTTGGTTCAGCTCATTTTTTAATAAGTTTTTGAAAGTGGAAGGAACTTTCATGTTTTCATACAGTGAAGAAGTGAGACTCACAATTTGGATATGTTTTTCACAGTTAAGGAAAATCAAAAATGTCAGCTACCCTCTTGCCTTCCTCCATCCTGAAAGGCTGATTTTCTATGCTTGTGCATGTTGTGGCTAAACAAGATTGTGGGATTTATATCGAGAATACAAAAGTCTCTTGAAAGACAAGGCAGGTTTTAAGTCACTTTAGAAAATAGCATTTGATTAGTTTTATTTCTTTATCAATTATATTGTTTCTGACCTTTAGAGGAGGCTTCATATAAGAGGCTGAGGCTGCAGATAGAAGGCCATGAGCAACCAGCACTGTCCCTCAGAGCCAGGGGACACCTATGGATGCCTACTCAGAGGAGAACAGAAGCAGAAGGAGAGATTTAATATTTCACTCAGATTTGGTGCTTCTAGCACCGCTACCTGGACACTGTGCATGTTCCTGAGCATCACTATTCCTCAGAACACTGAGGGAGATGAGGTTGCTCAGAGTAAGCAGATGAACAAAGAAAGAAAAGCAGGCCCCATCACAGTGGCAGAGGATTAGCTTAACTACATAACAAGATAGGAAACAGCTACTTTTCACATGCCATGATCTGTAGTGCTTGTTGAGAACAGAGGAAACACCAGGGAGCCTGAGGAAGAGCAGGTAAAACGCAGTACTGGGTGAGATGGAGGCAAGAGGCTGAAGACTAGAAAACGATGGTCTTATGAATCTTTTCCCTGATTAGAAAACCTATTTTAAGAACATTTTGGCTTGATAATAACACATTTCTCTTACAAGAAAATCTACTATAAATGCAATTGTGCAGTGTTTGCCTTTGTTCACAGCTTAGCATGCTGCACAGGTGATTCAAGTGAATGTTCTTTATGTTGGGACCACATTCCAGTGAGCTGCGCCATCGCATCAAACTATTTCCTCAGCCCAAGTTATCCTCCAAGGAGGATAATCCAGCATAACCTCATGATGAGGTCATAAACTTTCTCATAGTGCTCCCTTAACTCATGTCTTTGAAAACCATGAGTAGAGGCCTCTGGTGAGACATTTTCTTCAGGTGACTTACTCATCTGTACCACATTGAAATGGAGTAGATATTTTAAAAGAGGAAGGCATAATCTTGTTTCATATATTGTCATTATTATTTCTTCAGCTTGCAGTTGTTCATATTTAGCAGTTGCTGTAGATAGCTCCATTATAAATGATCAAAAGTATATGGCCATGTGCTTACCGTATTTCAGCATTCGTGGAGAAAATTTTCTGAGTCCAGTTATGTAAATTGTAGCCATCAACTTTTATTTCCTTACCAGTAGTTGTGCTGATATGGTGCCCCTCAAAACAGTAATGCAAACAGAAAAAAAACACCCTCTTGTCCATTCCTACCTTCCTGTGTTCTTTCTCATAGGGAAATTAAATTTAGAATTCTTACTTTCCTACAGAGTTTTAAAATAAATGCATCTTATAGTACACACTGAACTTTTTTACCTGTGTAACAACAGTAAAAACTTTAATATATCAGACACAAGCAAGGTCACTTTCTTGTTTACTTTCTACTTCAAAAAAAAAAAAGAGAAAAAAAGAAAAAGTAATCCTTGCAGAATTAAGAACTCACTAAGCTCGTGTTTTTTGCTATTTTGTCTTGAGGATTAACTTTCCCATTCTACACAGCAGATGTGGGCTCCGTAAAAATTGACCAAACGTTGATTTGTGAAATTCTGTACCAGATCTCAGACTCTTAGCTATTTTCAGTTAAAAATAAACAAACAAAAACCCTGCAGGTGGTTGCTTCTGAAGTGCAGCTGTAGAGTTTTGAGCCCCAAGTTTCATTTTCACATTTCAACAACCTGCCTTGAATAGTGCCTAAAGCATTTTTCTCGGGAAGAGTTAAAAGCCTCTTGCTTGTAGCTCTTGATGGGTCATTCTTCCATCCAGTTCATCAAGTAGTTTTACTGCTTTTGAAATTAGGTATACTTTTAGCCATATCACATGGTGAAAAGGAGTTGTCTGACTTACAGGTTGGAGAGAAAAGCTTCCCTTTTGGTTAGTTTTGAATTTTCCACCCAAACTTTCAAATGTTCCCAGTAATGAAAGAGGCAATGATCAACCTTTTTCTCTGTTTACCTACTGCATGTATGTGCTCCTAATTGTATAGATTTCTTATATTTTTTTGTCTTTAAGGATCAAGTTTTAAACAGTTTTAGACTGAATCAAGTTTTAAACAGTTTCAGACTGTTCAGTTGCACCTTGCAGGAAAAACCTTTCATACCACCAGTAATCTTACCTGCTCACATCTCTCCTGTTCACTGCTTTTTCAGACGAGAAGGCTAGAACAGCATAAATCCTTCAGTATATGACATATTACCATGTAATATTTTAATGTGTTATGCCTTGTCTTTCTGTATTTTACTCAGAAGAAGCCAAATATCCCAAGTTCTCTGATTTTGAGGAAGTTGCTTCAAAATCATTAAAAAATATTCTGCAGTTGTGGCTTTGCAGTCCATAGGAGAATTAATAAGAAGTCAGTTATAAGCTGGTTCCCTTTCCAGGGCTATTTTCCCTTCTTATAACCTGAAATCTCTGATTGGACACCAGGAAACAAGTGCAGCAATGCAGTTAATAAAACAGCCCTCTAATTTCCAGTTAAAAGTCATTGGAATATTATTTTCATGCTCTTGATAAAGAACAACATTTTTGACATCTCCAAAGCTTTTGTGAAGTGCTGGCTAAAAGAGCTTTTGCAGGAAAAGTGGAACTTGTACATGGGTGCCAGTGTGGCTGTGCCAGTAGGCCATGTGAGATGTTCCATGACTGCAGGAGGATAGCAGGGATCCTCCAGACCCCACTGATGAGGGTGGGAGGCAGGAGCAGGACTCTGCCCTTCTTCACTGAGTGCGTTGTGCCCTACCCTGTCTACTTTCCCCCACCTCCACTTTGCCATAAATGGCTGCCTTGTGCTTTTTTGAATGAACCAGGAGCTTGAGTACAAAGATGATTTGATGAAAGGTTCCTTTGATTATTTTGCTTTTTTCTGCATAGAATTACTTCCTTAGCAAGCGTGAAGGGTTGCTATTAAAGGAGTAATATTCACTGTAGCACGTTCAGGGATTTAAAGTAATTTAAAATGTGTTATTTGTTGCTATCTTTAAAGTAGAAATACACTGGGAGACTTCTGACATTTTCAGCATTTGACTCCTGTAAGAGGAGCCCAGTGAAATCCCTGTTCAGCTATGATTTCCTCTAATTACACTGGTGAGTGCATTTTTGGAAGATAATAGTCTTAAGATGTACTTAAGAAAGAAAACAGAGCACTTCTGCAAATAGCTCTTGTATGTTAAAAACATGCAAGCAATTATAAGCAAAAAACATAGCAATGTTTGGCTTGCCATAAGGATACCTTACATAAAACCTTTACGTGTAAGCTTTTTAGTTAGAAAATTATTCTCATTTAAATAAATAAATCACTAGATGAAAATTCATCCTTCCAGTATCCACCAGATGTGAAAAATGTTATCATTAATTCTTCATTTTATGTTCCCAAGTAGGTACTGAATTCACTGCTGCAAAGCAAGCAGCTAACTGCTGCATTGATCCGATGGGCTTTCAGGGCATTGTAACCTCTGAGAAAGTAGCTGAATCATTCCTTTAAAACAGGACAGGAGATTTCTGGCATGTCTTTACAGAAACCAGGTGCATTAGAGGCAAGGTATCTAGCAGGAATTTCTTTATATATGCTAATTTTGTGCAGTATATCTCAGAGGGTTTAGGTCTGATAATGTGGTTTTTTGTTTTTTGTTTTGTTTCGTTTTGTTTTGTTTTGCTGAATACGGTTTTCCTGGAGACTGGAAGAGACCTGACTGAATCAAAAACAGTTGGAGCAGAACCATGTGACTTGCCTGGCAATAGGCAGGCAAGCTGAGTTAATCATCAAATACATATTAATGCATGAGGAGAGAGAATGCAATGCCTCTGTTAACTGTAGCACAACCAGACAGGAATGGGAAGTTGTCAGAATTTGATTTGATGGCCATACTAAATGAGTAACCATGTAGACTGTTTTGTGTGTGCACTTCTGCAGTGAGTACCAAACTTTATTAACATATTTCAGTGTGAGCCTAACGATCACAGTCTGCCTCCCAGCCTCCCCTAGCTGGGCAGGCCTCAGCAGCTTCCATGTTGGGACTTGTGACAGAAGCTTCTTCAGAACCTCAGCAGAACGTGGGCAGGAGAAGGGAGATGCTACTTTTTGCTGAGTCTGCTCACTATACCTTAACAACCCAGCAACATCAATAACATCAAACATATCTGATCTGTTCCTGTTGTTGGCCCATTCTGATAAGAGATCGTAGGCCACAATGAAAACCAGCATTGTGGTCCCCTGTGGGTGTCGGCAGACAATGAGGACATAGCAGTCTGTCCCCAACTTAAATAGTCATGCAAGGGATTTTGTCAGTGTGCCACTATTTTTATTGTCAGTATGGGAAACACAGTCAGAAAGAGCAGTTACAATGCTGCATGTATTAAATTCTTCTTTATCTAAAGTGGTCTCTACTGCTCAGAGCTAAACGCTTAAATTTGACATGTCATAATTAATTCTAGGCATTTCTGTTTCACTTGAAAGCCCCAAGCAAACAAATATATAAAATTTCCAAGAAATATGCTGCTTCTAACAGTGATACAGAGAATAGTCTGTTACGATAATGGAACCAGTTCATAGAATCATGGAGTGGCTTGGGTGGAATGGATCATCTTAAAGATCATCTAGTTCCAAGTCCCTTGCCACGGGGCAGGGTTGCCACCCACTAGATCAGTTCTTTTTGAGTATTTCATATTGAAAAAGTGTATTATTAAAAAACCAGAAAGGTAATACATTACTTACTCCTTTTTTTTTTTTTTCTTTCAGTATTGATGTCCAAAGCATTAGATAGGAAGCAGAATGTACATTTTTTTCTTTAGTAACTGTTTCACTGGGCAACAGATTGGATCTACAGTTCATGCTTCATGATGTGGAAATAAAGATGTGTCTTTCCAAGCTGTTCCCAGCATAAATCATGTAGGAGGTTTAGCAGATTAAATTCAGCTTTACATGCCATTGCAACCATAGCCTGACTAATCTTAACTTATGATAGTAGGAAGGAATCTTGCCTTTAGGTGTATACCTAATGCTGCATGTGTTTTGAGTACAAAATTGACTTCTGTTGGATGAGGTCTGTCCCATAGAAACATGTAAGTTATTTGTTGCCCAGTGAGGTTGTGAATGCCCTCTCCTGGAAGCATCCAAGGCCAGGCTGGATGAGGCTTTGAGCAGACTGATCTAGAGGGAGGTGCCCCTGCCTATAGCAGGGGGATTAGAACTAAATGATTTTAAGGATCCCTTCCAACCCAAACCATTCTATGACTCCAGTGTAATGCAGCAATTAAAGTGTTAATATACAGAAATTTGAATAACATTCACAGAATTCATGAACTGTGCGTTGGGACACTTAACTCCTGATTATATCTTCCATCTCCAAATCTATATAAAATTATGTAAATTACTGTATTTTGTAAGAAACTTAGCCAGCTCCTTTTTATCACCTGACCATTATTTTTCAACCACATGCCTTTTTCCCCCTTCTAAAAGAATGAAGCATGTTTTTCTTGTTATTCTTATAACTTACAACATGTTTTTTAAAATTTTCTATACTCTCATTTGTTTTTGTCCCAAATTAGAGTATGTCCTTTGTCTGGGAGCAGTGGTTTATGTTGGTTTACAACAGTCATAACAGAAAGTATACGACAAAAATAATTGGTGACTTCTGACAAAGCCATAGCTCAGACTGCTCAGCCTTGGAGTTGTGGACTCTCACTCTGTAAGACCTCAGTAACAAACCAAATGAGTTTTACAGCATTAGAAAGAGACCTATACAGCACAAGAATAACTCTGAAATATATCTACTATGGAAGGACATAACGTGGGCAGAATTTGTAGTAATATATTATAGTATGTATCAATAATTTGATGATCCAGCTTGGCACATTTGAAAGAACAACAAACACAATACCAGAAGGTGAGCCAAAAATGGAGCCCCTGGTGAGTAGCACTACTTCATTAGGTACTTAGCTACTGACACTGGTATCATCCTTGTTTGTCAAGTAAGTTGGAAACTCATCACTTAATAAAACCTCCATAAAGAAACAGTAAATTATACACACACTCTAGTGACATAATTTAAAAAAACCCTTCTGTCACTTACAGAAACAACGCAGATAAACAAATGCATGTTTGTTAGTAAACTTCTTTAACATGTTCGTTAGTAAGCTTCTTTGACATACCTGTGTTAAGTATTACTGTGGCAGAAAGTAGTGATGTGTCCACAAGCATCCAGGTCCTTAGCTGCTTGTTTCAGACCTTCACAGAGCGTTGAGAATGCTTTGCATGAAGCACCACCAGCATGATGGCTGCCTGTGGTGCTGTCCCCAAGTGCAAGGCTTACAGGAGTTTGGAAAAAGCATCATAAGTATAAAGGGCTTATAGATCTTTCCTGCATGTAAGATGAACTAGATAGGACTCAGTGTACACAAGCAAAGCTTCAGACAAGATCATGTAGAAAATAATACTATTCTATTAATAAATCTGTTAGTGGTGTGGTACTGTAATGTGTAAGATAACCTTAGCTATGAATTTTTTCCAACTGCTCTTCATTTTTTTTTTTCATTTTTCTTCATCAACACTAGTGGGTTTTTGCTTTTTTGTGTGTTGAATTGTATGGGTTGCTTTTTTTTTTTCTTTTAGTTCATTAGTACTGAGTGGGTAGAGGGTTATTTAGCTATAAGTATAGTGTATGAAATGCATAGTGGGAGAGCAAGGGTGCATTTGCACCTTTAGAAATACTGTGTTGAAAGGGAAAAAAAATACCCTGTAGATGAGAACCCTGTCATTTCTTGTGCTGCCTTTTGCTCACCAGGCTGAGAGCAGTGCTCGGGCAGGAACTGCTCACTGCTGGAAGCTGAATGTGCTTTGGCATGCCACCTGTCCTCCCTGCTCCCAAGTCCTGCTTTCTCATCATGGTGCTTTCTTGTACAGTATTTGTGGTCCTGGTGTTCTTTTGTTGTCACTTTTAGCTCAGTGGGGACACAAAGGGCACTAAAGCCTATACAGTAGTGCTGGGAAAATGAAACTTGCTACTTGTAGATAGCATATTTCTGTGTTAGCCATGCTTCACGTAGCTTACTCCAGTAACTCAAATATCCAGCACAGTACTTCCATTACTGCCTCCCATGTCTTACTTGACTTCTCACATGATAAATGGCAGGTATGTTGCTTTGGACCACAGTGCCAGGGGGCTTCACTGATGTGCCATTCCAGCCTTTCGCATGGCACTCTCTCTGTGACCCAAGCAGTCCTGAAGACTCTAGTTACTTTCCTTTGCTGAGCAAGGAATAGCTTGTAAATCTGCCAGCATTCCTCCAGGGGAATTGAACAACACCTAGCTACATCCCCAGACCTCATAGCATCCCAGTAGCTGCCACTGGACTTACAACAGAAGCAGCCAAGTAGCAGTCTATGGTAAATGGGGGGGGGATGTTTCCCTCCTCATGTTTGTGTTCATTCCCTGTTCAAAGCCTGATAGCGCAAGTGCAGCATTTACTTTCAAGGAAACACCGTACCAGATGTGCTTCATTGTTGGACTAGATAGACACTACTAAAGAGCTTCTTGTCAAAGTTCTTTTGCATCTCTTATGCATATATAGGCAGATATAGAAATTTGTACACAAAATTGGGTACAGGTGAAGGAAAGCAAAGAGATTACAAACACAGTTATAGTTTAACTGATTTGCTCTATAGATGGGAAGTAGGAGGTTTTTTTCCTAAAACTACAAAGCTTACTTCAAAAGTTTGCTAACCTGTTATCATTTAACAGGTTAAATGATCCTTCTCTGAAAAGCAAATTTACCATCAATTTAACCATCAATTAAATAAATGTTATAACTAGGCATCTTGTACTCACTTTAGACAAAATAACAAGGTTCACAGAGAGTCTGGTGAAGCACTGACACAGGCTGCCCAGAGACATTGTGAATGCCCCATCCTTGGAGGTGTTCAAGGCAAGGTTGGGTGAGTTCCTAGACACCTGGTCTAGTGCTCGATCTAGCAGCTGGCAATCCTGCCCGTGGCAGGGAGGTTGGAACTTGTTGAGTTTTGAGTTTTCTTCCAACCCAAGCCATTCTGTGATTCTGTAAGGAAGTGTACTCTCTAGTGGCAGCAGTAAAATGGTATATACTTTCTTTAAAAAAATAAAAAAATCTAATTGAAAGCCCTAACTTAAATCTGATTAGTGACTGCTGATGTGCCTTCAATGTTTATAAACAGATCTCAAACAGAGGGAAATAGTTGGTTCACCTTCCATGTCCTTATTCCCTATTGATTGTGACTCAAATATTTCTCTCAAGTGAGAACTTTCTCCTTTCCTATGCTTACATTTCTCTTGAGTATTGAGACATGCTGGCATGGCTGGAGAGGCCTGCAGTGCATCCTTTAGTTCTTGTTTGGTTTGATCTGAGCACTGATGTATTCTCTCACACAACTTTTGATTGGTAAAGGGCCTCCCCACTGTTACAGGTTTGCTCAGACACAGGAGTCCTTACATCTTGTTATATTTGCTGAAGATATATGTGACAATTTACAGCAGGCAGTTTTTTTTTTCTACAACCTCTCTGAGAATGTCATTTGCCATACAGCTCTTCTCATAATACAAGCATAAATTAATTAATAAATGCAATGATATAACTTCATTTTTTTCACAGGGTTGAATTCATTTTTGTATGTGAATAAGAATTGGTTTATTTTTCAAAATGTTTGCAAGTCTCATCAGTTTCATAAATTGTAGTGTTGATAAGTATCCATCCAAAGTCACATTACTTGTTCGTTGTTGTTTGTATTTGTGCTCCTTTAAAACAAATTTAGAACAACTCTAGGCTGGAAAGGGAACCATGTGCTGGATTTTACTGAAATTGTTTTGCTAATGTGTATTTTAGAATGATAAGGAAATATAACGTTTGTACCGATAGGCAGATAGGCAAACTAAACTCTCGAGAGTGCATCTACCCTAATAGAAATATTGTACAGTTGCTTTCTCTAAGAGTAAAAATAATAAGAAAATCTATTTAGAAAACCTCAAGTGTGCCTGTTAATTATATTCACCTTCAGATAAATAGGTTTGTGTCTGCTACTGCTTATCTTAAGAGGTCCTAATGAAAGGCTGTTAATATACGCTGTGGCTAATCCAAAATGGGCCGCAGCAAAATTAGCGGTATTTAACAGTCGTGCTACAAAGACCTTAGCAATATTACTGAACAGCCTTCTAAAAACAATGTCTTATCAGCAGGATTTCTTTCAGAAGCAGTCATCTTCTAATGCAAAGCGTAGTTGGATTTTAGGTACGTAAAAACCATCCTGTCCCAATGAAGGTAGCATAGTTCTTCGATACATCCTTCAACTTGCTTCAGCAAGACGTGTGGAAGAGCAGGGTTGGGATATCTGCTTAATAACATCCTAATGAAAACACCCCTTCTTTATTTCATAGCCACCTTGTTTCATGAAAAGAGGAGTTTCTTTTGTCCAAACCTACCTTCCTCCAGGAAACCAAACTTCCTGAGTTTTTAGAGCTGAAGTTATAGAAACAGCAACCATGAGACACCTGGATCTCCTGAAGCTGCACAAGTGACATCTATGAGGCTGCGGGCTCCACTCTCTCTTAGTGCCTTTTTCCAAGCAACTCCAAGATTGTTACTTCAAACGCCCTGACTGTTAGCATTATAAAATAGGCTAAAATGTGAAAAGCCTTCCTTTTTGCAGTCCGCTGAGCCTCCTTTCTTCACAACTCCATCAGTCCTGCAATGTGCTGGCATGGGCTTTTGTTTCTCAAGGGTTTGGTTTGGGGTTGGTTTGGGTTTAATTTTCTTTTGTGTTTATTTGTTTGCTTGTTTGTTTTCGTTTCAGTTGTATAATCAAATGTTCCCTGTTTAAAATCATAAGTTATGTAAAATTGTCTCTTGACTGCTATTCTTAGGACACAGTTATATAAACTATTTTCCTCTTCCTTGTTCATCCTCCTCTCCCTGTTAACACAGAATTCCCAGGAAAGCTAG
The DNA here is from genome assembly GCF_019232065.1 of Centrocercus urophasianus. Classification (NCBI taxonomy): domain Eukaryota; kingdom Metazoa; phylum Chordata; class Aves; order Galliformes; family Phasianidae; genus Centrocercus; species Centrocercus urophasianus. The sequence continues at coordinate 42,435,302 of NW_024884364.1, read as the reverse complement.
GAAGTTCAGAAGAGCCTGAATTTCCTTTGAGCTCTGCAGCATTGCTCACAGCGCATCTCTTTGGAAACCCATTTTCCGGTTGCTGCTGTGGGTGGACTAAATGGCACCAGTGTTTCTATCTGGAATTCTTTCCACCTGCTGCCTTCTGTCACTGAGACAACACCGTTTTTTGCTCTCCTAGACCTTTCCAGATATCCTCAGGAGTAAAAATGACAAAGCTTTGTATTTTCCTTCCTTCTTCATCCTGCCTTTTGAAAAAGTAAATTCCTTAACAAGGGATAAACAAGTCTCAACAATTAAATTGGATATAATTTTTGCATCTTTATACTTGGCCTAGTTGAACTCTTTCCCAAAGTGAGGCTTGTTTTTTGTTTCTTTTAAAAAACAAAATATCTCACAGATTTTCCTTTGTGAGATCTGAAAACAATGGATTTTGAGAATCACGGAAAGATTCATACTTTATTACAAATAAGTATTATTCACAGCAAAATAGGGTATGTGCTGACACCAGCTGGGCTTTTGAAAGTGCCCTGTGTGCAGAGATTGCGCAAATACACAAAAAACTCTTCAGCAAACAACTTAGCAACATGCTGTTTATTCCACCTCTCTATTTCTCTTTTCTTTGCTAACACGGGTCCTCAAAGATTCGTGAGTTCTCAAGTCCTAGCTTTTGGATGTCAGCGTGGTTTGAAAGTCATGTGATTTCCTACTCAATCTTACCCTTCATCTGAAGTGGCACAGTGCTAGATTGCCAGCTAAAATAACAAAAAGAAACAGATTGCATTGTGCCACCTCTTTTTCTATTTCAAACATAAGCTGCTGACAGGGTATCTTTCCGTGCTTATAGCATGTTTGGTGGATTTCGGGCACATTCTTTGCTTTCTTTCTCCTCATTCATGTGACCCTTTTCCAGTGTTTCCAAATGAGTTCATGTCTTTTAAGTATAGAGGAAACCAACCCAAGTTGGTTAGGATGTGTATTGTTCTCGATTATTTTTTTCTTAATTAGTCTTTGTTCCGTTTTGTTTGGTTGGTTTGTGGGTTTTTTTGTTGTTGTTTTTTTTTCTCCAAACGTGTCTACAAAAAGCAAACATGTAACTTTCTGCCCTAAATACCTCTTTTGATGGGACAAGATGTCATACTGAAACAGTGCCATGTTTCTGTCCTCACAAGCATACGTGCATGCAGATTAGAAAAGCTCTGTAGTGCTGCAACTGTATGCCAGATTTGCTATTTGCTCTTGTTTGCATGATAGTAATTCTAATATACTAATATGATATGGAAATAATGGCACATCACCGTTCTCTCAACATATTGTATCACTGCTTTATCATATTAGGCTAATACACTGCGAGAGTTGATAGCACCTCTCCATGTCAAATCGGATCCACTTCTCTTGGCACTGAACCGATTGGACTCAAAGGTTGATAAACTTATCATTAGCGATTGGCACGACGGAGACTCAACTTCAGCCTCTTGCAAGACACCTAATGGCCTCCGTTCAGAAAGTCAATTCTTCTTGAATAACATTGGTGTTTATAAAAGAGACTAGACCTGTTAAAGCGTAGACAACCACATGCCTGGATATGAGGCCTCCAGGAAGGTGTCAAGGGCATGGCCACTCTTTTGAAGAATGCACCCTTTCCACAATGGGACTAGGCACAAGGTCAGATCCAGTCTACACGGAGCACATTTGCAGAAAATACTGCCCCGCATGGGAGTACGGAAGGGGAAGAGGGTCTTGACAGGGGAAGGGCTTTGATGTCACTCAGTTTTGTTCTGCAGACCTCGAGGAATTAAAGAGGGATTCGGCCATGGTAACTCTAAAATCCTGTTGCTTTTACTGAACTGCAGTGAATCCATTCCGGCCAACCAGACAGATTGTGCCATTTAAGCGTCCTTCACTAATGTGAAGGATGCTACCTTTCTATATCATGCTAAACTAAGTGTATTCTGTCAAGTGAAGGTGTGTGCAGACCTTTCAGAGACTTCTATTTCTCTAACGATTTGTAACGCATTACCGGAGGGTACACTGACACTGGTTTGGATGATGATGGAGAAGATACCTCACGCTGAGATTTCTTATACTCTGCAGATAACTCTTCAGTTCCTCTTTATCTTCTAGGAGTTAAACATGTGAGTGATGCTGCCTGGAGAAGCAGGCACAAAGTATTCTCTGTATAACACCCCGACTCCAGAGGGCTGTTTGGGGGCCAGTATTCGTCTGGATGTCACTCAAAGTAGATGCAGATATTGTATTTATCATTATGTTCTGAGTCCCCTATGGGTTGATGTTTGCCTCTATCTCTGTGGTTAGAATGTGGATTTTCCTTAATATATTTGGCTAAGGGTGTATTGTAATAATGTTAATGCTAATTACTTGATATTTCATACTATCTTACGGGGAGATACTTTTAAAAATGTATTTTGAAATGTTTTCTTTCTGTTTGCTCAATGTATGGTATTGCATTATGTTAATACCAATAAAATTATATATATATAGTTATATATATTTCCCTTTTATAAAGAAGTAAATTATGCTTTTTTGCCTCACAGATGAAATGTGCAGTGAATAAAATACATCATTCTGCCTTACAGCAGGTGACAAAGCTTATAATAGTTTTAATATTCTTTTTTGAAAAATAAAAAGTATAGTATGACATAAACTAGTTGGAAATTCATCAAAATGCATGTTGTGTTTCTGCTTAATGCGACTGTCACAAATCAGCCTAAGTATTTATCAATGTTGTTTTGGCATCTTTAATTTTTTCCAATCAGAAGACATACACTGTATTGCTATTATTGATTACAAAATTGTACTTTCATGACTTTGTGCCTGTTGGCCAAATAGACAAGCCCACTGAGTTTTTATGACTCTCTTGTCTGAAGGAATTGATTTTTAAATTTAATTCAGTGCTTTTTCCAATGCTTGGCAAAGGCAGAATTTATTTTTTATATAAGGTTGCCTTTGAAGTACCTGCCTCTGCCAGGGCTGATAAATCATGGCTAAGCACATAAAGGTTCTGCAACCTGAAGGATGTAATGTATCATTAAAACTCTGCTGGAATGGCCTGAAACCTGAGCCAGTCTTTCACGTTCTGTCATTAAACTCCATAATTAGTTAGAGATGAAATGTTTTGCAAATGAATTAGAGAAGCAGAAGCAAAGATGTGAATCTAAAGTATCCTTTGGCTGCCATTCTGGGTTACGCTGATGGCTTGTTTGCAGCCTGTAGCCACAGGCATGCATATATCTGCACTAACATGAATTAGATCGTCTTCAGCTTCCTCTTTCTTTTCCCCACCCTTTCTAACATATTGTATTGAGTATCATTGTTTTGCAGAGACATTCAAGAGGGCTGTAATTAGCAGTCCCTGGCATTTAATTGCATACCCATTTGTTAAATATTTTTCTGTATGCCTTAAAATAAAGTATAGAAAATGGCAGTAATGTTTCTTTAATGAAGGCATTTGATTTATTCATGAAGTCAGGATTTTTGAAAGTGTTATTTTGGGCTTAATAAAGGAATAAGCCAGTAACTTCTCAGCTTTGCCATTGTCTGTAAGGGCTGATGGTCACTTCCTTCTTTTTTGTTTCTTTTGTGTGCAAACGCGTTCTTCCTAATGGATGGGGAATAGACCTTTCTTCTGTGATTGCTGTTATGCCAGTTTTGAGAGAAAGTTTATGTTAAGGTGCCTGTATGTTCACAAGTTCATTGGCCATTATAACACACGATGACATGAGTGATGACTGGAAAAGCCACATGGCATTGCATTTCTCTTGCCATTACTGAACATACAGCACTTGTTCTCAAAGGTACTGGGCAGGGACTGAACTCTGTTCAGTGCTTACAAACCGTGGTGGTGTGATGGGCATTCAGCAGCTGGTGAGGCTGCTTGAGATCTGGCAGTGCCATGCCCCAAATAAATGTGTAAATCAGGGTACAGATTCGTTAGTCTGGGATCTAATCAGTGCAGCTATCACAACATGTGCAATTATAAATCCCATAATAAATCTGAATATCTGAATAAATAAGACATCTTCTGAGATAACATCTTCCAAAATATTTCAGGCCCCCTTCACAAGTGCCTCAGGAGCTGCTTCCCTAGCTGGCTGCTGTGCAATATGGAGGTAATCGAGCTGGTTAAAAGACACTAGTTCCTGCCCACGCTGATGTACCGCATTTCTTTCATGTAGAAATTGGGATTTATACTCCTGGGTGATGCAAATGCTTTTTAAAATTTCACTCAGTGTTTGATTTTCATCCAAATAAGCAAACCTGGGATGCAGCCTGAAGTAGAGTTCATTTTCTCAGTGGATATTGCTCACCAGGAACACTACTGCTTCCATTCAGGCTTGCTTTCAGGTACCAAGGCCATCAGCTGTGACAGGTATTGCCGCTGAACAAGCACAACTGTGGCTTGATTTTGAGCGGTGAGTAATGTTGCCAGGTCCATATTGCTTGTCACTTAACTTTTCACAGCTTTGTATGCTGTAACAGCTTAGGTTTGTGAAAAAAATATTTTCCTGAAGGAGTAATAGCTTCCATATATTGCTTGCGGGATGGATCCATAGGGACAGCCTCATCCTGTTTAAAAGTCACAGCATCCCCAGAAGTATAGCGATTTATCTACTCTGCTTCAGAGCTGGCTTACCTCGTACATACAAGAAGTTTTTCATTGTTTCTGAACTGAGGGGACTAAGGGGAAGCATACCACCAAAATCCAATTGCTTTGTTTATTTCACCTCAATATTGGTACCTTGCGATGAATAGTGCTTATACCGATCTGTGGCAAAGAAAAATGTCAAGATACCCTCTTTCATTGTGCTAAAATTCTCCCAGACAGTCAATAAAATCTGCTCAGGGAATGAGAGTTAAACTGATTTCTTCATAGGCAACTTAATGAGTAGAGAGCACTGTGACAAATACCAAAGGATGCAATTATAACACTGCTGCCATGAAGTTCTGCCACTGATCAGAGTCCTCTGTTACATTGAGTTATTTCAGCCTCATTCTTATGCCCTCTCTGAAACCGTAGCCTACCAATATAACTTCATGAAACAGCAGGGCAGAGAGCGCGAGGCGTTTCTCCTGTTGCCCATTCGAGATGTGTAAGAGCTGTCAAGAGGCTACACGAACAGAGTGAGCTAATTATTCCCTCTGTCTGTGTTCTCCCTTTGCACTAACATATTAACCCATTTACAAGCACCTGTACTTCATTGCTAAGAGGATGCTGAAAGTGCCTGAACGTTAGTGTCAGCACGACAGTGCAGGTCTGCAGAGAGGAACATTGTGACTCGTGGTACTTTTTAAATGTTTCAGTTTTTTTTCAAGCTGAGTTTGGCATCAGCCATTTTTAATAACCCATTCTATTTGCACTGAGAATTCAAGAACAGTGTCTGGTGTGGGCTTGGAGCAAGGCCAGCCCAAGTGTTGTGCTTCAGCCCACAGAACACCGTCTGTGGCCAATGGTGGCTGATGAGGGCAAGGCTGTGACAAGGAGCAGGCAGCCTTTCATTAATTCACCAGAGAGGTGACCTAAGAGGAGAAGAGAGATTCACAGGGAGATCCAAAAAGAATACTGCCATAAATGTCTAGACCTTTGATGCTTCAGCAATTGGTCCAGTATCTCTCAGGTCTTACAAAAGCTAGCGTCAGATCCTTTAAAAGTGACTGTGGTCTCTGACTGCTGCTGACTGTGAAATACCTTCTAAAATCTGTCCCATGGGAGATGGGCTTTCCACTTGCCTGCACTGTTCACTTTATTTCAGGAAAACAGCGTATACTCATTCAGGTGAAAGGCAGAATCACTGCTCCTGTAGGGAACACCAGCATAAAGCAGAGCTGGCTTGGGCTGGTACCCTCAGCAAGGGAGCTCCCCCTGGAGCTCTGCCTGCAGGTTTACCTAATGGGAGAGGATAGAAACCATGTTCAGCTAGCTGATAACCAAAAAGTACTGCCTCTTTAGAGGAAAAGATAGCATAAAATGTAAAATTAATACTAGTTTTCTGATCCTCCACTCAAAGCTTGATTTTAAACATTGTTCCTCCCTTTCTTGAACAAAGATTATGGGGAGAATCTTGTGCTTTCAGGTACATGGATCAGCATTTTAATGGAGGATTGCATAAATCAGAAAAGGGCAGGCAAGGAGAAGGGATAACAGAGAGAAGGGCTGCTAAGTCCAGGTGCTGCATGTTAAGTCCATAGCTTTTCTTAAGCATTTCTTCAGCTTGCTCACTCTTTTCTTCACTCATGGACAGCTCTCAATAGATTTACACGCATAGATTTATATATATACACTTCTATCTATATATTCACTCACATGCCATTCTTGATTTTTTCCATGAATGTGGAGTTAGAGAAGACACAGGTTTCTCTTTGTGCTCTAGCAGGGAAATCTGCTCCTCATGACTCAGAGCAGATGACTTAGCAGCTGGCTTCCATACAGACCTGACTTGTGTCTCCTGCTGCCTCCTGCCACCTGCTCTGTGTCTTGCACAAGCACTGAGATGTGGCTGCTGATGCTCTCCTAGCAAGAGCTGATCTCCCTTGTCACTGTGCTCCCCACACTCACAATCAGAGCAAACTTGGTACACTGCATGCAGTCTCCTTGTAAAATTCCATCTGCCAGTGGTTTTACCATCATCTTCCTTTGATGACGCAGAGAGGGGGAAAGCAAACACCTAGTTTTTCTGCCTGCCATCCGCCCAAATAGTGTAATAAATGACTGTAATTCCTGTTTTCTTTGCACCATAAGCATTGTCTCCCTCTTTTGTAGTTTGGAATCTAGTGATTAACCTGAACAGCAGCAAAGATGCATTTCAGCCATGGAGTGAGAAACCAGAAACAACTTCTTTAGAGGCTTCTTTGTTTCCCCTCCAACAGAACTAACACAAGCATTCTTTCTATCCTTTTGCTTTCTCAAATGCAGGCGCATCCCTTCTACTTTTCCTGAAAAATGAACAAACAAACACCAAAAACAGGAATTTGTGCTTCAGTGTGAGACAGCAACAGGGCCTGGGACCTCATCCCAGGGACTAGGGATGTTCTTGGTTTGTTGGATTGCTTACTGGTAGCTCCCAGAAGAATGAGGAGGCTTCAAGCAGGTGTATGAGGTGAAGTGAAAAGGTGTAACCTTAAAACTGGAAGCAAATAATATGAGATTTTTAGGAGGAAATTAGTATATGGTTTATAATGTGATTAATGCTGTCTTCTGACAAACTTACCTCCTCAAGATCCTGGGGGAGCCAACCTGAGCTGCTTCTCCTGCCAGAGCCAGCAAGTTCACCAAAAGGAATGAAAATGGGAGCGTGGGTTTCAGTGGAGCTGGGGGATTTCAGCCTTTTTTCATATTGTTTGCTCTCTGTCATAGACTTTGCAGCAGCTTTGCTTTCTCAGGATTTGCAGAGGGCGGTAATTTTGTTCATATGCAGGGCTAATTGCAAGTGGAACAGTCTGTGGGCGTGCGCATGCAAGGAGTTACACAGGGAAAAGCATGTCACTAAGCTGTGAAAGCAGCAAACAGCAAAGCACAGCAAAAAAAAAAAAAAAAAAAAAAAAAAAAGGAGAAAGCCATTAGAGCAGGAACTGTGTCCCCTCAGTCTGGATGAGGAGCCTGAAGATGATGGGAGGAGTCTGGATGGAGTTGGGAGGCACAGGCAAAAAACAGAGAGGCCTACAAAGGAGAGCTACAGCCCTTGAAGAATCTGCCTTTGACAGCACAGCAGGTGACAAAGCTTGTGATGAACTGTGTTGTAGGATTCTTGCCTGGGTAGCTGTGTGCACCCATAGTTGCAGGTGCAGTCATTGGTTCTGATGGTACCTCACTACTGAAAGGGAGATGCCACACAAGCTCTCAGTGACTTGAGATTTAACAGGGAAAGCGAGACACAAATGTGCTGGAACCTCCACTGAAAATGCCATTGTTACTCCATTTAAAACAGATTTGTGAAAAATATAAACCCAGGGATTACCTATGTCCTGATGGATTAGCCAGATGGGTTGCAGCAGAGACTTTCTACGTATCCCTAGTTCAGGATCATCTTGGTGAATCATTAGCTCACACAGAACCATCATCTTTTGGTCCATGTAAATACCAGCACTGATGGTTTCTCTCTGATCACTTTTCATTCAGGTACCTGATTTTCCTATTTATTGCTCTTACTGTTTTTTTTAGAGGGAAATAATGGAAAGATGAACAGCCCAGTGGAGCAAGGAGGTGGTTACACAGCTATCCTCAGAGTCATTCTAAAAACAAAGAGCACAGTGCTAAAAATCCCACCAGTCTTTCCTGAATGCCACAAACCCAAACCATTCTTGACCTCCTACAGTTTCACTCACTCAGCCACCATCTCTAATTTCCTCCTCTGAGAAAATGTAAAAGTAGATAAAAATATTCACAGCATCTTAAGAAGTGTTTGAGTTTTGAAACTATTCCATAGTGGAAAGAAGTAAAAAAAAAAAACATAATTCACAGCATTTACTAGAATGTAATAGTCCAATTAATACACTAGAACTGTTTTTCAGCTCCTGAATTTAATGCAAAAGGTTTTGCCTTCTGTTGGAGACAGAGCATATATTTTGTTATTTCAAAATGTAGTACCTGTGTATTATTGTAATTGGAAGATGTGGTTCTGAATTTCAATCCTGTGTGCTGCAGAGTTTATGCAACTTCTTTTCTGCCTCAAGGTTATAGAGTTGTTCAAGACTTAGGTCAAGCAGAGTGCAAAAGTATCGTTTCAGAAAGAGACCCTCCTTTCTAACAGTGTGTGGAACATCCATGTTCCTTTGTATTCAGAGAAGCAAGGTGGCTGGAGAGATGCAGCCTATGGCTCAGCAGCCACGTCAGGGTGACTAACTACCTGCTGCACTGGCTGCTCTTCTGAGGTCATCTGCGGATCACATCAGGTCATGTTTTCTGCTTAAAAGCGGCGTTCTCTGAGGTCTTATTTCCCCTTACAAGGAAAGCCCTGCTGTAATACCATATCACTTGCATAAATATACACCAAATTAAGGAAAAAATAAATTAAAAAAGAAAAAAAACATACTTTTAAATCTCAGCTGTATGTCTAATCAAGTATTTCAATTCCTTTCTGGCATGAAGGGTTTCACCAACACCCACAGGAAATCAATCAAAGCCTTTAGCAGAAAGGTGAGGGAGAGGAGATTTGTCTCTAATGTCATTCCCGCCTACTGAGGGCCTACTCCAGCCACCGAGAGCAGCATCATCGTCGCTTTCAGTGTTCCTCTGGAAAAATTAAGCACTTGGCATGTGTTATTGTGACGCCCACATCCTTCATCCCAGCCGTGGGTGGACTGAGGCAATCTCTTGCCGTGCTTCAGCTTCCCAAGCATCAGCAACAGAGAGGCACATAAAAGCAGGGACCAGCTCTCTGTCTCCCCTGTTCTTGCCTTCAAGAGCAAATCCCATTCCTTCTTTTCCACACTGCCTGCAACTACAGTATCGTGATGACAGAAGCTGGAAGAAGGCAGCCAGTGGGTGGAGGAGAAGCATGGATGTGTTTTGGAGACCCTCCAGTCAGTGCTATGAGAGGGCAGCAAGGCTGCTTCTTAATCCTGCACACATCATGCTCCTGTGGTGCCCTGCAGTGTGCTCCCATGAGATCTCAGAGCTGGACCCCTCGCACATCCACAGCTTTTCTGCTTAGCAGCAGACGTCAGGCCTGAGAAGGGGAGCCCAAAGGAACGCAAGGCAGGGCAGTCCTCCAGGCTGGTGTGTGGCACAGGGAGGGAGGCCATCCCTGCCCTGCAAGCTGGCATTTGCATCTACAGAAGCTACTTCCCAGGTTCATTGAAGTTGCTTGTGGCCCCAGATGCAACCTTGAGTTTGAAGTCAAACTTTGTCCTTCTCTGTGGTAGGGACCTTCATGTTTTAGATAGGCAGGGGTTTTCAGCGGCAAGTCTGGACACGGTGGACAGTTGCTAATGTAGGCTCCAGATAAACCTAGCAAATCAAATTAAAATGATGTGGAAACAAAGCACTGGCTCATTCCTTCAGCAGGCTTTCCCTGCACTAATCCCCAGAAGATACAACACGGTTATGCTGCTGGGAAAGAGACAAGATCTCTTTCACTTTTCGTAAGAAGTGATAAGAGAAAGAAAGAAGTAGGTGTAAAACACTCTCTTGGTTACTTTTTTTTTTTTGTGTTTGTTTGTTTGTTTTGTTGTTGTTGTTGTTGTTGTTTTTAGAAAATCCCTCCCTTTCAGACTCTACCAGCTTCAGACTGGTAGACTTCAAAGTTCAGAGGCAACTGACAGAAATATCCCAAACATCAATTCTCTCATTGCTACAGGGAATTTTTAAGAAAGCATAAAAATGAAAACTGGAGAATTTCAACCAATCCGCTGAATGCTTTACCTATTAACATATTAGATTATTATTGTGTTAATAAGAAAGAAATCAACCAGACAGAGCTGCATCCCATTTCTGTTTTTCTTTAAGTTCTTCTTGGACATGCAGTGATAAGCAAACTCCAACATATATATCAACTGAGGAAACTCAACACCTTTGTCAGTAAAAGGCCTCTAACCCTTCTTCATGTCCGTACATCTTTAAAAATAAAACCTTTAAAAACATTCTCCCATGCCAGAAAGGGGCAAATGAATGAACAGATGGGGAATATATCGAGATTAATAGCTGGCTATGAAACTATTTGTCTGTGTAAAGACCTATATGACTGCAAATACTTTTTGTGATGGGATGTGGAGAACTTGGTTCCTAGAGTTCTTGCTTGTGCCTGAGTGGTGAGTAGTTGCTGTGCTTGCGTGTTATGGGCTTCAAAGGGAGGTGTCTCAAGTCACCGCCGGTAGGCATGTATGTGTCTGCAGCAATGGACAGCTATTGTGTATATGGGATGTTGGTGTGTGAGTGGCAGCAGGGACAGAGCTGACTGCTCTTCCAGGGCTGCCTTGGCTTCCCACAGTCATCTCTCCACTCATCATGGCGCTTCACTGGCACTTTCCAAGTTTCTACACAGTCATAAGTGTCTTAGGGAGGAAATGGTGTATGAGAAATTGAAATGTTTTGATGCTTGGCAGATTAAGTATTTCAAAAGCTTAGAGTAACATTTCATCCCCAACTTTTATTTGAATTTGTTTCTAAAGAAGTAAAATCTTTTTTTTTAATTATGTTTTCCTTTAAAATGCTCTCAGTACTAGTCAGAACAAGCATTAAGAAACCTGTAATGCAACTTGCTGCACTGCTGGGCAGCATGCTCAGATATCCAGTCTGTGATCTTCTGTTAAAACCTCCAAGAAGTATCACGAGCAATAGCATTGTTGACTATTGAAAAACACTCTTAAGTATCAAAAGCACATGCCAAAAAGGACTTTTACAGGAAGGAAAATTACATCTGATCCAACAGCACTGTCATCAGCATCATCCAAGGGCACCACCAACATCATATCTCAGGCCAAGATCAGGTCCCTGATGACCTTCTTCACTAGGACATTTCCGGTGCTTCCTTTTGTTATTACTACTGAATTACCAGCATATTTAAATGCAATACTAGATATGGGATTTTTGACAGTACAGCACTGCAAGATTACTGCACCTTGTACTGTTGCTTCTTTCTATGTGGGTCAAGACTTTACATTCTTAAATGCCTTTCTCTTGGAAGTTAGTGAAGGAGAAGCAGCACTTTTTTCAGGAAGCCTAGCAGGTTTGAAATATTTTCCTTATGATCTGGTTATATCTGTTAAACATTTTGCAAAGGGTCTGGGTAGACTATCATATAACTCCGTTAATGATCCACTGTTCTTTTCTCTGTTTTTTTTTCCTTTTTTTTTTTTTTTTCCTTCTTTTTTTTTTTCATTACAGTTGAAACTACGGAAGAAATAGCAGCAGATTCCTTGCAAGATTTGTACAGAGCTCTGGAGCAGGCCAGCCTTTCTCCTTTAGGAGACCACCGGATTTCCACTAAGCTGGAGTATAGGAAATCTTTTATAAAGAGATGTAGCGATCCAGTAGTCAATGAAAAACTGCACCAGCTGCGAATTCTGAAAAGCACTTTAAAGGTGAGACTACAGAGAGGAAAATCCTGCCCTAGGGTTGGATCTGACAGTATTGTATTCAGACATTAATTATGTGTGGCTGGAGCTCAGGTTGAATGTGGTTTGCGAAATGTGCATGGAAGATATGTGTAACCACTGTTCTTGAAGCAGAAGAAAATGTGCCTTGGGAGAGAAGTCAAAGGGAGGGGACTGCTTTAATTTGTGCCCAGGTAAAATCTCAGCTCCTCCTCTAGCTAGTATGACATCATTTCACATCACATTAATAGAGTAGACCTTAACCACCTTTTTTATCCCTGAAAACTTTCATTTATAAAAATGCATTTACTCCAGAATTGCTAAAGTCTAAAATACAGCACAGTCAGCCTTTTGGAATGAAACGATATCTCTTAAAACGTTTTATTATTTCCTGATTACTGAGTTTGTCTGGAAATGAACTGTGTGCTTGGTTTCTGCGTAGACTGCTAGGATCATTGTATTTAATCAGTAGGATTGATTAAACAAATAGATCGTGGTAATGATGGATTTGAAGATTTTTATCATTATTGTAAGTGCAGTGCAGCTAATTTGAACTCCCTGTCAGCTTCTGTATTTGTTACAGCAGTTTCAAATCTGTACTGTTAGAGATTTCAGCAAACAATATGCTGGATTTCCCCAGGGTCTCTGTTAACTGTATTAAATTACTACATTTTAAGTCACTAGATAATTGTGCAGTAGATTTTGTAACAGCTTTTATCAAAGAGAGTTTTATCAGCATTAATTAATTTGGTTTTCCATCACCTAGAGAAGCATTTAAGCAGTATTATTTTCATGCTGTGAGACTCCAGCCCTGAAGAAAATCTTTCCTATGCTTACCTTTTTGCACTGTATCATCTCAATGAAGACAACCAAAAGAACTAGGATATGTGTCTTTGCTAGATTGTAGACTGATAGAAAAAGTCAAGGTGAACAGGCTTTCCATGTAATTTTTACACGAGAAACTGAAGCAAAATCATAGCCATCTCAGATATGCAGAGCAGGCAGGAGGTTCACACAGAATCTACGCTTTTGTACCTTTGTACAATCATTCATACTAACAGTATCTAAGAGTTGCTGATCTGAAATATAAAAAATAACACATTTCTTGATACTTGCAGGAATTACACAGCCTTGCTTCTGTTCCATATCAACAGCTTATCACCATGCTTAATTGCCTTTCTCGTTAGCGTTTATTGATACCTGAGTTACATTTTGCCAATGGTTTTCTACAAATGGAATTGTTTCCCCCCCCCCCAAGGTCTTCCAAAAACAGCTCATCCCTTTAACCCAGCAGATGCCTGTTTTCATGCTTCTCTGTGTCTTCTTTCTTTTAGACCAAGCAAACATAATTTGTTTATTCTCTTTCCATGAGACATATTTTCTGAAGTAGTAACCAATCTTGTTTGGACCAGAATGACATAAATAATTGACAGTGCAATGCCAGCAAGTATCAAAGACAGATTATTGCTGTTTTTTGCATATGGCAACAGTGCAATGTGGCGTGTGCCTGTTTTGCAGTGGCATCACAGTAACTCATTAATTGTTTTTAGTTCCATCCTAACTCACCTCTACTATTGTACTGGTAGTAGTGTTTATCAGGAGCTACTGCCATTAGCTAATCGTTTCCCCTTCTTATCAATGCCATTGAGTTCTCCTTCCTGAATATGTTCACTTGCACTTGCCCATTGGATCTGGTGTTCTGAACTCTCCTTTAATTCATTCAAATGATTAGTAATCTGTACAGCCCTCTAAATTGGTTCTAGCTCTTACCACACATAGGCTATCTGTTCTATCAGCAATGGAAAGACACTTCCGCTCTCTATGTCCTGACATAGCCACAAAACCATTCTCCTCAACAAGTATGAGCCACTTGACTGGCAGTGCTGGGTTGTGTGCCGATCACAATCTGCAAGAAGCACGTTATGGTAGTTCATGTGAATATACGGTAACAGAGATTCCAAAGGTTCTCTTCCTCTGTTTAGTTTCAGGTGTATGATTGTTCCTAAATTGAGTATTCTAGTATATAGCATTAATTAGCTACTGATTGTAAAGCATGAAAAATACCTTTAAACATACTACTTGCCGGTGACATCTCTGACTCTTCTGGTAACTATTCCACCAAAGCTGTCATTGCTGAATACTTCCCTAAATATGCTCCCTAGACAGGTTTATCATATTTGTGATATAAACATGGCAATTGTCTGTTAGAAATGAGGTCTATGAAACCCATCTGGCATGGAGGATAGAGAAGAAGTTGCTGGTGATCAGACCATGCCTTCACAGAGAAGTGCTGGAGCTTGCCTGTTACTTGTTTTTTCAGGCTCAAGGCTGGTGCATCCATCTTCCACCGCTAATAAAAACAGTGAGCAGCTGTGTGTGTGTCTGAGGCTTGCTCTGACCCATGCTGGCTGCTTGTCATCTCTCAATAAACTAATCACCATCCAGTGATTAGGATACAGCCACATCCCCTGCATTCGTGACAAGTGGGGAGGTGCCAACAACTGTGTTAGATTTTACCCGTTCCTGCATTCTGCTTGCCACCACCGTGGTAGGAGGAGGTAGCAGCCAGCCACTTCACAGCATGCTCTGGATCACTGGTAGGGCATTGCCAAGCTAAAGGCTCCTAGCACAGGCATTTGCTCAGGTGCCTTCATGACAGGCCCTGTAAAAAAGGCTTAGCTCTGCTGGCGGGAGGGAGGCCATCTGTCTGCATCCCACGCACAAACGCAGTATTTCTCATGCTGATCAAGGAGAGCAAACAGATGGCGCTTGGCAGCATGAAACTGATCCTGAAAATTAAAGCAGCTAGTAGTAAACAGCACAGGGCTTGTTTTTTGCAGGAGCTGAAGGAGGGGTGGGAGGGGAGTAGGGACCATTGCTGAGGGTGTGGGACAAGGTGAGGAGTGTCTGGTCCTGCAGGGTGATGAATGACATCAGGGGAAGAGGCTGCCATGTGTGAGTGCTATCACAGCAGTTGGTTGGCTGCCCTGTTTCCCAGACCTCTGTGGCATCCTCGTTCCCACCCTACCCATCCTGTTTGCTCATTGCTCACACTGACTCTACTTGTCTTTCTTCTCCCACAGGCCAGGGAAGGAGAAGTAGCCATTATAGATAAGGTTCTGGATAATCCAGGCTTGACGTCTAGAGACTTTCAAGAATGGAAACAAATATACCTTGACATCTTTTTGGACATCTGTCAGAACAGCACCCCGAGGGGCTCTGTTAATGGCTCATCTGAGGTCGACGCACTTCTAGCTTCCTTAGCACACACGCACTCCTACATTGAAACACATGTATAAGGGGTCCTCTTCTACTCCATTTGCTACACTTCAAGCCTTTACATAAGTGCATAAATTAGGTTTTATATCAATATGTGGAACTTCTAGTAAATTATCTTTTAATGTCACTCAGCCGTGTGATGTACACCTTCAGTGGTCAATGATACCATGTCTTTAATGAGGATTTGTGTGTTTTATACACTACCAGTGCTACCAACTTGTGTTTACTTTCTGTAAAAATAATATGATCTTTAACTATTAGATAGAAGTATTTAAAAATGTTTTTGGAAGACTGTGGCCTTCACAGAGGAAGTTCCACAGGCTAAAGGTTTTGTTATTGAAGGTTGCTTTTACAATGATATTTTTTATTACGTAATTCCAGTATTATATTGCATTTTTGGAGTGCAGGTACTATTTTGGTGGCAGGGGAATAAAAGAAAAATTATATTTAATGAGAAACTCTAGGAGTTTTCTTACATAACAGGGAAAAAGTGTAATGCAGTGACTGTGTTTCCAATTTTGTTGAACACAAAAGGGCTAAAATCAGCCCACTATAATGACTAATGTGAATTTAAGTATTAAACATTTGGGTTTTATTTCCTTGTACTTTTTTAAAGCCTGTTGCTAAGGTTTACCATCAGTGCAAAGAGATACTGGTCTGTATTCTAATTAAAACAAAATTATGTGTTACTTGTCTCTACTTAAATCACATTTGGTTGATTCAATTTTTTAAACAAAAATTAGTCGTGGTACTGTCATTTATGCTGCTTTTGTACTGAAGGGATCAGATTTTGCAAACGAGAAAGAGTAGACTTTGAACATCCTTGATAACTGCATTTCTATTGCCAAGAAAAGCAGCAGCGGAAAAGGTTCCCAACAAAATGCTCCCAACCTGAGAGGCTTTGAAAATTCCCACAATAGAAAAGGAGTGAAATTTGGCCATATTGTACTCGGGAAAATAATATGATAGGAACAGAGCTGAGCACAGAACCTGAGAAAACTGAGAGCTCGGAAAGTCTCTGCTCTGCCTCTGAATGTCTCTGGTTTCTGCTGAGTTCACAAGCCAACAGAAGGGTTTTAAACTTCCCTGAGAGCTGAGATGTGCTGCAGAGTGCACAGTGAATATAAGCAGAAATATCTCCTTAGATTTAGGCACCTGTCTGGAATAGGGAAGAGAGAGGTAAAATATCTATTTACTCTTTATGGTCTTGTTCTCAAAAAGTGATCAGAGCATGACAAAGCATTTGTGCTGCTTTTCAGTGTTTTGCTGCATAAGTTAGGATTCGAGACATAGCTTACTAATGCTCATGCGAGAGGGCACAGCCTCTTTTATTCTTTCTATAGTGAGTTGTACGTTTAGCCAACCTTTGCTTATTGCCTGTACAGCTCAGTGAATGTACTTCAAACTTCATGAGCTCTGGTATTTCCTGGCAGTTGTATTCATGACGAGATGAAGGAAAGAACAGATTTATTTATTTGTTCTCTCTCTTTTTTTCTTTCTTGTTAGTTTATTTGCATTTATTCCTTTATTTTTCTCTCTTTCTTCCTTGTTACCCTATTGCATTCAGATTGCAAATGTTTTGCAGATTTTGCACAATTGTACAGAAGAGTGGCCTTTCTGTAGCCCATTTTCAGTAATCCTATATATTCAAGTCAATATGGATCATATATTAACAACATTTGTATAGAATTCTGGATCCAGTGTAATATTTGTACCATTTAGAAGAATATTGTTTGTATAAACTGAACATTTATTTACTGCATGTACTGACTTGTATATTAAATTTGTGAGGTTTTTGTACATTTCTCTTAAAAAATGCTTGACTTGAAATGGTTTGTGCTATTGTTCCAAGCATTTAGATTCTCTTGCTACTGTTTTACTGGACCAAAAGTAAATATATTCATATAAAACCTCTTTATATCTGATGGATGTATATGCACATTGTGTAGTTGATTCCTTGTCAAAACCAAGGCAGTTCAGAAGATTTAGATCTGTTGCTATGCAACAGCTATTCTGCCTGCACTTTACATTAGTAAAGTCAGCTTGATTGCTTTAAAGGTGAAAATTAAACATTGCAGTTTTTTAAGCTAGTCTAGTGACAAAGAACATGTGTCCTATCCATTGTGCTGCCTTCTTTTAAGACTATTAAATGTTCTTCTATATATATTTTTATTGTATTAACTCTCAACCTAGGAAAGGAACACTGTAAAATGAAGTACAATAAATTTAGCTTTTAAATGAACATCTCTGATTTGAGTTTGAGTTTACTGTGTACAAAAACAGTGGCATCTGACCACTTTACCCGCATTTCGCAGATCAGCGTGCCTTCAAGTTCTTTGGCAATTGGGCAGTGTCTGCAAACTCACGGCCAAAAAGAAGTAGAACCGTTGCCGGTTGGTTTGCAGGCTGTCGGCAGACTCAGAATGAAGTCTGCTGGAAGCATTCCGTTGCGTTCCTTCCCTCTGCACTCTTTGGTGAAAGTAAACCTGTTTGCTGGGTTCTCTCGTGCTCAGTAATGAACAGTTTTACCATTATGATTAGGTATGATAAAACGATGTATGCTGTTGAGGTAAGTATCAGGGCATTAGGTGCAGCAACTCCTGAAACACATGCCATAGGGTCTTGCAGTACCTACATCAATTCAGCTCTGGCCATCTAAACTAACATAAGGGTTGGATATATGAGAAATGTACTGTACCAGTAGTGTTTCTTCAGAATAATACAAAATAATCATCTGAAAGGCATGCTACAACAAAGGCTGCTCAAAGAGAAATGGCTTCTATGAAACAAGCACTGTTTTAGCACATGGCCACAATTGAGGCTACATTTTAAAAAATCCATGCTTTCTGTCCAGTAATTTCATGCTGTTTAGCTAAAGCACTCCTGCCTAGTATGTAGCATATTAAAATAATACCTTTCCTTGGCACTACTTGTTATTAATTCTTACAGCCGTCAATTTTCTCATCTTTATACATCTCACTTTCACTTTGCTTAGCCATACCATAGCAATTCAATAGCACTTATCAACTGGGAAAATTACCTCTGATTAAGAAAACAGAAAAGATGGATTACATTTTTTAACCTCAGAAAAAATCTGGCTTACAACAACTCTTAATTGCTGTCTAGGTATTACTCTTCAAAAAAAGTCAAGGATTATGATTCTAGCTCCTCTCCTCCACATGTGCTACTTGCTACATCTTTCCCCAGTGAGATTGGCTTTCAGATCTACAAATTGCTGCACCTTTTCCCAAGTTGCAGCCAGTCTTCCTTGCCTGTTTCCACCCAGTGTCTTGCTTATCACCGCAGAACCTCAACTCTTTTACATCCAGTGCCATCACAATTTTCTTCTTCTCCAGAGTTGCCCCACTGGCTCATCTCCCAGGGCTGTCATTCCATGATGCCTTGGCTCAGCAGTTTGGCAGCTTCTTTTTTGGGGTGTCACTGCCCTGTTCGTCATCCATCTCTGACAGCTGCAGCACCGCACACTGCAGCCCACACCAGGGCAGGGGGGCTTTGCAAATCTCCTCCCAGCTATCGTTGTCAATGTCATAGCCAACCACGTCTTGTGTGGGGACTTCCCGTGAGTCTTGCCATTTCTTTCCCCCAATGAGAAGAGCTGTTTCCTCTACTACCACCAGACCATAGCAAAATCGGTCATAGATCAGTGGCCTCAAACGAGTCCATTGGTTTTGATCAGGGTCATATCTTTCTATTTCAGAGAATGGTTCATATAAACCTAAAAATGTGAATATGGTTTCTCTGATTGTCGCCATTTGATGCCCAAACCGAGCAATGCTCATGGGAGCTTGTTTCATCCACTGCCCTTCAAGTGAGCTCAGAGAATATAAGTCCTTGCTTGTGCTGGCTGGTTCTGCATATTTGCCACCTGAGATGTATATAGTATTCTTGCAAGTGGCGCTGGCATGACCATGTATCTTGCATGGCAATTCCCTGGCCTTCGTCCATCTGTCTCTAGTGATGTTGTAGACTTCCACAGATGAATGCAGACACCCATTCTCACCCCGTCCACCAATGGCAAAAATATTGTTGCTTAAGACACAACAAGAAAATTGGCATCTCTTTTCCAACATGCCTGTGATTTGGGTCCATGTGTTAAACCTTGGATCGTAGCGATGGACCTTGTTTGTAACCGATAAGATCTTGTCACTGTTCGAGTCACTTGGAGTGCCACCTTCTATTTCTCCCCCCAAAACGTAGAGGAAGTTCCCCACCACGCACACACTGTGGTTCTGCACCCCATCACACACCTTTGTGAGAGCTTTCCATTTATGGTTGTAAACATCAAAAGCCACCACTTCAGTGATGAGACCCTCACTTACTGTCCCTCCCCCCAGAAGGATGATCCGAGTTTTCTGGTTCCTCAGTGTGGTGGACTTATCCTGCAGGATTGGCTGTCTGAAAACCAATGTATGGTAGTTTATTGCTTTAATGATCAGGCATTTGATACTTGCAGTAAGGGGCACTTCTGACTGTGTGTAAATTCTCCTCAGGTCTTCCACTGGGATGAGACCATATCTTATGTGCTCCAAAAGGCTGCTTGCATGAATCAACCTGGATTTATCCTGCTTCAGCCACAGCAGCAGAAGATCCAACAGCCTAGTTTCCTTCACCATAGGGAGATCTGGTGATTCTACCACCGCTAGCAGTGTCCTGAAATTCAGCTCGAGCAATCCTGACAAGTCCAAGTCCAACAGCTTCCAGAGGTTGTTGATAATGTATTTTTCTGCTGCAGCTAGGGCAGCTGGCAGGTAGAACCTCCTGGCAACATTGGCAGAGAAGCAGCAATTCTCCAAGGAGAGGTTGTTAACCAAGTACTGATTGCACAAGCCAATGGCATCAGTCACTTGCAAGTAGCTCGCAGCTTCCAAGGTCTCCTCCAGGCTTTCAAAGGAAAGAGGCAGCAAGGAAGTGTAAATGAAATCCAGGACATGCTGGAGACCAGTGGGTGAGACAACCTGCAGCTGAATCACACTGGCTTTAGATTCCTGTGTGTAACTTTTGAACATGGCTCGGAAATAGTCACTGGAACATGCCAACAAAGACTTGTGTGCAGGAAACTCATTTTCCTTCACTTTCAGCAAAATATCACATAGAAAGCCCTCTGATCTCAGGGTCTGGTAATGGGAGAGCACCGTGGTGCAGTGCGCTTTGCAGTAGGACAGGAAGTAGCTCATTGTAGGTAATGCAATGCTTTCTGCTTGACTAAGTTACTAAAGTAAAAATGCCATTAGACAGTGAAACAGATGCCTTAATCAACAGCCATTTGTATGAATGCCCACCAGACCTCCAGCTGCTAGAGAAAAGCCCAACCGAAAAAAAAACCACAGTCTCTCGCCTGGCATAGGGGAAGAATTAATAGATTTGTAGCGAATTCAATGCATTCCTTTATAGAAAAAACTGCTGAATGTCATAACAGCTGTAATAAGATGCTTACTTTTCTCGCCTCCGTTTCTTGTGTAGGGATGAATGAATGGTCCACGGCTGTGCTGAGCACTTGCTTGGCTGGCCATCAGGTGACAGATGAGGGAGCTAGATGACAATCCCAACAAGTAGCACTTTGTGTCTGCTCAGCCGTCGCCCTCGGCCCTCTTTGCTCCTCAGGCAACTCAAGTAATAGATCCTCTCTGCCTGCCAGCGCATGGCTTGAGGCAGAAGCAGATGTTTATCCTCTCTTGTTTCAGACTCCAATAAGTTCAGACTGCACCGCACCCAGGACAGCAGCCCCTTTCTGTCCTCTTTTCACACTCTCTCAGCTGAAGATCGGGTCAACACCCAGGGATTATTTTGTGAAGGTTTCCTAAGACAATAAATCTCTGCCTGGGAGGCGCTGAGACAACCGAAATATCTCGGTTGGTCACTGGGCCAATCCAACCCAGTGCATATCTGGGCCCCGCGGCTCACATGACTCAGGCAAGACTCACAGCTACCAGAATAGCTGTGGGTGCCCAGCCCTCCCTCCCTCCACCCCCCGGGCCAGGATCCAACTGCCATGGGCTGGACCTGGGGAGGGCTGCAGCCCTCAGGAGGCCCACAGCCCAACAGCTGGTCCGGGGCACCCAGAAGGGAAGCGCAAGGGCAATGCATCTGCACACTGGGGCCAAAATAGAGCCCTGCTTCTGCCAGAGCGGCTGGAGGGCTGGGAGCAGAGCCCATGCAAGGGCTTTATCATTTTCGACTTGTCCCCATTAAAAGCATGTACAGGGATTATCTCTGATTTTCACCTGAGTTTTCCAGGATCTAATTTCTACCAGGAATAGTAGATCTGGGCAGGTTATACAAGCTGATTTCTTACAGCTTTCCTTTCATTTTCTGTTTGTTTGTTTGTATCTCTGGTGGAGGTGTGCAGGAATCTCCCTCTGACACTTCTCTTTCCAGGTCAAACGCCCTCAGGATTTACAAAGTGACAGGGTAGGTGAATGCCAGCATTTTGCTGCCAGCAGACTTGAGGTAGAGGAGGATCCCACAGGACTGATAAATCTCATCTACTGCTGAAGCCAAAGGTAAAGTCTTTTTACTGCACTTTTTAAAATATTTATTTATGTGTTTTAGTGAAGTTTATCAAGGGGTGTAATCAAGGGGTGTTTGGGATCTAACTGAATCCCAGCACAGACCATGTATGCCACGCTGCTCCTCTGGGGAACACAAGCTGTCTTGGCAAAGAGGCTGATACTTGCTCATGCTCTGCTCTGTATGTGGGGGAGGATTCTAAAAATGTCATTCTTCATTGCTGCACACTTCTGTACATTTATCTCCTGCTTGAACCTACTTTCCATCATTGCATTAGAGACCATTAATCAGGATCATGTTAATAAAATCATCCTCCCTGGTATCGGAATGACACGTGTAGACACTAGATATGATGTAGGAAAGGGATGCTTTCTTTCTCAATGGTTTTGCCTGCATCTGTGTCAGCATCACTTTGAATACTTTCAGATATTGCTACCAAAGCTATGTAGCTGAGGCCAAGCTTCATTTTGCAGCTTTACCTGCTTTGCACACAGCAGAGGCCGGGTACCTTTGCTACCCGTTTAGCAGTCATGCACCAGGTGTGACACAGAGCTGACCAAATTGGCTTTCATCACAGGTGCAATGCAAATCCTGCACGAAGGTGTTCAGGTGCTAGCTGATGGTAGGGCACTGCCAAAGAGGCCAGAATTGATTTAACTGGGCCTGATTTAACACCCATGCCAGATAAGCAGCTCCTGTAATGGTATGAAGATTGTTTATGCAGTTTGCTCTCATACCTCCTCCAACTTCATGGCAAGCTGGCTAATGGAAACAGTAAGAATCATGATCTACATAAAGCTGTTTATTTGCCTGGAAATTTATTCTTGTTTATTTTCAGTTATAAATGAAACAAAGACAAACCCTTTCCAATCCCTTGCTCTGGAATGACAAAAAAAAACAGATTCTCAGTGACAAAATTAAGTTTCTCCCTGCTTCACTTTTTGGCAGTTAGCTTAGTCTAGCTTAGTCTAGCTCTCCTTTAATCAACAGACAAATTATCTTGCAGGCAGATTCTCAGATCTCCAGCATCTTTTGAGAAATTTTTAATATCCATTAGTGATAGAGCAGACAGTGGCTAAATAGCAATGAATCCGAGAAAGCAACCTAGCACTAGGTGGGACATAGTGAAACCATTATCTTACTTTTCACATTCATAATTTGGGGGATCAGATCTAATTTTTGACTCACAAGATGTTGCTTAAAATTAGGGAAACATTAGTGTTTAAGTGATATATGATTTTCTGAGAATAGATAATACATTTGTACTCATGAGCATCATTTAGGCTTTAAATTAGGTTTAGATTTCAGATTTAGAGTACATTCTCTGTTTAAATCATTGCTATTGTGCAGTAGATAGTCTGCAATAAAGGATATTCTGGGGATGCACTGCAAAAAATGTTGGCTTCCACTCTTTTTTTTCTTCATATAAAAGGCTGGAAAATGTTCTGAATTGCAGTGCTGTATTCCATTTAATCTTACAAGTAGGCCATCAGTTAGTAAACACTTCAATTACCATTGTAAATGTTCCCAATTATTTTTTGAGTAAAGGTTATATAAAGAGTTGTACAAGTAAAATTAGTATCATTAGTAACAAGTGGCTTGCTGCAAAATATTCATTACAAAAATCTACAGTGGAGGATTTCCAAGCTACACTTCATACCAGAAGGAAATCAGTGCAATCCAGAGTACAGCACAGCAAAAGGTTCAGCTGTTTAGCAACGTAATGCTTCAACACATACAGCAAAAGTGAGCTAAATGACTAATGGCATACAACGCTGTAGAATATAGGCTTTCCAGAAACTACTGCTGAGAAAGATTATATTGATTTAAGTTGTCCTGTAAAAATCACTGGGCTGGAGTTTGTACTTCATCCTCGAATAATCACGCACAATAGTATTTGGGTCATCCCATCTATTTAAATGCAAGGATGTTTGGACTGGGAAAGCGTTCTGTAGAAACAAAGTAGTGAGGGACATGAAAGAGAAATTTCCTTGCAGCTAAAAGCAATGTATGGTGAGATGGTGTCTATATATGAAAGCACAGGAGAAAGTCTGACATCTTGGGTTCAAGAATCAGAACAGGGATTCCAGCAAAAACTCACTGCATGAAGATGCCTGCTATGCCATGGTCGTGTGGAAGTTTTCTGTGGAAGAAGAGGGGAAAAGGAAGAAATGCTGTTGGCACACTTGAATTCAGTGATGCGGTGCCCAAGCGCTGGGCTAGCACTTACTACACTGATGTGAGAAAGTCAAAGTGCATCAAATGGTGAAAGGCAATATGAAATAAAAGCCCTTAGATCAGCTATATCTCATTTGTTTCTTTCCTTTTCGCAGGTTCCTTTTCACTTGCCTCCAACAAAGACAGAGGCAGATATAGCTCCTATTGCTCTCCTGCCTTATTAGAGGAGAGCTTCCCTGGGGAATTGGAAAAAAAAAAAAAAAAGAGTTGGGAAAGTTTTTAACCTGGGCTGTTGCCTCTGAGCATCTGCAGTGGGATGAGTCAGGCAATGCAGCTGCAGAATAATGAATATGATCGTTTTTTTCAACCAGCTTTTCAGAGCTGCTGTGCTAATGGCCTCTGCAGTGTTTCACAATGGAGGGCAGTTTTTACCTGCTGCCTGGAGTCTGTTTGTTTGATGTTTTGCATCCAGCCTTCACTGTTCCCTTTAAGGAGGCAGCAGTGCCTGTACTGCAGCTGGGTAAGGGAGACCTGAAGTTCCTTTCCCAAAGGACAAAGTCAAAGACTGTGATAGCCGCTGTGCAGTGAGGACAAGTGTGGATCTCATGGAATTGGGTTCCCAAAAATTGTATACTTGGTACCTGGGCAAAATAGGGATCTTCTGACTGTGTGACCAATAAGGGCAGAACAAGCGACTTCTGCTTATAGCTTGGTGTGTCCAGTCTATTGTGATGTGATTTCTGCACACCTAGAGATATATGTGCTAAGTACAAAATCATTATAGCTGTGAACCCTCAACTCAGGTCTAAGAAAATGATGAGTAAATGGGGACTGGCTCCCCATACTGTCCTGATGCATTTGCTTGTGATTAAAACTGGCATTTATTTTTATAGGGACAGAAATGCAAGTAAAAATAACATTGCTTTGGGACCACAGAGAAGGAAACAGCCTTCACGGTGTTTGCTGCAGAGCTCTTTCTGAAATAAAGGTGCTTTTGACACAAGTGGGTTGGGATTCAGCTCTTCCACCCTCTTCCAATTCCCTAATTCACATTTGAGCAAATGATTTTTGTTGCTTAGCAAAGTAAAGGTTGCAGCATAATCACCTTCTGTTAACACTGTTGGTTTATGAGATAATGAGAGCCTGGTGTCCACACTCAATTGATCACTGAAAATGTTTCTAGAATGTCTATTCCACTCCATTGTTATCATTAGCATCAGCAGCATGTAATTTGGTGACTTTAGATTCGGTTGCCTCCACAGTCTACAAGTCAAGCTTCACCGCTGGAACAGAAGGGACTGGAGCTGCACCTGTAATCCTATTTTATTTGCTCATAAACACCTGTGTTTGTTTCTTATCCACTTGAGAGGTAGGTAAGAGATGCCACCCAAGCAAGCCCTTATATTGGATGACGTGCACTTGGAATTAATTGCATATGCTGTAGGATGGATAATGAATGGCAAACCAACAAAGTCTATACAGGGTTTTTTTTTGTCTCAGTGACATTTGACTGAATAAAATCATTCTGGAATGTGACAAAGGCATTGATGAGATGTGTTTTATTCCCCCTTCTAATACTAATGAACGACTGAGGGATGCATGACATGCAAGTCTCACTGATCACTTGTGAGGCTGAGGCCAGAGCCAGTCCATGAGAGTAAAAGGTACAGGTAGTTTTACTCAACAGACGGGGAGTCTAAATTCAATGCCTGGAAGAAATTTATGGATTATTTATAGGAACTGATCTGCATAAATCAAGTTTTCTTCTCTAGGCACATCAATGGAAATAGCCTCAGACACCACCCTGCTTCCTCTGGTAAGCATACTGGCACATGCATATAAGCTGGGGATAGTGGAGAGCCAATACCCTTATTTCCAAGACAGTTGCTAAGAATTAACATAAGTGAGCTCATTTTTATTAATTTTTACTTGAGAAGTCTTGTTGGCAGAAACAATGCAAATATTAGCTTCCTCATAGCAGCAGCAGTGCAAGGATTTCTCTGCCTAGAGGAGAAAAATAAAACAACAAACAAATAATAAAATAAACGTTCTACTTCAACTGGCTAGAAAAGCTGAAGAGATGCTTTTCATCTCTCTTGTTTAATTATTGACGAAATTGATTCTCAAAGGGAGTTGTAAGGGAACTGTTATGTCATGGCCTGAACTGATGATTGAGCACCTGGTGAAGGTGGTGGCTGGCTCAGGAAGCAAAGGTGCAAGCAAATCACCTATGCTTCCCAGGTGAGCAGAACCCAGGGTCCACCCCTCCCTGGGCTCATTTAAGGGTTAGCTCACCAAAAGGAGAGCGTTGTCTGTATGAAAGCTGCTTCCTGAGGGATGTTTTATGGCCAGAGACCCTAACAGCAGTCAGGTAGGTCAACCTTTTCCTGTATGTGATTGTTGGTATTCCTAATGATTCTTTGCTTGGTACTGTGAAGAGCTTATCAAAAGCAGTTTCACTGATTCTAAAGGCCAACAGGAGTGAATATGGCCTAGGTTCTAAGCTCCAGCAGCATGAACTGGCATAACAATGTATCACCATTTTCTTGGTGCAGTGGCAAAGTTGTCAGGAGAGCTCTGGGTATCATTTGAGGTAGAAAAGTCTTTGGTGTATGTATGATCATCTGTGACACCAAACAAAATGAAACTGTAGACCATTTAGAGAAAAAAAAAAAAGCTTAGAGAAGATCGACTATGAAAGTCACTAAGAGGGAGATATAAAGCTCAAAAACTTCTGAGCAAAACCACCTTTTCAACACTGCAAAATTTTTTTGTTGTTGTTATTTGGTCTCACTTTACTTCATAAAGACATTGAGTGTCTCTCAGCAAAAGTATGGGAAGTACCTAGCATAAGAAGCTAGCATCCCTTGGATGAGCTGCCCCAACCTTTCTCAAGTACCAAGCGCCCAGGGTAAGCACTTTCTGTCTTGTGTAGAGTGGGTTGGTTGGAGACTACTTCTTACTTAGACTGGGAAAATTGCTCTTGGAGTGAACGAATATTGCACTTTGGAGATGGTGGTTAAAGGATGTTTTTCAGGAGGCTGCCATGTTCCTTCAAAAGAATCCAGAGTTCTCATAAATGCAAAACTAGTCCAGCTGCATCCTCCTCCTTTCCCATAACCAGAGGCAGTGCTGATACATAAAACCCCTTATTCTGATAGTGGTCGTGTCAAAGGGGAGGATGCAGATGAAAGGTGAAGTTACATGAGAAGACAGTCAAACAGAAATACTATTTTACAGCACTAATTTGATATCATATCTGCTTCGAATTCTTTAGCCTGGCAGGTCAACACATTACTGGTACTTCTGAGGTAGCCCAGTGACAGCAGTATGGTTGTTTATGTCAGCAGTGACCATGTTGGCAGCATTTCCTACCTTTTGGAACTTTCTATCCTTCTTCTCTGTATGAGCTAACAAGCATGTTATTGTAGAGGAAGTTTCCATAATTTGAACTATGGCAATTACAAACCTGATTGGAGGAGACCTGATTTATACAACGTAAGTAGGCTTATATATGCAGAGGAGTAGATAATCTCAGTATTTACACTTCAATTTAGCTCATAGTAATATATGTGCCTGCGGCCCTAGCATAAAGAAAAAAAGTCAAAATTAATATTGTAGTTTTAGAAACTAAGCATGAGGCACACTTCCAAGACATTGCTATGCAGAGAGCTGCTTTGCATTGCTGCTATACAGCCTTATTACACTAAATGAACCAAAGTTTTTCAAAAGGAAGTCTGCATTAAGTATTTTCTCTCATACTTCTCACCATCAGAAAAAGGAATCCTAAAATTATTGCTGGGGTTGGGTGGTTACATTCCCTTGAAAAGAAAACACTGAAGTTCAGAAGATACTTTAATGTGGCTGTGCCCACTCAGTTGAGATATCCATCAGCTGTGCCTTTAATAAGCAAACAAACTGTATATTCTGGTACTTTTACTACTTGTGGCTATGATTAAGAGGCTATAAGTGGAATAGTAAAATGAAAGTAATCATCACTGAAGTCACCTGTCCATTTTTTTTTTTTTTTTTTTTTTTTTGCCGGATGGCTCTATTTGCCTTTGACTAAAAAGTCCGGCAGATTTTATGCAAGGCATTATATTTTTGCAATTTTCTCATACTGAGATTTGTCATCTATTAGTTATTTTCCAGTTCAAAATTAGCGTTGTAGGGAAGTAGAGGTTGGTTTTAATTCCCTTGAAACCAATAGGGGTTTTGCCATGAACTCTGGTACAGGCAGAAACACAATGTTCTTGTCACAGAGAAGTATCTGTCCTACTTTAATTTTTCAGCCTTGAACACCAGCTTTCTCACCTGATATGAGGACATGTTATCTCCCAATGGTCCTACTGGAATAAAGATTGTATTAACGATCAAGCCCTTTACAGCTAAGCCTGTCATCTGCTATAAAAGAGTTGTTGATGAGTTTCTACGTAGAGCACGTGATTTTTGCTTGTGTTAACTCTTAATATGTAGGCATTGCATCAGCTGCCTGCAAGGGCAGACTGCCCTAGTGAGTGCACTATGCAGCAGGGGCAGGGCAGAGATAATCCCCAGTCAGACATTCCTAAGCTGAAGCCTGCACTGAATCTCTGGGGAATGGTCCTCAACACGGACCAGCATTGTGCATGTGCTTGGAGTCCCTACCACTGACAACGCTTGTGTTACTGTAGAAGCAGATGAACTTGTAGGTTTGCTTCTCACTGCTTTTGATAAGTAATATGTTTTGTATTTCTTTTTGTTTCTTTGTTGGTTTTTTGTTTGTTTGTTTTTGGTGTGTTGTTATTTTTGCTGTTAGGCAGATAGGAGTTTCTCCTGTACTTGTCCATATTTTCAGAGAAGTTACTGGAGGAAAATATGGCATTTGTACAGTCTGAATTACTGAATGTTACCATAATCTCCAGAAAACAAATACCACTGGGTACTTACATTTCTATAGGCTGTCTGTGATTCCCCATGCATTAAAACTCTCAACTGCAAAGATGAATAAAAAGGCATCGGTAAGCCATTAAGGAACAAAAGTGTTTAGGGAATTTTGAAAGGCAGAAAGAGCACTCAGAGGACTCATAATTCCTTTAGGCAGTTAAACAGTCCTGATGGCCATTCCCATTCATGACAATGTCCTTTCTAGTTACTGAAATACCTTGATTCTGTTATCAAGGTGACACCACAGCGTCTGTCTTGGTTCAGGACAGCGCTGTGAGTGATAGATGCTTTAGAAACATTCAGAAAATGCTGGCAACTGCCCTCCCGTGAACCCACTGTTGTAAATCATTGCTGTCAAGAAATACGGTTGCTCTTAATTGTTTGGGTTTCTCTTAGAAACAAATATTTACAGCTTCTGGTTCACACGGTCTTCTAAAGGTCACAGATTCTAGCTCTAACAGAAGACAAATTGTTCAGTCTTAAACTATTTCACACTGGCTCCCTGTGTAAGCTGTGCTGCCGTAAAAGCAGGCGTCGCTATGGGACTCGTGTAAGGACAGAGGTACAAAGTTCTCCTTGCCTGTTTCAGCAAGTTATTTTTAAAAGCTTATGTGTTCAGTGACTGGAAAAAGCTTGTGTGTTCATTCTTATTATTCTTTTATATGGGATGGATACGTTGTATGCTAATGATCTGCTGGGAAGTTAGAATTACTTTCTCATATAGCAAATCAGTATGGAGAGGTGAGAATTTTTATTGGATTGCTGTTAGAAATTTTGCATGACAAGGACTAAAAATGATCCAGGTTTTCCAAAACTATTACAGCCCTTCTATGCACAACTATATGTAGTAGCTTGTAGAAAATCTTCAGAAAATCTTCTCATCAGCTACTGGCTTAATCTTCGCTTCCTAAGATTATTAGGAAGTTAAGAAAAAAGTTCCAACTGTTATTTCTTTTACCTGGTTTTCATTTCATTGTTATGAAAAATCACAACTGAGGGAATCACTGAGAAAGTTGTTAATAAATTCTAGGTCCTGACTCTTCTCACACTGTTTGTTTGAGCTGTGTAAAATTTCTAATAACACCAGCCACCTACATGGTCAATTGAACTGCTGCCTGTGAAGGCAATAATTGGACTACAGAGCTAGATACTTAGCCAGGTACTGAAGATGGTTTGGAATTTGACTTAAACCTTTAGTTATTTTCCTCTCCCTTTTCTGTCTTGACTGGTTTCATTTTGTAGAAGTGTTAGAAGGTGAAGCTTCGCATGACTGAGAGTTACATGATTGCTTACGTCAGTTCCCCTGACCAGGACCATTTAATTCTTGCTTGCATTCATCAAGAACAGCTCATCTTCTTTTAAGAGCTATTATTTTTGTCATCTGACCTAGAAGAATCACAAGAGACCAAGGTCTTTGTTTAAGAACTGCCTGCCTGCAACTTAACCATGCTTCAGGGAGTATAAGCCACTGCCAGCATGGAAATTTATAGGATTGACATAATTTTCTGATTTGATTGGTCTGCTCATTGTTGCAGACTTCCTGCCCAGGTATCAATTTTAACATCACGCAAACATATTACATGTATACAGACCAATAATACCAGCTTTAAATTAGGAAACACTTCCTAATGGTATGCATAATTAAATGCCAGGATAGGATGTCTAGGGAGATTGTAGTAGGATTGCCATCGTGAATAGATCCTTACAATACACTGTAAAGAATATACTTGGAATTAGGCAAGTATAGTTGCTTGTACTTAGTGGCAAGGAGATGGATTAGATGGTCTTCTGAGTCCTCCTGGAGGATGTAGTCTTAAGATTTTCTGCTTGAGTCAGAGTTAAATCATGCAGTCCTATGAACCATGAGGAGTGTGTATTAATAAGTGATTCACACAGGTGATTTTCTAAATTAGATGCTCCTCTCAAAAACAAGAGCCTTAAACTGGAAAAAGCTCAAGATCATGCTGGTGTGTGACATTTTAGAGACTTCTTTGTGGTTGCTCCACTTGGAAAACTTACTGAGCATGTCAATAAATTAAAAATTAAATTCCTGGGGATGTCACATCTTCAGCACTTCCACTGAGATAAATCAGTCTGAAAAGAACTTTTTCTGAGAGCTGACTGGAGTCGCAACTCCACCATGGCTGAAGACAGAATCTCTGTTGTTTTGTTTTGTTTTGTTTTGTTTTGTTTTCCTACACTACATGCAGAAAAAAGATCTTATTCTAAAAAAAAAAATCAAGTTCTTTCTCTCCATGACAGGAAAATACACTTCTGTGTGTCACTTTCTGTTGTCTCTCCTTAAAGAGAAGAACAACATGTAAAATATCAGTAAGCCCCTCTTCCCCCCCCCCCCTAAAAAAAAAAAAAAAAAAAAAACCAAAACTCCACAATGGCCCTGATCTCTGACCCATCCTGTCCCAATAGATACAGGTTCAGGAGAGAAACTCAGCTGGAATTTGCTCTTAAATATTTTCTGCATAGTGCAACACCAGCATGCATTCTAAGATAAAATGAATACAGAACAAGCCAAATTCTTTAGGAATAGTGCCTCCACACTGATATACAAGTGTGTTTCCTGAAATAATGCCATCCTGGAATGCAAAATTATACACCAGTGTGCTAGTTCCCTTGTTTCTCAGACAGGCCAGAATGACCTTAGAGTGGAAAGCTGAAGGAAGAAGCTTTTCTGTGGGCATGAGGAGCATCCTTCAGGATGCCAGGCTACCATGGGGCCATGGTGAGAGATGCTGTGCTGGCAGAGCCTTGCTCCTATGGGACAGCAAAGCAAGAATTCAAGCATGAGAAAAACAGTAAAGAAAAGCAGCCTCAGATGATCCTCAGAGTGCCCTGTTTGTCCATGTGGGCCAAGACACAGGTTCCACTGAGCCAAAGAACTGCTATTAGTTTTAGCTGCATCTTGACTCAGAGCTGAGATTCCATGTCTGGCAGAGGTTGGTGCTGTCCCGAATGAATTGTGTTTCTTGGTGCTGCTTGATTAGAACTCAGGCATGCATCATATAGCATCTCAGCTCTTTGTAGGAGGCCATGCAACCATGCCCAGTGAGGCTTGGGCCCCCTCCTTGCTGCCACTCCACTGGGATAGGGTCTGAAGTGCCACCTGATGCCTTTCTGAATCATGCTTTTCCCAGGGCTCCTCCAGAACAATAATGAGCTATGGTGAGCCATGTGCTTCATAGATGAAATATCAGGCTAGAGAGAGAGGGAGGACTGTAAGATGCTGTTTTTTGCTTTCCCTTTCTAGAGATAGTGTTTACAGCGTATTCTCTTCTGAGCATTTATTTTGCTCTGAATTCTCAAAGTCTGCACGCAGAAGCAACTGCTGCTGCAAACTGCTGTGACTGCGGTATGTTGTGATGCCATGCTATATTGGCATGAGACCTGGCCCTTGGTTTTAGTCATTGTGATGTTGGCATGTTTTTTGCTTGCCTTGCTGGACAATCAATGTAGGCAAAGCACTTTCCTCTCTTCTCAAGAGCTAGAGAAGAGCACAGGTGTCCCATTTGTGTCATAGCTATATGAATTCATGCCAACTGAATTTTCTCAACTGTGTAGTACTGTGTAGTGTCATTTCCCTGACCTCTGTGAAGTTATTCCTCCCCTTACGCTACCCTGCTTGACAGCTCTCAGTGATAGAAGAGTCAGCAGCACTTAATAGGAGAAAGAGTCAAAGCAGGGAATTAAGGCACAGCCTCATGCAGAGACATTAGTGCCTGAGTCACTGGGATGTCATTCGGGCGCTGGGACAGCCTGTGAAGCCTTTCAGATCACATGTGTGCATGACATTTAGAAGAGGTGGGTGACCTCACGGGAGATTATCTAAGAGATCTAAACTGACCATAGACGGCGGTATTGGAAGCTTTCATTTATCCTCACTAACCTTCAGCCATAAAAAAGGAGGATGAGTGCACGGATGTGCATGCAGGAAGTATGCAAGAAGCGCTGAGAACATTGTGAAAGCCAGAAGGCTGATAAACCATACCCCAGCTCCAGTGACACATGGATGTCATGGAAAGAGAGAGGAGGACACAATTTGTTTCCCAAGGGAGAGTGTTTTATTTCAAGTCTTTTCTTGTGCATTTACTACTTGACTGTGCAGCAGAGGTTTTTTTTAAAAAGAGAAGTTGTGCTCCTTTCCTGATTTTTGTAGAAAACTGTGAATTTGGGCATCCTTCTGACCTTCTTAATTCTAAATATGGCCAGTAGTCCAAGGTCAACCTTGGGAACAACTGTGAGGCCAACCAGAAAAGCTGAATTATTCAGGTCCCTCAATTCCTTTCATTGCGCACCCTGTATGTCCAAATCAGCATCCCATCTCAGACCACACTCTTGGTGGGGGACAAGGAGCAAGGCAGTTTTCCTGAGTTCAGTATTAATAAGGTTCCAAAGGGTCGTGAGATGTCTTCTCAAATCTGTGGCCTTCTTCTAATTATTCTTGTCATGTGTCAGCCCAGCGCATACCTTTCTTCAGACTGGTGTTCCTGCTGAGCTTCCAGTTAGAAATTTGGAACAGAAGCAAATAAATGGTATGGCCACGGAGATCTTGGTAGCTCTGAAATCACTTTTGCTCCTTGTCCTGCTTCTCAAGACAAAAACCCATGCCTATGCCCTCTTCTGCTTCTCATGCTCTGCCTTTTCCATCTCAATCTCTTGGAACCCATCCCTCTGTGAGTTATCCCTCTGTACCTGATGAGTCCATTTGTTCATATGGTGGGTCCTCATGTTCAACAAGCATGTGAATCTTGCCCTTCGTGTCCAAATTCAACCCACATGGTCAGAATCTATGTGCTCAAGACAGAAAATGCTGTGTTCTGCATTATTCTGCCCCGTTCAGCTATATATTGAGTTATGCATTTTGGCTCAGATCAGATATTGCAGGCTCCGTATACATGTGAAGTCCATCACTCATATCAGTAGCAGAATATTGCTGTTTTGTTACACCTGGAAAGATAATAACACAAGTCTTCTGTAGAGTATTGTTGAAAATATTTGCTTCACAATTAGTTCAGAGTAGCCTAGTGAGAAGTGAATATGACAACTGAAGAGGTCTGTTTATTTTACAAATTATTTTAGTCTGCTTCCAAGAACTCAGAAAAAATGAATTTTACCAGATTTGACTTATCTTACAAGCAACCATTACCTTTTATTTGCCCCTAGAAAAAAGGGGCATGAACTAAGGTGTACATTTTGAGGGCCGAAAAAGTGATATTAGAGGGAGTTTTCTTCATAGTTATTCATGAACCAGTAGTACTAGGCAGCTCGTATACTGAAATATGTTTTTTGTCCCCAGAAATCCCTAACTTAATCTGCTTCACTTAAAAAGCCAAAACTTATTCAAATTACATGCGCACACATTAGGGAAACCAGGATTTAGTCAAATGGGCAAAAGGAGTTTGTTTCAATGTTTTGGCCCTAGAGCTATTATCAAGAAAAATACAACTACTTTCCTCAGACAGCCCTCTCTGGTTCTCTTCTCTCAACACCATCAATTTTTTACAATACAAAATCCTGCCAAAGTGCAGGATTTTTATTACATAGTCTCATAAATAATTTACTGATAACATGGAATGAGAGATGTAAAAGAGGCATCTTTATCACTGATGTGATCACAGTGACCACAGTCCTGGTAGGATGCTACTGAACTCAGTGGACTGTGCTTCAAGGCTTTGATTTTGGGAATTCACTTCCATAAATACAATTGCCTGTAACTACAGATGTTTTACTGGAAGGTCGCCTTGTGAGAATATCCTCTCAGCATTTAGATGGTCCTCTCCAGTGCTGTATTTTGTCCAGGTGTGGCCTTTTATCCTTCATCAGTAGGTGCTTCTGCCTGCTCCCTGTCATGTGCTTACAAGTGGATTAGTGCAGTGGGGCCTTCCTTTCGCTACTAAATATAATAGCTTATGCCACCAGAGAAATAAAAAAACATTCTATAATTCAGGAATGCATAAAGTAGAGCCTCCTGAGTGTTAAAGCAAGCAGCACTGATTGTATTAGAAATTCAGAAGTGTTATAAACTTTTAATTGGAAATCATTAAACCAGAGTCGTCACTTGAATTATATTCAAATATATGAAATTTTTCAAGTAACAGTATTCATTACTTTTTCTTTACCTCTAAGTTAATTGTTTGTTTGTTTGTTTCTTTTCTGTGCAGGTGATCAGAGAAATCATTAGATCCTGTTTTTGCCTAGTGAACCACAATTAAAATTCTCCTGCACAATATGCTGAGATAGTGGTGTCTCGTAAGACTAAATCCTTTGCTGGAAGGAGAGACACAGTAATAAGGACTTCTGTTTTCTAACAGAACATATCTCTACCATGCTGTTGAGTAGTTTTTCAGAAAAAAGATACATTTGGTCTTTTCCAAAATTGGCTAATAAAGAGATAAAAGTGTGGAGAACCAGATAGAAAGATAGAAATGTAAGCCTTTTCTCCACTATACGTGCACTGAGCTTAGTGACATCACAGCAATAAAGTCCCTTTGATGTACTGTCACGCCAGCACTATGCAGAGAACAGTGTAGATAAATAGTATTGAAATCCACTTATTTTGCTATATTTCATAGGTCCCTCATTAAGCAGGTTAGGGATATGGGGCTGGAGGGGAGTTTATGTCTCTGTGGCTTGTTTATGATAAATATCTATTTTGCTGGAACCCTTCCTTTAGCTTCACTGCCTAGAGACTGTCATTTACTATCTCATTAGTGAGATGTCAGTAGATAGCTGTTAATGAGTTTGGTTCATACGCACAAAGGCTGATGTGTAACTAGATGAAATAGATATAATTTTAGCATGATCTGTTGTCATGTACTTCATCGTAACACCTCAATGTTTTCTTTAAATCTGTTCAAAAATGTAATATCTGGGGTGTAAAATTTTACATTCCAGAAGTAATAGACTACAAAGTTAATGGGACAACTTTCACTGATTTGTCCATGCCCCAGTCAGACCCTTACATAATATTCAGATGAAAAGTAATAGGACTAAGACATGCCAGTTTGGACCAGTTATTATAAATTTGGTAGCTGAAACAGAGAGATCCTTCACAACCTCTTTTTTATTATTACTATTTTTTTCTTTCCTGGTGCTAAGTCGCTGAGCCTATGCTTTAGTAGAGATTCATTGTACTGCTAAGAAATGAGGGGCCTTAATGTGAGCAACTTGCTGATCCTCTCTGCCGCATAGTTGTCAGCCTCGAGATAGATTAAAATTATACATATATTATGAAATTTCATGGAAAATAAAGCTAAATAAAAATTGTCTTTGCTTCTGCCTACCCTTTCCCTGCTATTATGTTTCAGTGGTCAGTGGTGGTATCCGTTCACTATGGAGGAAGGAGTTGAAATATGATGAAACAAGCACACTTACTCATTCAGATGTGATGACCGTTACACAGAATTCTCTGAATCTTAAGAGCTCTGTATGTTTTATAGGTTGAAAGACCATCCTCCATCAAAGCAACTGTGAAACAGGCTAGGTCCATTCCTCAATGGAATTTCCCTTGCTGTGGTCTTCAACCACATGTGATGTGAATCCACCCTTCAAGCTGTGGAGAGTACCAAGCTAATGGAACTTCTTCCTCACATGCTTGTGTACTGCATTGCTGACAGACAGAAGGAAGTAATAGGTATCTGCCAACTAAAGAACAGCATGGGGAAAATTTATGTATAAGACTTTTTGTGTGGGAAAGAAAATTCGGAGCAGCCTGAGCCAGTAGGACTAAGCAGTTCCTCAGTTTTCCATTGGAAGAGGCTTTCCCATTGCTCCCAGCTCTCTTCATCACCTGCAATTTCAACTAGGAATTTTCTTAGCTATGAAATGAGGGGGAAAAAACATAGCCTTAGTTTTCTGCAATTCTCTGAAGTGCTTTTAAAGTGAGTAAGGAATAATAAAAGCCGAGTCCCTGACTCACCTTGTCTTTAACATGCTTCTGGTTCAAAAGGTCGTGTTTTCTCCTCGTTTGATCATCTGCATGTTGACAGAAATAATGCACTCCGGTATCAGTGACTGGTAATGCAGTGTGTAAGGAAATTACTCTTTTTTGATTGAATAGACATGATGTTAATCTCATCGGTATGTAAATGAAAGGTGCTCCTGAGGCATTCTGCTTCTTGAAGCTTTCATTTCAGCCTGTCTTTTGGGGATGTTCACCTCCAAGGATTGCTTTAAAAGAAATCAGCTGTAAGGATATAAGGATGGAACAGGATACTAAACAATGTTGGTATTACATATTTAAAGTAAAAAACACAAGAACTGAATTGAGCAAGTACAGTTCGCTTTGAATTTACTGTACACAGCCACTCAAGTATACGCTTGTAATAACGTGAAATATAAAAATATTGCTACTTAGGTTTTGTATTGTGTCATATAGCCAATTAGAATTAAATGGATGTAATTGTTAGTAACATTCAACTTGAAGCTTGTTTTCTAACCAGAAAAATCATCTTTATTTTAACTGAATAAACAAGAGCCAGGCAGAATTTCAGATGATGAAGAGTTTCTATCAGTGGTAGATGAATATTAGTTCAAAACAGCTCTCTTACCCCTTCATAGTAAATGACACAAAGACTAACAGCATACAGTGTATTAAATTTCTCTAACAATAAAATTTAATTTCCAAAAATAGAATCTGCATTGAACAGTCTTCATTTATGTACAGTCTGTATAAAACAAGTGTTAGGGATTAATCATGTGTTGGTGTGTTCATACATTTTTGCTCAGCATCAGTATTTCTACGTCTCTCCTTTATTTGGGCTTTTGAAGACAGGGATCCTTCAGCCTGCATTTCAGGAGCATGTTCTTACAAGGCTGTTTGACCTGTCTATTTGTAAGACAGATGCTCTGAAAGTAACACCTCCTATTTTATTATGTTGATTCATGATGACAGAGGCAGATGTATGACAGCAGAGGTTGAACCTTCCCACCAGTATCCCATTGCATTTTGTTGCTGTGTGACAGATGGCAGCAGAGGGTCACTCTGACATGGAAGTGCAAATGAAGCAAAGATATGCACTGAGTTCCTCCATGCAGAAAAAATGACAGCCACTGACATTCATCAATGCTTATGTTTCTGGAGACCAACCAGTGGATGTGAGCACAGTGAGGCAGTGGATGGTGCCTTTCAGTGGTGGCAACAGTGACAATGGGTCACCTCAGCTGGTGCAGGTTTTTACAAGCACAGCATGCAGGCTCTTGTTCATCACTGATGAAAATGCATAGCTAGTGGTGATGACTGTTAAAAAAAATAGCGTTTTGTAGCTGAGAATTTGTTCTATCAAATAGTGTTATTGTGCTCTTTGTATCTGTTGTAGTTCCATGGAAATAAATGCAAGGTATTACTTTCAGAACGGCTTACATATGAAGATTGAAGGCTCACACACCTTGTATTCTCACTGTACTAGGTTAAGGTGAAGCATAAACATCAGAACACTGGTGCATGTTTATGTTCCCATGAAAAAGAAATACTTTGGCTCTGCAGTAAGAAAAGAATTTAGCTAAACTCACCATAAAGACCACCCCTTTTAATATTGTCTTCCTTTATCACACATAATCCGCTATTCCTGCTCCATAACCAGGAATACAGAACAGGAAATTAGATATTACATTCTTTATTCATTCTGAATTTGGTGAAGTCTTTTTTAAACTCTTTTGTCTATATTCATTCTTTTTAAAAAAGAAACCAAATTAATTGTAAATAATTACTTTTTCTTTAATAAAGCATTTATACCACTTTTCCTCAAACTTCTAAATATTATATTCCCTGATCTCAGATTAAATCATTCCTGAATATATACATATTTCTCATTAGTTTCTGTGCTCTTTTATTTCATCAGTACTTTTCTGTGTTAAGCAAAATAGACAAGAAGAAAGTGCTGATATAAATGTACAAAGAAGATGTTTCCCATGGAGTGTTGCAGAATTAGGAAGTTCATTCTTCATACAAATATATAAAATATTTCGGATGATATCCATTCATGGAATCTGTTTGGTTTCTTGTCGGACCTGCATAACAAATACAAGACCAGAAATTAGTAATTTGTCAGTGATCTAACAGCTGTTTCAAGAGAACGCAGAGAAACACCTGCAAGTTGTAAAGGGGAGTATATTTCCAGCATCTGCAGTGTACTTGTTTACATCTGAGCTCAGAGAATAGAGAGTGGGTGTGAAACAAATCTTGATCCACAGCTTTTTCCACCCACTGTCGAAGAATCCATCTGATGAAACTTCATGACTCTCTAAAAAGCCCATGAACTCTTCAAACGTTGAGTTTTGCCCTCAGTAAGGATATTTGCTTCACTTGTCCCTCTCCAGTTGCCCCAGCACTACAACTTGTCTCGGGGAAGTCCCAGTGTTATTCCAGCAGGCACAAACTGACAGCACAAGACAGCAGCAGGACTGTGGCACAGATCCCATTTCTGCTTCAGTTTTCGGGATCAACTAGCACTGGAACACAGTAGAATCATAGAATCCTTAGAGTTGAAAGGGATCTCTGAAGGCCATCTAGTCCAACTCCCCTGCAATGAACAGGAAGATGCACAGCAAGATCAGGGCCTTACTCAGCCTCACCTTGAAAGTCTCAAGGGACGGGACATCAACCATATCAACTAGACAGTCTGTTCCAGTGCCTCACCTACCTCACTGTATAAGATTTTTTTTCCTTATATCCAGCCTAAATCTACCCTCTGAGGCTGAAGCCATTTCCCCTTGTTCTAACACCACAGACCCTGCTAAAAAATCTGTCCCCTTCTTTCTTGTAGCTCCCCTTTGGATACTGAAAGGCAGCTATCAGGTTACCTTGCAGCCTTCTCTTCTCCAGGCTGAACAGCCTTTCCTCATAGAAGAGGCATTCCATTCTGTGGATAAAACTCTTGATACAGTACACTCAATGCAGTAGCACAATAGTGTCTGTTGTATAGATCCCATCAGTGTTAATTTATTTATTATGTTAAGCAGTGTAAGGGGGTATTAGCTGCTGTCTGTGGAATGATAAGCAATTTCCATTGACCCATCTGCGGTGATTCTTTCCTGCATTGTCACATCTAATTTGAAACAGCATAGGGTCAAATCCTGTTCCCTTTGAAGTTAAGGGGCATTGGAGGTTGCCACTACATCAGCGGTTCCAGACAGTCTCAATACTGAGGAAAGGGGTTTGAAAATATCTTCCAGTTTTTCAAAACATGAACTTTCTTAGAGCAGGTGTTTAATGAAATAGGATTTAAGTATTTGGGGTGAAGGAATATCTCTATATCTTTATTAAAATTTTCTTAAATTAGTGAACCTGTGTTGAATGCTCAGAAAGTAGAGAAAAAGCCACAGGATGGTGGAAAAAATGGCAACCTTCTGTATTTCACAATACGTCATTTAAACAGGGTTTGCTACACTTTGTGTTGGGGCTGGACACATTTGAACAAATATTGGAGGGACATTCAAAAGACTCAAACTACTTAGCTTTGAGAAGACACTGGTGGAGAAAAGAGGTGCTGTTCAGAAAACCCTATTATGAACTGCTTGGAAGTGTTGGTATCTTTTGAATAAAGAAGTCTAAAGAAAAAGAACTGGAGTTGAAAAAGGGAGAAGGAGTTATTGTCCAAAAGAAAGAGATAAACAAACAACAACAACAACAAAAACCAGTGCTACTAGCATGATCTTTGGGCATTAGCAACCAAGCTTAATCAAGTCTTAAACTGACTCAGTGAAGCAGTGTACTAGTCTGCTTCAGCTAAAACTTCCCCACAATCAGGTAATTTTATGTACTTCTGATCTCAAAAACAAAATCAAACCTTGAAGCTGTATTTGATGGCTCCCCAGGATACGCATGCACGTGTAATCCTGTCCTGTATAATTACTGCCTGCCTACACACACTCTCTTATGTTTCAGTTGAGTATTCTCTTTCAAACTGTTCTGTGCTTGTTCCTGAATATCACAAGGTGACTGTTTTGCAGTGGTGGGTGGATAAAACATTACTAGCTATGATTAAATGCAAATGCTCATGCCTGGGCTCAGAATAGAGGGTATCTATTAGCACCGGTGTGCTCAGCACAGTGGGCACAAAGAAATATAATTCAGCACTTGGTGGCACAAATGTTTTCAGATCCTTCCACTTAAAGAGGACAGTGTCAGACTGTTTCTAAATATATTAAGGGCGGGTTCACAGAGTGAGTGACAGCTGTAACTCAGCGTCCTCTTTTATAGGTTATGTGCCTTTTTTTATATACCTTTCTAGCAGATTCGTGGTTAAGGTTGTACTTCCTTCAAGTGCCATCCTGTAGGAGACATCTGCCCTGTGTAGGAACTCCACGCTCATCTTTCCCTACCTTAGTCACCAAGTAGTTTAGCCTTTCCTTGTTTCCTGAGCCCATTATAGCAACCGTTCTGTGCTATGCACACCCAGCCTTCAGGGATCTTGACGCGGGTATGAAAAAAAATAGAGCCAAACCTTCATTAGTAGTACCCAGTGACAGGATAGGAAGTAACTGTCAGAAATTGGAATACATGGAATTTCATGTAGACAGGAAAATGAACCTTTTTAATGTAACAGCTATCTAACACTGGAGCAGATTGCCCATAGAGGCTATGTAGTCTTGGAGTGGACAGGCCTGGGTGTCCACCTTCGGTGCACCCAGCCCTCAGAGACCTGCAGGGGCTGCCTGTGCTCCAAGCAGGGGTCAAGACAGGTGATCTCTAGAAGTGCCCTTCAGCTTCAGATAGCCAGTAGGTTTGGGCATGGCTTATCGTCCCAGGAGAGCTTGTCCCTCTGTTGTGAGGGTCAGGGTGGTTTTGTGGATGAGGTGAAAGATCTTTATTTGCCCCTGCTTCTCTGTGGGTATGTCAGTGTAATTACAAACTAAAACAACAAAGTGTAATTTGCCATATTATTGTGTGACTAAAACTCCAAATAATCAGCTGCTTGGGTTATTTTCAGCTGCATGATCAATTTCTTCAAGTACTCCCTTGTCCTTCCCCAGTTTTCAATCATTTTTCCCCTCATTGCTCCCAGATGTTTGATACCTATCTCTTGCTAAATCTATGTTAATATCACTTAATACTTTGACAACCTCAAGGCTTAAGTGTCCCAGCTGGCATCATATCACACAGAACTGAACACGTTTCCCTTCTTCCCCAGTGGCACAGGACTCTCATTAGGCAGAACATCCACCAAAAAGTCTGTTATCTCCAGTCCTCCCAGTCACAACAGAGATATAGCAGACTTAATCTAGAGAAAGCCAGTCGTCTAGGGGCCATATATCAGAAGGAACCATCCCTGGAGGCATTCAAGACTAGGTTAGATAGAGCCCTGGGCAGCCTCATCTGCTGGGTGGCAGTCCTGCAACCTAAGCCATTCTATGATTCTTTGAATACTCATTAATTAACAAGATGAACAAAAAATTAATACAGCCAACAGGACTCTGTTACTTATAATCTAAATGCAGGACCAACAAAAGTCTCATGGTAAGCCTTACCACAGAACTCAGATGCAGAGGAAAATAAAGGCCAATTCTTGTTCTTGAATTTTGTATAAAGCATACTGCTTGCAAGTAGTGCTATTTTAACACCTGCTAATAATATTATCTTTCTCTCAAGTGTACTTCCCGCTCTCTGGTTGCTTATAATTGCAGTCAGTGGACCCTCTATTATCTCCCCATGATGCTTCAATCCACTCAGACCGCCTTCTGGCCAGCTACAGTTCTCTCTCCCAGCTCCCAAAGGCACGTTATTTTTAGAGCTCAAACTCCTCCAGAGATCAACGGGAGTCCATAAACTCAAAAATAGGTTGCTTATGGTACATTAAAAATCCTTACAGTCATGTTCTCTGGTTATTCTTTCAGCTGCTGCAGCTTATCTACTAGTGCCTCTTTTGCCACCTCAATCAACCTTATTCTGTTGAACAACACTGCCTTTTAAAGAAAACAGAAAGGTATGTACTTGACAGAAAATGCAAGCTTAAATGTTGTCATGATTAAATACAGATTTAAGCACAAGCTTAGAAGCTTTCTTGAATCACGGAATTAGCTTTTTTTCCAGTCCTCAAGCCTTTCTTCTTTCCTATTTTGAGAATCTGCAGGGCTCTGATTACAGTCAATGAGATGTCACAGTTAGCTTCTGTAGCAAAAAAAAAAGGCTAGGTTC
Organism: Centrocercus urophasianus; assembly: GCF_019232065.1. Taxonomy (NCBI): domain Eukaryota; kingdom Metazoa; phylum Chordata; class Aves; order Galliformes; family Phasianidae; genus Centrocercus; species Centrocercus urophasianus. Next base: position 42,392,194 of record NW_024884364.1, on the reverse strand, counting down.
CTGAGTTTTTTAAACAAAGGAAAAAAAAATGATGGCTATTTTAATGTAAGAGATTATTATATTTAATGTAAGAGATTATTTAGCTTATGTGTTTGTTCAACATAGATGAAACTTATAAAATAAATCTACATAAATCCATGAGTTTCAAAATCTCACTTTAAAAGAAAAAAAACACAGTTTTTAATGTTGCATCTCCTTTATTTTTTTTTCCCTGCTGTAAATGTGCCCAAAGAGGTAAAGATTTATTAAAAAAAAAAAAAAAAGAAACAGTAATCTCAAACTGTCAGTATTTTCTATTCTTCTACAACATGTTAGTGGAAGGTAGAAGAAATAAGAAACAAATCTAAATGTTGTCTGTACCTCCATACATACAACAAAATCACCACGTTCAGTGCTAATATTATATAATTAAAGACTGTACACGAATCACCAGATGGCTAAGTAAAATTTCTCTTTATCCAAACAGCATACAGCCCTATATATTTAACCCTAAAATTCTGATAAGGCAGCTGGCTTTGTAATAAGTGCCCTCACAAAGGAGAAAACAGGCATATAACATTAGCACTTCATAGAAAATCAGTGATTACAGCAAGTGCACAAAGGTTCAGTAAATGCCTCCCACTCAGCAAGCTTCCAAAATGAACGACCACATGATGTTTACTCCTCACCAGAACCCATTTATAGATCTCTTACTCACCACTGTCACAGTCGTACATGCAACGTTTAAGAAGGCAGCAAAAAGTCTCCTCCATTTGGGAGGGGACGGGGTGGTTACAGTGGGAGAACTGCGTCTTTTCTTTAGAATAATGTTTCACCAGGCAGTGAAACGTGGTTTAAAACATGCAAACTTTGAAGTCTATAATCATCGGAAAACATTAATTACATACCCTGGCTATACAGAGATTGACAACAGGCATGGATGCTTGAGAAAATTTTGCACAGGAAAACTTTGGTTAAAAAGGTAAAAAGTGTCTCTTCAAGTGCAAAATGATGATGACTTCCTACAGAGTTAGGAGACCCAGGAGAGACTTTTGCTCCCACAGCTTTTAAGTGACATCTGGGCATACCCGGTGAATAAGCACTCTGGGTATCAATTTCAGTAAGGTAAGAAGGGGAAGAGGTCATGAACTTTTCTTAGTCTGGAGCAGATTTAACCTAGAATTCCAACACACTGATCTTCAGAAGGAAAAGCTTCTGCTAAAAGGTGTGTGGAATGTGAAATAGAAGTGGACTGTCTCCTTTGGCTCCCTAGTTCTATTTCCCTACTGGTGAAAGCCATGTCCTTCCTGAGATAGTAATCTGAAGTTCAAAGAGATCTGCTTTAATTCAACTGCTCTCACTTCCCGTTAGTGGGCACCACTGGCTGAGATCATCTTCTCCTGTTCCACTGCTTTAACATTGATATCTTGTCTGGAATTACTGTCTGCACAAGCAGAGGAAGAAGCAGTAGGAAGTTAAATGTGCTCAAAGTGAACATACTAGAACTGTGATGGGGATAAGACCATTCAAGTAGCAAAGAGAGCTTCATCCTTTGAATTCCCCCCAGTGATAGCTGATTGACTTTATTAAAACTAAAATATCTACTTTAAATTAAACCATGTTTTACTTCTTCTGTGTTTGGATTTTATTTTTTTTTTTCAAATTATTTCAGCATATGTCTTATGTTTCTGGTCAGGAAAAAATAGCAGCTCTCACATAATAGAACACATCTCCTAAAACTTCTCGAATACATTTCCTCTCACATATCTTTTCTGGACATGGCCCTGGAAAGCCTGCTCTGGGTGTCCCTGCTTGAGCAGGTGTTGGACTAGATGGACTAAGAGGTCTCTTCTAACACCAGTCATCCTGTGAGCCTATTATTCTATGAAATATTGAAAAGATTAAGTAGTTTCTCCTATTTTTTGGTTCCTTCTCTTATGTTTTGGCTTTTTACCTATACTAAATTGAAATGCATAGGAATCTGCATGAAAAACAGATTCACACAAATACACACAGAGTTTCAGTACAAAAAAAAAGGTCAGATTTTTTTTTTTTTTTTTGAAGGTTTATCTGACAAATAATGTCAGAAACAAGTGCTGAAATACAAAAATCGTTATTTTTATGACAACTTTTTCTTATCTTTATCATGGCATTTGCTGAAAGACATGTGTGGTTTTCTCATGCATACGTTGTTCTTCAAACTAGCTTACATCTATCTTTAGGCAGTATGACATGGGGAACTAAGGAGGGTTCTGACCCAATTTACTCCCTATATGCTGCCATAGCGTATAACATCTTGCTCCCTACACTAACACAAAGCTTAGTCAGCAAAGAAGCTTGCAAAGGAGAGGCAATTCAGTGTGGTGGCTCTGAAATGACAGCTACCAAACAGAGGTCTTTCAGATCAATACGTTATGGCAGCAAGTTTACCTCCTGCCAAATATAGAACATAACTGTGACAATTTTCAAATGTATGAATTGGACACTCAGCTGATGTTACATAATTAAGAAGAATGGCATTGCACTGAAATAATGACTGCTGTAATAGTTTGAGTGGTAAAAAAGATTAGATACCAGCATATGTTGGAAGCTCTTTGGAAGATTTTTGGCTCTGCATAGTTGCATTAAACTGTGCATGGTTGCTAGGCTGTCCTCTTAGTTATTTGGAAACTGTAACTACTTGGGCACAGCAGCACTTGAATTAAGCAAGTGGTTCACGGTGAGTTAATATGCATGAAAAAGAGTACATGTGAACATTCATAGATGTATTATTCATGGTGAGGTTTGTGCATGGACTCCTGGTTGAAGCCAGTTGAAGCAGCTTCAAGGTAACCAGCTGCACTCTTGCCTTCTCAAGATGAGAAGATGCCTGCAGCTGGATAAGTGAGGAACAGTTCTCACACCTGAAAAACGTATTATGATTTTTTTCCTCTTGAATAACATCTATTCTTAGAGATGAGCCAATCTTTCCATGTGTATGAATAACATAACGTGAGAGATTGTAGGTTTCAATAAAAATTACAGATTTTACTATTGTTACATGATTATAGAGGCATGGAATGGCTTGCATTAGAAGGGACCTTAAAGATCATCTACTTCCAGCATTGATCATTACTTCCAATCACAAATTAATTCACTGACAACTAATGGCAAATTGGTCTTCCAGAGACCAGTAGACTTCATAGATTTCTCTGCTTACTAAGTACCTGATCATTTGTTTTGGAAAGTTAAAAAAATATCTGTTGTATAGAATGTAAAGAAGTCTAGTTGCTGCTTAGAATATAATATCTTGAAGTTCTTCTCACGTTATATTTTCCTTAAGCCTTCCTCCCTGCAAGGAACTGGAGAGACAAACAGAGGTGGCAGCTCTCAGCGGATCCAAGCCAAGTTTTGCAGGGCAGGGTCCCACATTTAGGAACTCTGTCTAAGGACTTCAGTACTCTTACAAGCATCTAGAAATCCTGGGCTCATACAGGCATCTGGTATGTCCAAGCTCCCTACTACAGATTTGCAGTACAGAGTCAAGCAGCTCCACAATCTGTAAGTAGAGCCCTCAGCACTCCTTGATTCCATGTCCAGGCTGAGAATCTTTGGGGTAGTCAACCCACCCCCACACCTGGAAATCACCAGGTTGCCCTCACCTCTCAGGATATTCCTAGGGGAGATCCCAAGAACAAATGCTGATTGTTTCCTTGGGAAAAAAAAAAAAAAAAAAAAAAAACCCTGAAATATTTCTGTTTTTTTCCTGAAAATATAATAATTCAAAATTTTGGATCTCTGAAAAGACCTGATGCCCATAAAGCCATGATTCTTGACATGAGTTATATTGTTTTTCTGTTTTTCTTGATAATCAAAAACAAGATGCAGATGGCACAAATGATATTACATATTGTTCCTAACAGACCAATGTGTTGCAACTAGTATCACTTTCAAAAGTGAAGAAAACAAACAAACAAATAAGATTTCAGCATTTCCAGTGAAAAAGAAAGGACAACTTCCTAATAACAAATGCCCCTTCTTCCTGATTAATACTACTTCAGAAAGTTATGGATTTGTAATCTGTGACAAACATTATACTCCATGGACAATGGAAATGTATTAGGAAATTTTCTCCCTTCTACTCAGTCTTATCAATCTCTCTTTTTTTTTTCTTCTGTTTAATCTCTTGGCTCAGGTCAGAAACTCACCTATAACAGTACATTATGGCCCGCTAGTTATTATCATTTAGATGAAGCAGCAGATTTTTTTTAGCTTATTGATTCATTACGCTGTATTTATTGCTACAAATGTGCTGGTTTTAGGGATGAAAATCACGTTGCTTAAAACTGGGAAAGCATATCTTGCAGTGTCTCATATCCAAAAAGCTCATAGGAACGGAGTCCTTACAGATTGTTTCCAAAAAGGTAGTACAAAGAGAACATACAAATTCTGAAACACTTTCTGTTATTTTACTACTGATTCTGTGACTTTCTCCAAAGTTACCATTCATGTTACCATTCACACTTTCTCTTCATAGTTTACACGTCTGGAAGCACACTGGTTGTGGCATATGTAAGTTTATCTCACATTAAATTCAGGTTTCCATTTTAATTTTCTGCTTTTCATTAATGCTTACTCTCCAACTTCTTATAAAGTGTCATCCCTATAAAAAGATTTTGCAGACTCATCTTCAATTGCTTTGGGAGTCTATTGAGGTCATTATGATTTTTAATGGGAAGCAAAGATCAAACAGTATATAATAAACACTGTTTAAAACTACTGATGAGAAACTACAATAGTTCTTTCTATCTGTTAATGAGAACTATGTTGTGGTACTTACTACCTATGTAATTATTACCTTCTGAAGGGAAAATACAGCTTCTCCTCTGGGGTACTTTACTAAGTCCTGTTATGCTTATGCAGGTTTGTGTCTATAATTATTATCCTTTGTAATTACTAATCAATATAGGGAGGAAATTCTTTTCTGAGTTTATATAAAGCTGCTCTCATCCGCCTAAACCACCTTCTCTTTAAAAATCATTTGAATTCTCCTTGTGGGATTGCTCAAGGACTTGGTTTCCTTTTTAAGGTATCAACCTGACTGTATTAGCAAGTATGCCCGAATAGTCTGTTAATAAACCACATGATTTACACGTCTTAAACAGTAAAAATATGGCACTGAGATTAGAAAGGGATTTCCAGGACAGTCCAGTTTTAATTTAGTTTCACTCCACATAATAGTAACTTAGATTCTCAAGATAAAGCCTTACAAAGAGAATGAAAGTTCAGCAACTGTTGTACAGAAAATTCATCAGTAAGGAAGCGAAGGCCTAAGAGCCAATCCTGCAAAGTACTTATTACCTCCTCTGAGATGCTACAAATCCTATTGATTTCCCCCATGATAGCCAAAACCACTTATCAGCTTTCAGGCATAGGGTGAAAATTAGACAGTAGAAATGTACCTGGGTGGAGGTGCACTGTGAAAATAAAAAAGATGTTGCTACGTCCCAGTGAGGAAAAAAAAATAATTAGGCTGGTAATCATGATGTTTACGGGATGAACATATGTACAGAAGGGGACAGGCTAAGCATGATGAGAAATAAAATAATGATTGGTAAGATATAAAAAGCAGTAATAAGAGACAAATTTCATAAGAAAATGTTAAAAGAAAAGCAGTGTTATCTGAAACAGTAGGACTTTTTGTGTATGTGTGTGTATGCACTGAAAATGATGAAGGCTTTGTAAAGAGGCACTCACTGTTGTAATATGAAATGCACCTACTGAGAGTTAATTGCATTACTGGGGTTTGCCAACTAGCATGTGTCTCTGAAATCAAACTTTCCAGCTAGAAAAAAATATATATGGTGGTGAGTGCTCTCACTGCAAAGACTCCCTACAGTCAGCTCTTGGTCACCAACCACAGAGATAAGAGGGGGTAAATGTCTCACAGGTGTCTGAGGCTGAAGTACAAGAGGCAAGGACATGGTGACTGGTATTGCTCTCTGTAACCTTGGTTTAACGTGGGAAAATACAAAGCTAAAATACAGAATTCCTAGGATTCCAGGAAGGTCATGAGATATCCCACTACAAGCACTACAGTACCTAGGAAAAAAACCCTCTCATGTCACAAAAGGCAGAATAAGCTGTGGGTACAAGAGCATTTTGTAAAACCTTGCTGCCTGCTTTCGTGGCAGCCCCATTTACTTCAGTCATAGCCAGTGGATGAAAATAGGTGACAGGGCCAGGCTCACATCTCAGAGTGAGCCATGAACAGTTACGCAGGCCAGCCACTGAAGGAGGACATCTTGCAGCCTTGGAAATCCTCAGTTGTTAGCTCGGTCTATAAAATTTTGCAAAAATCTTAACAGCCCTTGTTTGCACCAAGCCCGCAGCATCATTGGCTTGAAGTCACTGCATGTCCAGTGCCATTTTCAGAACAACATAAAGACCATGCTGCTCACTTACTGGCATGGAAAGTTGTAGAAATATTTATTCCAAATGTAATTATTCTGCTATTTCAGAGTGGGCAGGAAACTAGAAATCCAGTGAGTTAAACAAAGCTTCTCATGGAAAGTACTTGATATAGCTTAAAAACTTTGATTCTTTCTCAGGAAATTGAAAATCCTCAGATGTTCTGTGCTTTGAAAATCCAAGCCACTCCATTTTGGTTTGTTTTTTAGAAAAATGGTTGATCTGGGGGAGAGTGACATTTGAAGAAATGTGACTTTAGTTTTACAGACACTTTTATGCTATAGTAATGATTCTTACAGTTAAATCTTTTCAGCAGTCTTAACATAGTCAAGCACTGCAATAGAAGTATTTGTGGGGATGAGCTATTAGCTTCAAGATCATGCTGCTACATGAACTGTCTAAACTCTAAACACACTAAGATGCATAATTGTGCTATGTAATTAAATGATGAAAAATGACTTTTGAATAAGTTGTATTAATATGCTACAGAATTTCTAGAGGGAGGAACTTGCCTCAGACTTCCTTTACGCTCGTGCTTTAAATTATGTACAAATCTTTCTCATTAATCCAGAAGCAACAACTCGCTTGTATTTTTAAAATAAAAATTTGTATGCAAGAGATTGTAAATTTTTGTACTGTGGGAGTAGTAGAGTTGCAGGGGAGATGCTTGTCAAGCCCACAAGCAGATGTCCTCATTAATGACACATCTGAATGCCACTGATGCCTGATTACATCTGTGGAGCTGATTTTTCAAAAACTATATGAGGAACTATATGATAAAAACTGCATACTAAAACAATATTAAGTCAATAAATGACTCTTGTAAGTATCAGTTAATTAGGTAAGACTGAACACGAAGCCTAATCGTGCTTATTTGTAGACATAGGTATCAAATTCTCTTTCAGGTGTACTTCAAGTGTACAGTCAGGATTAATTCATCTACACCAGTGAACCCATAAACAGTCACCCACAGCTTCCATACTTCCTGACTTTTCAGTTCCTACCACACTTGCACCTTCTCTGAACGTTTTTATTTCACTATTCTCCGGAATCCATGTATCCTGCCATTCATATTTCATCACAAACACTTTCCACCTCCCATGGAACCTTAGTGTTTGAGGGAAAAGGTCTAAGAATTAGAAGTTAACTCATTAGATTTTCAAAGACCTTGGCAAGACAGATTTTGTCTTTCATTTGTCACTGAAGAAAGTACGCATTAGACGGAAAGATAGATTCTAGAAAGGAATGCTTTAAAAAAATGCTTTTGCAAAGTAAAGTCTGATCATGTGTATCCTGAAGGTAATTGAATTTTAATGCCATTTGTACATATGTAATTTGGGATTAAAGCTATATGTATTTGTATCATGACTGTTTATGAATTTCAAATTCCAAGCAATGAAACCAGACACGAACAGCATCTTTGTGTACTGCAAACATAGACTTTCTTCTTTCAGTGAAGAGAAAGGGGAAGATGACGAGAGAATTATTATGTTGGATAATTATGGGAGAAAAACTGGAGTTTGCTTGATTTGTTATTTGAGCACTGACATGGGCTGAAGCTGCAAAAGTTTATTTAAAAGCAATTAGCATTTATACCTTAGATTATGCCAAGCATCAAACTGGTCCAGTATTTTCTGGTGGACCATTTCTCTGCTGCGAAAGGTTTATGCTTTGGAAGTGTAACGTTTTATGGAAACATCTTGCTTCCAGCAATTCTCTTGGTGCAGTACGGAACATTGAGCATGACTGATCTGGGCAGTTTCTTATCATCCCCCACACTGGCTGCCTGGCAGCCTGCCTGGATGATGGTGCTGCTCCTTGTAATGGGCTTCTAAGGGCCAACATTTTCAGGCCTGTGAAACTCCCAACCTTAATTCCTGCTCAGCATTCCCATCATTGAGAACTTGCAGGAGACAGTCTTGCTAGTCAAGGGAGAAGTACTTTCCTTTTAAACTCTATTGTATGGTTTAACCACAGCTGTTCTTGTACTCTTGTACAGCTGAGGACAGGGCCCAGCTTTGCAGTATAACATAAAACTGGCATTTCCATTCCGGCCCCACAGTCCCCACCTCATCTCAGTCTCTTGCTCTATTGATCTCCAGCTTCCATTCAGGCATCTCATGCCAAACATATAAATACTGTCTGTCCTTCAAGGTACATTCTGACAGTTTCAAACTCTAATAATCATATGGTATGTCCCACTTCTGTCAGACTGTGAGACCAGATAAAAATAGAGAGAGAGAGAGAGAGAGAGAGAGAGAGAGGTTTCCTCAGCATTTCATTTGCTTCTTGGTGATTTGGCTGTGAGGGTTTGCTTTTCTTCGTTTTTCTCTGCCATTGCAAAGGTCCCTTTAAACATCCTACAGTGAATGGGTCAGAAGCAAAGTCCTATTCAGGTGCTAAACAATACTGGCCCGGTAATAAAAATGCCCTCTTCAGTCTGGGGTGATTCATTGCATACAATAAGACACAATTAATGAACACAACCGCTCTGAGACAAAAGGAAGGATAAGGAAATGGGAACTTAGTTATACTGGGTTTAATAATTAGCAGTTTTAGAATACCAACTGCTTGGCTGCTGACAAATAGCAAGGAATATTATTTTTATGTAATAGGCTGAGCTATATCAGTACAGTATTTTGAAAGTATTTAGCCAGTTAAAAATGCAAAATCTGTATGAGTCACGCAATTAATATTTTTGGGAAGCTCATGAGGTACCTATCTGCATCTTACAGAGCTTGAACTGTTTTAGAAGTCTGCCCTCTAGTTGCCGGTAGGAGTTACTGGTCACAACGAGTTATTTACGTAACTATTTTGACTGCAATCAGTCTCTCAGCAATACTTTCCCTTTCTTTACCAAAAAGGGTAGGGAAGGGAAGGGAAGGGAAGGGAAGGGAAGGGAAGGGAAGGGAAG
>NW_024884364.1:42178948-42382841 GCF_019232065.1 Centrocercus urophasianus | reverse complement strand
AAGGGAAGGGAAGGGAAGGGAAGGGAAGGGAAGGGAAGGGAAGGGAATTATAGCACTTCTCATTGCTGAAGAATCAGCAGGACACACTGCTCATGTGCATTACTATTGAAGAGGGGACAGAAATAACATTTTAGCTCCTGCAGATTTTCTAGAAAGAGAAAGAGTCATGGCAAGACATACCCAGGTGCCTTTGTCAGTGAGAACAAAAAAACTCACTGATAGGCAAAATAGTAATAACAGTTATTACTATAATTCTGTATGGAACCAACACAGTGCCCATAGAAGGCCCATGGGCCTACAGGCCCTGCCTCCCTTCATGCAGCGTGGCCATCCTGCCAGCCAGGCCATAAGGACAGGTTGGATATTAGAAAAACTTTCTTCTCCAAAAGAGTGATGAGGCAGTGGCACAGGCTGCCCAGGGGGGCGGTGGAGTCACTGCCCCTGGAGGTGTTTAAGGCTCTGAGGAACATGGTTAGTGGGCATGGTGTGATGAGTTGGTGGTTGGACTAGGTGATCTTAGTGGTCTTTTCCAGCCCTAATTATTCTGTGATTCTTTGACAGGTACAGAGGGGCAGCCTTTGCTGCTGAGTTGCTTTGTGTCAGACACAGACCAAGTGAGCAGACTCTGCAAACATCCAGTTTTATTTTAAAGGCTTGATTATAGTACACGGCTCTGCTGTAGTTTTGGTTGTTTGTGGATTTTTAGGGATTTAGCTAGCTCTTGGACAGTTTAAAACCCCACAAGACACAACTCAGTGCACCACGCTGCTCATCAGCTAAAGGAGAACATGTGTCCTGCATGCACAGGGTCAGCTAAAGTTCTTCCAGGGGTTCTCCTTGAAGTGTCAGGGCAGGGCATTTCTCCTCAACTGGGAGGCTGTTGCTGGACTATATATTTGGTCACATCATACATCTGTTCTGGGGAATGAGGATGGGGAATGAGGGGTGATGGAACTGGGCAAGGTCAAACACTGCCACTCCTGAAGCAATATCCATCTTGAAGCTCTCTCAGCTTGGTTTTGTTGCTATTAATGCACGAAGAACAAGTTCATGCCCCTTCTCAGTGTCTCCTTTCCAAGAAAGGAAATATAAAGCTCAGCCTTCTCTATCTCTGGGCAGCAACATCTAATTTACTCATAATGAATTCTGCCTCTTCTGCCACTTTATCCAAATGCAAATAGCCCACATTTGACATCTACTTACAGTTTCTAAAAATGCTGCTTTCTCCTGGTCATATGGCTTCTGCTCAACAGGATTCATTATGTGTGAGTGAGTGTTGTGCACATCTGATATGCCTACAGATAATAACACAGCACGACTGAACTGTGAGTAATCTTGGTACTATTCATCCACTTGTTTTATTTCAATATGTGCAATAAAAATGGGGGCCTGAGAAAACAGTCATATTCTTGCAAATATAGTTACAGAAGAGGTGGAAGTTGGCTATAATATTTTCAAAATACTAAAATCTGGATTGGGAAGTCTCTGTACACTCTGTACACATAAAATACTTTATTTTCTGAAATGCTCAGCAATTAATAGGAAGAAAAACACAATTCAGAAGTAGGACAAACAGAAGGATAAGAATGTGTGGTAAGAAAGTGACTACTAGCTGTCAAAACCAGCTCAGTCTTTCTTTAACCCACATTCTCTGCATCTTCTTCTGAATACATTAAACTCTTGTTCTGGATTTCATGGCCTCCTTGTCATGAAGAACAAAGAGATCTTAACAGGTCTTAACTTTGACAGCTACCTTGGGTCTCTTTAGAGATGAACGAGCACGAAGACAAGACATGATATTCACAGTATTGATTTAACTTGACATATAATTGATTGAATTACAAAACTGTGTATTCTGACTTCTGGTCTATGCAGGATATGTTTAATTCCTTGCATTATCCCATTTCTTTAAAGCTACTGAAGGTCACGTGATAATTGTCTCTTCTCTGGAAATATTGTTAAGGTAATATTCTATATGTATAGCTTACTACACATTAAGCTCTTTCACGACAGTACATTGTCTGTATACATATGCTGTGTTTATAGATTTTTCTCATATATTACAGCTTCCAGTAGAAGTCTATTTTTTCTTGTCTAAGTCTTGTTTTCTAATCCATTTCTTCAAAATGTAAATGAAAACATTGCACTATGGCTAAGAGACGGGTGCCACTATAGGAGTCTATGCTTCTTCAACCATAGGACAGTTTAGTTGGCACCTGGCCTTATGGCTGCTGATGGGTTCCACCTAGGTCAAAGGGGCAAAAGAATTCTGTCCGTGGAGTGCTCATTGACAGAGCTTTAAACTAGGTTTGAAGGAGGAAAGCGGTGACAAGCCTGCCCAAGACAAGGTGGGGGATAGTATAGCTAAGTTAGAGAGATAAGGTTCCAGTGGGGGCTATAGACCTGCTTTGTTTCATGCTAATGAAGGCAGCAGGGAGACTAAAGATAAATATTTCAAAGGAATTAAGGAATTATCCTCCAGTAAGTTGAAAAGACTAGACGCCCAGCTGAAGTACCTTTACACCAATGCATGCAGCTTGAGAAATAAACAGGAGAAGCTGGAAACCATCGTGTTACTCTAAAACCATGATGTAGCTGCCATTACCAAAAACTGGTAGAATGAGGCCCAACTGGAATTGGGCTTGGCAAAGTGTGCAAAGAAGAATAAGAAAGTCTTCTATAGGTACATCAACCAGAAATGGAAAGTCCAGGAGGGCGTACCCCCCTCCACCTTCCTCAGTGGGGAATACAGGCAGGCAAGTAACAATGAACAAGGAGAAGGCTGAATATTTTTGCCACAGTCTTCACTAGCAACTGTTCTATACACAGCCCTCAAGTGGGTGGTTCAGAAGAAGGTGGGAACTGGGGGAACAATGCCCCACTGTAAGGAAAGATCAGGTTCACAACCACCTGAAGCACCTGAACAACCGTAAGTCTATGGGTCCCAAGGATATGTATTCCAGAGTCCTGAGGGAATCGGCTAAAGTAGTCACCAAGACACTCTTGACGATATTTGAAAAGTCAAGGCAATCAGGTGAAGTCTTCGATGACTGGAAAAAAGGCAATGTCAAACTCATTTTTAGAAGGGTAGAAGGGTCAGTTCCTATTGACCCAGGAACTACTGACCTATCACCTCACCTCAGTGCCGGGGAAGATCATGGAACAGATCCTCCTGAAAGCTATGCTAAGGCACATGGAAGAAAGGGTGGTGATAGGAGATAACCAGCATGATTTCACCAAAGACAGGTCTTGCCTGACCACTTTGTCACTTTTTCTGATAGTGCCACTACATCAATGGACAAGGGAAGAACCACTGATATCATCTGTCTGGACATCAGTAGGGCCTTTGACACAGTCCCTCACAACATCTTCTCTCCCAATTGGAAAGATATGGATTTGATGGGTGGACTGTTCAATGGATAAGGGACTGGTTACAAGACCATACCCAGAATGTGGTGGTGTGGCTCAATTTCCAGTTGGAAATTGGTGACAAATGGTGTCCCTCAGGGGTCAGTGCTGGGATGGAAGCTCCTTAATATTTTTGTCAGTGACATTGACAGAAGGATGAAGAGTAACCTCACCAAGTTTGCAGATGACACCAAGCTGTGAGATCCGGTCGACACACCTGAGGGATGGGATGTCATCCAGAGATTCCCATACAGGCTCAAACAGTGGGTCAGGTGAATTTCACGAATTTCAACAAAATCAAATGCAGGGTCTTGCATTTGGGTCATGGCAACCCACACTATCAGTAAAGGGTGAGGGATGTAAGCATGGAGCACAGCCCTGGGACTTGGGGATACTGGTGCATGGGAAGTTGGACATGAGTTAGTGATGTGCCTTTGCAGCCCATAAAGCCAACTGTATCGTGGGCTGCACCAAAAGAAGCATGGCCAGCAGGGTGAGAGAGGTGATCTTGCCTCTCTGTTCTGCACTGGTGAGGCCAGACCTGGAGTACTGCATCCAGATATGTAGTTCTCAGTACAAGAGAGATGTAGACCTGTTGAAGTGAATCCAGAAGAGGGCCATAAAAGTGATCCGAGAAATGGAACACCTCTCCTACAAGGACAGATTGAGAGAGCTGGGGCTGTTCAGCCTGGAAGGCTCCAGTGAGACCTGAGAGCAGCCTTTCAGTATCTAAAAGGGGACTGTAAGAAAGAAAGGGACAGACTCTTTAGCAGGGTCTTTGGTGACAGAACAAGGAAAATGGTTTCAAACTAAAAGAGGGGAAATTCAGATTGAATGTAAGGAAGAAGTCATTTATAATAAGTGAAGTGCTGAAACAGATTGCCTAGAGAGGTGGTGGATACTCTGCCTCTGGAGACATTCAAGGTCTGGCTGGACAGGGCTCTGAGAACCATTATCTGCAGGGGAGTTGAACTAGAGGAACTTTAAGGGTCCCTTCTAGCTCAAACGATTCTATAATTTCATGTTGTCTATACACTGTCAATACATTTATTGATTTTGCAGATTTCTTAAAAACATTAGGAAATGTGATATAAGGATTTATTGCAAATTACATAGGAAAACCAAACTTTTCTATGTTTGTGTTTCACAATACGAAATTGATTTTTTACTAAAAAAAATAAAATAAAATAAAAAATAAAAAAGCTTTCTACTGATAAATAGAAAGGCATGCCTCCAGGATCACTTTTGTATGTTTGTTTTGAATTTCTACATACATGATCTACGGTTTTTATGGAAAAGACTTATTCTGCTCATTTAGCTCTACAGGCTTTTCTTGGATTTAAGTAAAACAGTTCCTTTCAGAGTGCTCACACAGCTGTATCAGTTAGTATCCTGGCTCTGATTGCAGAAAGACGCAGAGGCTCATTCATTCTTAACAATGAATAATATGCAATTTGCACATGCAAATCTGGAGTGGCGTTTTGAGAAGCACTGGTGCTTAGGAATATCATTTAGTGGTAAACATCCAAGTGCTAGGTTAATGGTAGGACTTGATCTTAGATGTCTTTTCCAACCTAAATGATTCTATGATCCTATGAATTATGAGTACAGTTCCTGCTCAGTGGCAATGGGATTTTGCTCCCAAATACGAGGGTTAGAACCCCAATGATTTGAATGTCCACGATACAAAAAGGTCTTAGGTGTTTACCTCTGAAATTTTGATTCTCAAAACTGTAATCTAACTACACCATAGCCTCAAGTTGTGATCACACCCATCTACAAATACCTGAGTTTGGATAAACCTGCTGAGTACCTTGGAGACATGTAACACAGAGCAGCACCCAGAAACTTGCTGGGTTTCCACAGAGACTTTCCTCTTCAGCAGCTATCTAATTGCATCAGGATTTGCACAAAATGCAGCGACAGCCATCCTGGTTTCTTTTAAAGTAGAGTTTGAGGAAACTGTTGCTACACGAAGTAACCTTGAGACAAAGCACACAGAGATCTTCAGGCTAAGGCACAGCCAAGTAGGTTTCTCTATTGCCAGCCGAGCACTGCATTGTTAAGCTGCAGTCAGGCACACTGTCTACAGATTAATTCATTTCTGCAATCAGCCTTGCTTTAACTCAAAGTCTAGAAAAGGTTTCCCTGCCAAAGTAGTCTTCAGTGTCCAAGGAGACAAGAAATGCGGGCTTTAATCCTTTTGAAGAAAAGAAGAGATTGAAATACTTTATTCATACATCCTGGATGTGTGTGATAATCACCGAGCCAATGCAGGAGGGGCCACCACAATGTTCCTTCTCTTGGTGTGCTTTCAAATGGCTTTTCTGTTTATTATAAAGAAGGTAGTCAATTGCAAACCTGGAGTTGATGGCTCACACTGTACATCCAATGTGAGGAGAAATGGCTCCTGGCCGTACTGAAGACATTGCTGAAGCCCTACAGAAGAAGGCAATATGATTATTTTCAATTATTTTTCTAATATCTGTATCTAAACAGCTCTGGGCCATCTACTTGTCCATGACAAAGGAATTTAGGACACCACAATGGCGAATGAGTTATATGGTATATAGCTATGCCATTCTCCATGGCTTCCAGAAACAGCTGCCTACATCATCCTGCCCAACATGTCTCCAATCTCTGTGCTGTTAGGAAAATTCTAAATGCTGGTGAGGGACATCAAGGAAAGCTGCACGGGTTCATGACACACTAATGCCACTGCACATGATTTCCATACCAGAGGCTTGCTTTCATAGAATAGTTTAGGTGCCAAAACTTTCACTGCTGAGAACTTTCCATTGCTGAAGGACAATGAAGCTTCAGCTCAAGGATGAGACTTTCAGGCTCAGATCGAGCTTCACTGAGACCCATTCTCCAGCCACCTTCACAGTACATATTAAGTTAAGGCATTTAAGAAGTTGGAGAGCTAGTTGGTCTATTTCCCATCCTGCAGGAGGGAAATACATTTCTTTAATTTCAACCAAGTAACTTCACATCTGGATACTTGTTCATGTTATCCTGTGGCTCAGCAAGCTGACAAGCAGCTGAGTTGTGGTTTTTTGCCAGGATCAGCCTCTTATTCACTTCAAAAGAAAAGCAAAACATGTACATCTTCACAGAGGTTTCTACTGATTTGTCAAAGAGTGAGAAACATGCACATGCTCATCAATGACACTCAGGTGTTGACTACTGGTGTGTTTAACTAAGTTGACAGACAAGTGATTTGCTCCAGAAGTAATTTTTCAAACAACTAATAGCAAATCCAAGACATGCAGTTAAGCATAGAAGAAAAATGAGAAAAGCATATGCAGAGTAGAAGACACTGAAATTCTATGTCTAATTTGATACTTTTTGCATTATGGGCTTAAACTTTTTTTTTTTTTTAAGAGTGTCACATATGTTCATCTGAATTAACTTTATTGTCAGCAAATGGGGCTGAAAAAAGTGAACATGCCTCTTGTCTTCACAGAGAGAGCATTTCTTAAGAAAAACAGAAAAAGTTTTTGTTTTTGTTTTTTTTTCAAACATAAAAACATTCAAACCCTGAAGAGATCAATTTAACTATTTTCAGACAAAACAAGTGCATGGGAACTGCTGAGTCACAGCCTGAACCTCTGATTGATCACCTGAGGCGAGCCATGAGTCAGCCAGAGGAGCACAGGTGAAGGCAATTCACCTGTGCTGCCGGAAGGGGTGAAGCCTGGCTGCACCCCTCCAAGACCTATTTAAGAGCTGGCTACGAGAGGGGAAGGATCTCTTCTGGAGCTTGCCTCAGTTGGTGTTTTGTGGTGAGCCCAGCTGAAGGGTAAGCCTTCCATTTTATTCTCTTTTGTTGTCATGGTCCACTTCGCCTAACTCTCTTGATTATATTGTGGTTGTAACATCTTGATATCCATTGATTATACAACAAGACTTAGAAATTCAAATGTATAAGATCAAAAATCCTTAGTTAAATGCTCTGTAAGCAGAGGTTATCCTCTATCCTGGTCTTTGACAAAAATTAGAAGGCTGTTGCAATTAAGAACAGTGTGATTTGCAAATACAGAAACAACTGGAGTCTTGCTTTTCCTTCCGTTCTGCCTATTTAAGCTCAAAAATTTTGTTTGAACTTTTCATACTTGTATTTTATTCCATTTCAGTGCACAAATTGTATCTCTATAAAAGCTGCATCTTTCAAAGCCTTGAAATAACACTGTCTAGCTACTGTCATTATGTTCTTCCTTTAGAACAGGTATGTTTTGGCTATGATGCTGTGATGTTTCCTCAGCAAAAGCAATGTTGCCTACCTCTGCTTGTGTACACCACTATTGCTGTCTCTGCTGTCAAAATGTGCTCATGCAACTGCTGACGCAGGTCAATTAGCCCGTCGCTCCCTGGGCTCATTTGCAAGCAAACTGGGCAAGTGTGGTTATTACCCACTTCTTCTGTAAGTGCATTCCCAATTGTGGCTATTGTTCACACTGTTATTACATTGCTGTGCTGTGAAAGGCTATGGAAGGCCATACAGGGGTAGCAGCAATTTCTAGACAAGGTTCACTCCAAGGCAGCAAACAGGAACAGAGACCTGGGAGAATGAAAAGCTGAAGGACTCAATTTATTTTTTAATCAATTAAATAACTGTGTTATTAAATTAAAAGCAGTGCTATGGCAATTTTGCCAAAGTGGGGGTGTGAGGTCTGAGCACCATGTCAGAAGGTTTTATTCTGCTTCTATTGAATACACATCTGTATATGGAGCTCAACCATTTGTGGTAAGAAACAAAACACAGACTCAGTAATTTAACCACAAAATAGAATAACAAGAAAACCAAAGTTTACACTCATTTCCACGTTTAAATGAAGGTTAGTTCAGCTGAGTTTCCTTTCAAGTAGCTCCAAGCTGCTGCAAATCAAATGTGAGAAATAAATATGACTCATAGGAAATGCTTATTTATGCTGTGTAGTTTGTTCTTCTAGTGCATGGAAATACATTGTATTGAGACTGTTGTTGCTGATCAAATGGGAATTAGGAGCTCAAAACTGAGGCTGATAGTGTCAAAAAAAGCCCCACCAAAATCACAACAAGCATCTACAGAATAATATTTCCTCAGTAGTGCTGCCGAATGGCTAACAGATGTTGGAATCGCTGTCATGGTGAGCTTTACCTATAGCTGTCATCACATGATGCTTTTTTTTTTTTTCCAAGAAGGAATTTTCAACCAAATGTAGAAAAGATGTAGCTTTGGTACTAAAAAGCTCCCTTTTCAAAACAAGGCACATGAAGAGTAATTTACTGAAGCAGGCCCAATCTTAAGTATAAAAAATGGCCCATGACACTTGTGGTTGGTCTGCTCCCAGATACAGATGACAAGGCTCACACAATATCGAGCCAAAATCCTGTGTAAGATGACAAAAATTCCAAAGCATGTTGATATAGTAATTTATGCAGTTCTTGAGCACAAGGCTGTGAAAATGTAATTAGGTAGTCTCTTATCAAATGAAATGAATAAAAACTATAAAACAAAATGATGAGGCACTAAATTTAGAAGAAAATTCATTTGATTATCACATCAGAGCCATGATATTTCAGATCATACTGTCAGCTTAATTGGCTACAATTTATGTAGGTTTGATAAAACCAGCTGAGCTGTTAATAATGTAGGAAGTTGTGCTTCATGTATTCGAAAGCAGTTAGCCTTTTTGCTCTTACAGAGGAACTTGAAAACCCTTGTGCTGAACACATTGTGAACTGTGTAAGATTAGTAACCGGAATTATTTGTTATTTTGGGTTCCTGATGATGCCTGTCATCACAATGTCTGAGGACTCAACACATACCAAAAGCTGACAGGAGAGTTTCCACTTGTATTTCCTTCATCTCGTTTGTAAATCTTTCATAGTGCTTGGTACCATCCCTTTCCTGCTGTCCAAATGGTTTCTAATGCACATAGATCCCAACTAGCCCTGTACTGCCTCCTGCATGCATGCCTCAAAGTAGATGCCATTTGAGTCATAGGGAGTTTTAGGGATTTCTGACTTCCTATCTGGGATTTCTGGGAGGAATGCATTCCAGTTGTACTTTTAAATTCTGCAATTCATTCATAATACCTTTTACTACATATAGCCATGATAAACAAGAAAAAGCCTGCTAACTGTATCCCATCTTCAGACTTCACTGATTCCTTCACATTCAACATCTTTAGGAGGCTTCTTGCCTTTAGAAGCTTAATTTGAGAAGTGTGGACCCAACGACAGTGTCCAACTGAGGAATTCACTGAGAAGTTTAGTTCTTACAAAATCTGTCAAGAGCAGCACTGGTGGAAGCACAGGGGATTCTCTGTTAAAGAGTCTGACGATGAAAGTACAGGGCTAACTAATCAACAGAGTGATTATAGGAAGGCAGCTAGTAATAACATAGGTTATATAAATAGGTTCAGATTGCTAAGCAAATACATAGGTCACTCTGAAAGTAATACCTCCTATTTATTTCCATGGGAACTAAAACACATCCAAAGAGCATAATAACACTATTTGAAAGATCAAATTTTCAGCTACAAAACACAAATTTCCAACATAGTCACCACCCGGATCCAATTCATATGGATCAGCTGTTTGAGATGCTCTTCATTTTGCAGTGTGTCAGCTGTGTGTGGCCATCTGGAGCATGGCTTGCCTTTCTTTTGCATTGCTGTTGCCACTGGTGAAAAACACCACCCATTGTCTCACTGTGCTCATGTCCACTGGTTGGTCTCCATAAACATTCAGCAAGTGCTGATGAATGTCAGTGGGTGCCATTTTTTCTGCATAGAGGAATTCAGTGACACACCTTTGCTTCATATGCACTTCCATGTCAGACTCCATTTTGTCAAACTGTCCCTCTACTGCCATCTGTTGCATGGCAACAAAATGCAATGGGATATTGGTGGGAAGGTTCAGCCTCTGCTGCCATGCCATGAACACTCACCTCTGGCATAGTGGAGCAACATAACAAAATAGAAGGCGTTACTTTTAGAGCAGCCCTCTGGTGCCTTTCTCTCATTTTGAAGACTAATGGCTCTCATCTGTGAAAGGAGCAGAGATTTGCAGGACCACCCTGCTAATGTGAGACTGTGTACTTCAAAGTCATTAATGGGTTGATGCAGGAGATTCAACAAAGAAATTTCTTCTGTATATTAGTTGAGGTCTGTTGACCTCCACATGTCTGCAGACTTTCAGAGGGAGCCCTGAACACAGCAATGGCAGAGTAGTAAATAATATGGTCACATTCTAAAAATTAATAGAGACATGCTGCCACACTCAGACCCATGGGAAAAATGAGAGCTCTTTGGGTTACTACTTTGTGCTTGTCTCTTCCAGTAATAAAACACTCTGCTTGAAGACACAACTTGGCACAGAAATGTTTTGCATATTTTATGCTTTGAAAAAAAATTCAAGTATCCATTCTTGTAGTTTCCTTTGGAGCAAAATGCTTTTTGATTTTACAGTGTTTGCTTTGAAGCTGTTAGTTTTCAAAACTACAAAACACAGTAATTTTCTGTGTAACAACTTCATATGGAAGTATTTGTTGTTCTTTAGAGCATATCTTGTTCTTTGCTTTACAAATGCAGATCTTTAAGCTACCCAAGGCATTTAGAAAGCAGAGTCTCTCCAGCCAGTTTTCCTGCTCACTTCCACCATTTAATAAGTGAACATGAAGGCAACCTCTAGTTGATTTGCAAAGGCCTGAAGAATATCATGCTGAGGCTTGCAGCATTTCAGCAGTGATAGCGAAGAGACTTGGTTTCCAATGGACAGCTGAAGGGATTAACTCAATTTTTACTTTAAAACCCAGAAACACTGGGAAACAAAACGTGAGTAACTTTTTTTCTTTTTTTTTAATACAGCTCCTCTAAAATGGAATTGTTTCCTGGGATCCCAGTTTTCTCTCTTAAAAGAAATCTCTAGGTCTTCTATTTTAAAGTTTGAAAGAATGAAGTAAGTAGACTTGTAGTAGTTTAACCATCTTCTTTTGGTCTACCTGAGCACAGAAGTAAGACACAATCACTGAAAAGTGTATCAAAACAGTGACATAAAGAGAAGTACATAACAGCTTTCAGCTGAGATGCATCCTAAATGTAGTATGTAGCATGAAGCTGTAATTAACATCCATAGTACTCAGTGGGAAAAATTATAATGTGTATTTTTAGCTCAGAGTAATTGACTTTTTTTGTAAATAATTAATAGCAACACCAAGGAAAGTCTTTTAAGTATGCATATAAGAGTTCTATCCTCTAAGGGACTTCCGTTTTTTTTCCCTTCCTCTCTCTTTCTTCTTTAAGTGATGCCAATCTGCATAGCTGCTCTGCTGACAAGAGTCCTCATTTTTTGTGAGGCAAATTATTCTGGTATGTTACAGAGGAGGTAATGTTGCAAGGACTGCAAAGTCTAAGCTACCCTGGGAAGTTCTTGCTAGCTGTTTGTTCCTTGAGAACTCACCTGCTTCTGTACCTGACAACAGAACTACTGCTCATTTGGCAGTTAAGCCACTCTCCCAGAATTCCAGACAAGGGATAATCTACGAGTACCAGCTGTGTGTTTCTCACACCTCAAACAAGACAGGCACCCTGTTAGAAACAGCCCTGACATGGCTTAGCAACCGTGTCTGACCAGACTCTGAGTAGGGATGTGATTGGGATTGCAGTGAGAGCTTTCCCCAAACACATCCAGAAAGGAATGCCAGCAGTGCTGCCTGTATGTCCATGACAAGGAATTTTTTTTTTTTTTTTTTTTTTTTTTTTTTTTTTGTAACTTCAAGGCAGTAAATTTCCCTTTTTTTCCCTTTTGAGAAATTTATTCAGTAGCTGTATAAAAATCTACTTCAAGAGAAAAGACTGGACCACATTAGCTGATGGCTTGGGCCCTTTGAAACTACAGCCCAGTATTCAGACTCCATGGTCCTTCAAGGTACTCGTACAAGTGCTTGTTACATAAACATCCACTTTTTAGGACACAAAACACAAAGCAGAATAAAATGTAGAAAGAACCCAAATATTCTATATTCTATGTCTTCAAGTAATATACACTCTATTTAGGAGAAATGACAATTTGTGCTGTCATATTTCCATTTGCAATCACCATGCTAGTTACCTTATGAGATATATCCACAATCAGTAATGAATCACAGCCATAGCATGCTCCATTTATTAGAAATTAAATGCTTCGTAGCATGGCTTAACTCAGCAAGACATATACTTAGCTGATTAGTGTGTGCTATTATGCTGTGATTCTACTCTGTGTATGTTTCGTTCTTGTGCATGTAAAAATGGGTATGTGGAAGGGGAACAACAAAAAAAATTGAAGGTGAGAAAAGGAAAGTGAATCATATTTGTATAATAAAACTAGTTGCATCAAACAACATTTAGAGTTCTGTGGAAAAAAAAATATCATTATAATAAAACAGAGTATTCTAATGGGCTATTTATAGGTGATAGATCAGCAGTAAGAGATGACTACAGGAATATCTTAACTAATAAGCACTCTGTGACCTTCACTGGATCCAGCTTTATGACACCTTACTAATTATATCCATCCCACAAACTGTTAAGACTCACAGCTATGATTGTAGTTTCTCCGTATTTCCTAGTTTGGTGAAAGAGTAAAACCAAAGATATTTAACTGAAGTTACTTTAAAGTACAAATTTTGCAGGATTAAATTTGTAAATAATGGACCAACCTACTGTTCTTCAGTTCTTTATTTTTGTTGATGAGTTTGCAGTATAAAACAGCACAACGTGGATCAAAATTTAAACAAAATCGACGACACTGACTCGCCAGTTACTGAAACTATGCCTTGGAAAACGACAGTATTAGAAGGAAGTGTTAGAAATAATTGTTGTAGTTATAAAACCTCTGGTATTTTTGATACATTTCTGTATGTTTTTGATACTTTTATGATATTGCATTATATAATTACAACGTAATGGAAACTATCTAGAGAATTTGGAATTATTACACTAGCTTCAGTGGTTATCTACAGAGTACCACGAGAAACATAAAAATACTAACTAAGGGAAATCCCTCAACTGTGAATATCTGAAGAGTTTATTGTACTAATGTGAGAGATAATTCATTTCCAAACTATGAAAGCCAAGCAATGTACCCATTTATCACTATGCACTCTGAACAGACATATTCTTTTGACCAATCAATGTACCATTCTGTAGAGAGCATCACATCCAAATGATGGTCAGTAACCTCTTCTTGGCCATGAAGCAAAGTACGAGGCAGATGTGAATGTGAACTTCTCACAAATACAGATAATCTTCACTAGCTTGAAATGGTCAGCCATAAAACAATTCAGTGATTGCCTCATATTTTATATGAGACTGCAGGACATGACTAAAATAACTGAACATATGAATATCTTATATGGGGCATTATCCTTAGATTTAGTACCTTTCCAGGCCACTGGATGTGGCATACAGTTGATTTGCATTTCAATATCATGTAGAATTCATGCATACGCTTAGTTCAGCACTGCAATCAAAACCAAACTCCTAATCTCCAGTGAGTGCTGTGCCTGAAAGTCTTCTAGAAGTTATCATTTTAGAAATGATCTGTGACTTTACTATCCATACTCTAGAAAGTGGTATTTCTCACAGTAGTCAGATAAATACGTAAATGGCGATCATATTTAGCATCGCTGCAGTAGTATCTGGAATCAAAAACAACCAGCAGTTTCTCTCTTGGGAGAGATACCTTTAATCAATTGCTTCCCCTTGCAAAGGTAAATAGTTAATGGCTGGACATGTGTAACTTCTGATCACCTCCTGCTACCAACAGGACTATGTCATTTCACACAGCCATTCCCTTTTGAAATCCTCCTGTACTTCAGGGCCCCCTTTACCCTTTGCTCCTTTCTGCCCTCCCCACAAGCAATGTGATCTGCCTTCCCATTTGTGTCACCATCAGAACGTGGTAAGCAACGCAACATCAAAAGAAGCATGGAGAAGGAAATGACTTCATAATGACCTCACAGCTTTCAGGATGCCTTTTACTTGTTTTACTTTTAAGTGAACGGTTGAACTGGGTGATCTTGTAGGTCTTTTCCAACTTTGGTAATTCTATGATTCTATTATTCTACTTTACTGACCTTCCTGTCAAAATCTTTTCTGTATAGGAAATGTCTGTGCATGCTCTAATTGTTACTTTCAGACGCTCCATAAGCTAGTAATAAAATTACAAATTTAAATACTGAAAACAACAATTGTCTTAGACAAAACATGGAGTCACATTTCTATATAGATACCTCTTATAGAGAGAAAAAATCTTTAAAGCCTGGCATTAAAAATTCATATTTCTCTGGGCACTCCTTTAGTGTGATGACTATAATGTTACATTTTACAAAATGTTAGTTTTCCTTTTCCCAGGTTTCCCAAAGAGAAAGGCTGTTATTTCTTTTAAAATAACAGGCACGTTGTGACACAGCAGGGTAAAAGCAAGAAAAAAACTAAACACATTTTTCTTCTAAATGGCATATTTATAGTGTACATTAAAAAAATATATTAATGCTGCAGAGCATGTTGAGACAATTCACTCAGATTATAAGCCATTTCCTTTAAGATCACTGGACCGTAGCACTTCTGTGTTCACAAAATCTTTCTGCATTGCTTTTTGTTTTGTTTTGTTTTAATGTTTATGTGCAGTAAATTCCAGACGATGTTCTTTTACTCAGCTTAGCTCTTCTGTTTCTCTTAATGATAAAAAGGACTTGTGTCAATAGCCACAGCTGGCAATTCAGATGACTACAATCTGACACGAGTATCTTACCGTCTTCAGTTATTTTTGATTTAAACTCCTCTGCAAAGCGGAACATTCATCATAACTGCCTGATATATCTTTATTGACTAAGGCTTGTCAAAGAAAATTAGATGATAACTTCAGGGATGGAAATGACCTTTTCTTTTCTTTTCTTCTTTTTTTTTTTTTTTTCTATGGCTCAGAACGTAGAACAGAGATTTATTGGCTTTGTTTGAAATCAGGTGCAAATGATTCCGAAATCTGTGTTAATGTGCAAGGTTGGGGTAATCCCAAATAGGAATACAGCCTGGGCAATAAGTGAAAGAGTAACACTGCAGAGCTGTACATGGGGTTACAGATGGACAAAATGTTCAACACGAAATGGCAATGTATGCCTGAAGACCAGAGAGCAAACCTTACCAATAGAAGTATAGCTAGCAGGGCAAAGAAGGTGATTCTCCCCCTCTGCTCCACTTCCATGAGACTCCACCTGCAGTACTATGTTCAGCCCTGGGGAGTGAGTGCATCCAGAGATATGATCAGAGGACTGGAACACCTCTTCTATGAAGACATGCTGAGAGGATTTGGGTTATTCGACCTATAGTAGAGAAGGCCAAGGTACACCTTCAGGTAGTTTCCAGTACCTAAAGAAGGCCTAAGGGAAAAGATGGGGAGGGACTCTTCATTGAGGAGTACTGTGATAGGATAAGGGGTGATGGCTTTTAACTAAAAGAATGTTGATTTAGATTAAATGCTAAGAAGAAATTATTAACTCAGAGGATTGTGATGCATCAGAACAAGTTGCCCAGAGAAGCTGTGGATTCCCCATTCAAAACCAGGTTAGATAGAGCTTTGGGCAATCTGGTGTAGTGAAAGTGTGTGTCCCTGTTCATGGCAGAGGGGTTGGAACAGGATGATTTTCAGGTATTTTCCAAACCAAACCATTCTACTGCAATTCTATTCTATGATTCTAAAGTGATGAATATAACCAAGATGAATTATGAGTTGTGGTGCTGATCAGATTAGCACCTCAATCCGTAGTATCTGGCGCTGTCTGTAGTAACTGAGAGTCCCTCTTTGGTCTCCAGCTGTCACTCCAGAGGAGGTGGTTCTTGAGGTCCCACATCATATTTCTGAGCACCAGATAGCTATGTTGCATGTTCTTGGATGCCATAAGTGGCATTGGGTGCATTTGTGTGACAAAATGATTGGAAGCACTAGTACATTAGTTTTGAATTACATAAATAAAATTATATCCAATCTCTAGTGTTCTGAAGGAGCTTTTTAAAAATACTGACCTACTTCTCCATCATTTTAACATATTTATTTGCATTATAATACATTTATTTGTAGTTAGAGTGTACAAATCTTGCACTCCATAAAATTGGAACTTGTGCTTGTGGAACAAGATGGTATTCTTTAGCTGGCTTCAAAATATTCCTAATAGCAAAACACACTCTTTGTAAGGCAGGTTGAAGTACATCATGTATCATCAGATACAGTCTCCTGCATGCTGCATGTTTGAAATAAAGAAGAATTCCAAGGATTATTTGACCTCTTCTTCTACAAATTGTATTTTATCTTTGAAATATGGGGTGTGATTCCAGGATTTTTGAAATAATTGGAAAGCCATCTTTCGGCATAAAAATGTGTCTAGATCACCCTGCTTTTCCAAGAGTATGGAAAGAACCTCTCTTACTCACCTGCTTCTTCCAATTACTGCTCAGCTTTGGGGACAAATTTCAGCTCACTCTTTATGTTCTGAATCTCTGACAAGTTGACAGCAGGACCTGGAAGTTTTACAGCTCCTGGGAGATGCTTCTTGTCTTTCTCCTCTTCTGTAGCAGGTACACTCTGCACAAAAGGATATCAGTCACCTTGCTGCTGCAATAGAAAGCTCTTGAGCTTAAGCACAGGTCAATTATTTGAGAAACAGTAAAGGATGATATTATACTAACTGCAATCACAATGAAAATACTAGAAGGGGAGGAGGGTGGGAAGAGATGGATTATTTTGTTGGTTGTTGTTTTGAATTTCCAAATGCATTTTTCCATGCATTTTGGAAAAAATGGTCAGTGCAGAGGAATGTGGATCTTTCTGTAAATGGACAGGAATTTACACTGTCAGCTTGTTAGCATAAAAGCAAAAGAATATTAAAAGCAACTGCAGATCTTTGATTTTTGGGGGAAAAAAAGGATAAGGAATCATTTTTATTATCCATTTGCTTACAGTCTCATAGTTGCTGGCCTCCTGGATAGGAGAAACATCATACATTTCCTCAGATTTGGAAATCAACTATATCAACAGTAAGCTATCCCCAAAAGCTCTGTCCAGTCTCAGCTTGAGTTGATGTTCAATTTTTCTGAAGGGATTTTTGCCACTTTATGTTTGAAATGGGGTCGTGTCTAATGGTATTTTGCTGGCACTGCAAAAATACAGGCTAAATAGCAGCATTAACGCAATAGCAAATATAGCAAATATTCCTGATGGACCTGATAGCATTTCACCCCTCAGTGGTTCCTCCACTGTACTATTGTTCCTCAGTGAGGTAGAGCATGTATTTTAGACAATTTCTATTCTATACTGAGCAATTTTTTGAAGGTGTAGCTTTCCAGTAGGGAGTTTAAGGTTTATCCAGCCTGTTCTATATTTTATAGACTGAACACATAGAGGGAATCAGGTAGAATCAGAGGTGACTGAATACTTTACTGCAAATAATTTCACAAATCATTTTTTCTTTTTAAATTACGCTTGGATGGGCTTTTTGGACTTTGAAGTTAATTCAGTATTTATATATTAGCCCTTGATCAGTCAATTCCTAACGTTTAATTTCATTTTTAAAATTTCAGAGTTATTTGTTAATTATTATTGGCCAGTAAAATCCATTTATGATTAAGGGACTACATACCAATTAGGAAGCAGAATTCTACAATGTTAAGTAGCAAATAAACAAATTAAAAGCAAATAAGCAAATAAAAGGAATTTTAGAAAACCAGGTTTCTTTTTATGTGGTATCCTCTATTCTGTTGTGGTTGCGTTGGGTTTTTTTTGTTTTGTTTTGTTTTTTTTGTTTGTTTTTTTTATCTGAGCCTCTTAGAGATCACCATATAAAAGAAAACCGGAGCAATTATATTGCTTGGCTTAGTAGATTTTTACTATCTTTTCCCATTTTTTTAGTTAATGTGGTATTAGTTATTGCAAGCTACCATTTTTTGTTTTGGTCATTTAAGATCCCAGTCAGTAGTCCAGCCCCAGATACTACATGAACTGTTTAGTATCTTGCTTATGATCTAACATCTGGGAAAAAAACTCAGCAGGAGAATAATTAAATTGACACAGAAATTGTTGGGAGAGATGCACAAAATTGTATCAGTTAAAGGTGCCATGAGCTTGTATTGCTTCCTTTAGCAGCTATACTGCACAGCTTGCTAATTTGAAAAAACTCATAAAAAAACTACTAACTACCCCTAGCTACTGTCCTGAAAACCCCACAGTTCTTACTAGTTCATAGCAGATATACTATAGAGACCATTTCAAGTCATCTCTGCAAAACTCTTCTTTCCGGTAGTAAAAATGGTGCACACTGTAAAATGATTTAGATGTATGACAAGAGTTAACAGATACATGCATGGGATTGTTCTGAGTGAAGAAAAGTTGTTTCTTGAAATCCCCACCTCTTTTTTTTGTTGTTGTTGTTTTTTTGCATGTCACTAAGGTCTTTCCTTTGACCTTCACAAATATGCATTTCCTTTGGACTATAACAACCCTTTGAGTAAGAGCCATACTTCTCTCATGTCCTTTGCCAAGGTTTTAAAATGCAGTGAAAAATGCTATTAGCAAAAGACTATTAGCAAAAGATATATTTGTCTAAGGCTGCTCTAAAGACTCATGAGCTATATTGACTGCAAAGATTAACCAGGGGAGAATGCAAAAAGACAAGTTCACTGGTAGCATTTTTATTTTATTCCCATGACAAAAGCTGTTTCTGTAGTCTCTACTTCCATTAGATTGGATGAATATAAAATCAGGTCCAAGAACTTTCATTTTGTAATGTCTGTCTGGTGTATAGTATTTATGTAATTCTGTAAAGCAAAGCAATACAGAATTATCCAACAAAAATTAATTTTCAGTACCTGTCATTTATTTTATTTCTCACATACTACCATAATTCACTCATATTACATTAGTTTCTGCTTAAAAATATTAATTCCTCACCAATTTAATTACTGTAGAGCAATGTGTTTTTATTTCCTTACAGGAAGCAGTACGTGCTTAAGGCCACTTTCTCTGTTTTGTATTCTTTTGTTTTAAATCTTCTTAAAAAGAGTTAAATCAGGCTGAATTTGGTAAGAATAATTTTGTATAAACAGAGCAATATTTATATTGAGTATGTTGAAATTCAGAAAAGAAAACTTGTCTCATTTAGGCTGAAAAGGAATTAAGCATTTCTTAACCAAAATTTCCCACTGTGTGTGCTTGTACCTTGTCATAAGCAGCTGAGGATTTGCCCAAAGTGAACCAGGCTGTTGAATAGGGAACGCTCTTTCCAACAACAGCAGCTCTGCTTCAGCCAGTGTAAGCACTGAGTCCTGCCCAAGCTGGCCTGGCTGCATGGGTCAATCTGAGCCCTGCTGTCCATGGCTCCACAGAACATCATTAGTTCTGGCACAGAAGGACCAGTTCTGAGATGGGGATTACACAGCCAGACTATGCCAACTGGCCAAGGAGCAATAGGCAGCCATCCTAACTAATGTATTTTTCATATTTGGAGCATCTCTATCTCTCCACAGTTGGTTTTAGATGCTTAAAAGTTCATGGTAAATAAAATGCTCTAATATCACCCAGAAATATGGCATCTGTGACCCTTGTTGGCTAAGGTATAAATTACACTTCCTGTTATAAATCCAGTGTTAAATGCTCCCTGTAAATTACAGGTGTCAAAACACAGAATTCAGTCTGGCAAGGAGTACTTTCTTCCATCTGCAGGTAAATGGGTTTACAGTTTCTGGTTTTAATTTGCAAACATTTAGTCTTTACACTCCATTTTTATTTGTTGATAAATAATCCAAAAAGCTTTCCAAATGTCAGGTTTGAACTCCTGTCCAATATTGTTAAGGTGTAACAATAAAGTTCACCGCAGGGCAGCAGGTACCAATGGACTCTTCCAAAGCCTTGCTATAACTTTACTTGCTGTATTCCACCAGCTTCAGCCTAGATAAATACTTTTAATGAGGTCCTGATAGCAGATTTCATCCTGTTTTTGAAGTAGTGCTACAGACCCTCAAAATACTTAGAGTTCCTACAGATACCTTGGCAGCAAAAGCTACATTTTTACAAGGTGTTTCATAGGTGATCAGTTACTAGCATGAGTCATTTCCATACATCAGCTGTGGTACCTATGATCGGTAGGTAGTGCTGTAAGATTGATTTAAATGCTTTCTTACATCAATGTCAGGGACTCCCTTGAAAAAAAGAAAATACCAAAAAGCCCACTTCTTCTTACCTCCTCCACTTCTTCAGGTGTTACTTCTTTTCTTTTATGAGGGTGTCCTGCACCAGGTCTAAAAGCTCCCATGGGGATGTTAATATTAGCCTGTCAGGACGAAATCATAACACTTATAATAATGACTGATATATAGACATGGTTAACGGCAGAACTCTAAAAGGGTGCAACAGGAGCAGAGACATTATTGTACAGACATTTGTAACAACACTTTCGTGGGAAAGAGAAACACTTCCATCTCTACAATTCCATGATTCTATTTCAAAGATGGAAAAAACAAAGCTACCCAGACCGGGGTAGGAGGAGCCCCAAAGTGGCCCACTTCTCAAATCAGCCCAATCCTGGTCAAACACATGACAGAGCCTTAGCCCCTGGCTTCAACAGCATTCCTTCAAATATTACCTATATGACTACAGAAATCTGTTTTTTCATCTGTGAGATAAGCTAGTAGCCATAATAATAATGCGTTTTGCAATACATTTTTAAAAATAAAGCCTCCTGGAAGGACAGCTTAGGAAAGAATGGCTAAAATGTATCTGTCCTTGTGTGACCCACACAGGATCATTTTAAAAGTCGAATGGCGTGATCAACTAAGTGCACAAATTAAACCTATTCTTATCTCATGATCTCTGAAAAGAAGCTGCTCATAGGAAATGTCATCAAAATATCATGACTCCCACTTCGAAAACCAGCGGGTGAATTGGTAATGCCACTGAGCTGAAGCAGAGAACCTTCACACAGTGAGCTGCTTTATTGTCATTTACCATCTGACTGATTTGCACAAAATGAGGATGAACAATACCATCCTTCTGCTCAAATCATGGTGCTGCAGATTGCGCCCAGGTTGGATAACCACAGGAACACAGCCCACAAATGTTCTGGCCATAATTCAGCACCTGATGAATTAAGAATCCAATTGATATGAAATAAGCAGCTTTCTCTTTTTCCATTTTTTTACACTTCTATTTATGCAAGTTGCTGATTCCATTTCAGTGGGGCTTGCAAAGATCTGTAGAGCCATGTATTTTAGAGACAAATAGGGATTCATTTCACATGCTTTTTCGCTGAGCATTAGTTTAGATATTGTGAAACCTTTCGTCTGCACTCATTAAGTTCCCAGGAGACAGGGCATTTTCAGCCTCACAGTACTTAACCCATTATTTCATTTAGCAGTGGAAAAAAAACAGCTTTGCTATTTATAATTTTATGCATCTCCCCAGACAGTCTCTGGTACCTCCAGCCAGATGCTTTTTTTGGAATAGGAAACAGCTTAGCACTTTACAGAGAGTGTGGCCACACAGGTTTGCAGAACTGAATCACCAGAACTATTCCCAGGATGGATCTATCCTCCTCATTTTTTTGGAGCATCTATTCTTCTTGGACAATAAAAGCATAAAACAGCCTCCTACAAGGCTGACCACAAAACCGTAAATCCTTGTATTTCTTCCTGTGGGGGACTGATGACAGCGGTGACTAAAAATGGTTCAGGAAACAAAAGCAAATCGGTAAGTGCCAGACTGCTAATCAAATTAAAGAAGCGATTCTTTGGTCCACTTCAGCATTTTCAGACTGATCTGTGTCACACTGCTGTGGTTTGAATCATTTTTCCTGCAATAAATGCATTCACTTCAGAGTTTAGACAAGATGCAGACACGAAATACTTACTTAGTAAAATGAGTAGCCTTTAAGACATAGTTTAATATTGTCTGGAATTGATAGCACACTACATTATAACACATGATAACTTTAAATATTTGGCTAATGGCTAATGGCTAATTTTCTAGTAGCTCCTGACCAGAGATGCCAGGATTCTGAGCATAAATCTCCTCTTAACCCAAGGCTGGTCCATTATCACGGATAAGAAGCCAATGTAAAACATGAGCAATGGACTGAGTCCTGCATGCCAGTGTAGCTCTGGAAGGACTGTTTGTATTGCAATCAACACAAGTGTATAACTGCGCTTTTAAAAATCCTCCTCGGGGCTTTTGCTACCTGGCTGCTGGGATGGAGACACAAGTCTTGGTGACTTCTTTCTTCTCTGACCCCATCCAGTGGAATGCTAAATAGAACATTTTTCATTCCAAACTCTTGAAGCTGTAAATTATAATTGCTGTAGACAGACCTCTGTATCTGCATTACTTATTTTTAATAATACTGATTCTTATTGGGCTCACATCTTTCTTTGTTTCTGGAAAGTGCCTATCACAGTTTGGATGTCATTGCAGTTCTCATAATGAGTAGAAATTTGTCTTAATGCACTCTACTAAGGTCTTCCTGAACACTCTAAAGGGAACACATCTAAAAGTATGTGGCTTCTTTCTGAGAAGCTACATCCAATCTTTGTCTTTCTCAAGGCCACCTTCTAAGTTCTGCTGCAACTAATAACAAGTTTATGAACTATGAATGAATGTGGAGTATGTGTAAATTAGTTTGGTAAACATTGTGTGTCCCTTCTATTTGTTGGTAATGGTTGTTGCTCATTCAGTAGTAATCAAAAGCCTAAGCCTTGCTTGTATTTTAACCAAAATTGGCTGGGATCATGTTCAGGTATTCAGGAACAAAGGGCTTTGAAACAGTTAGTGAAGCAAACTGGAACCAGTGAAGCACTGGCACAGGTTGCCCAGAGAGGTGGTGGCTGCCCTGTCACTGTACACATCCAAGGTGAGGCTGGATGGGGCTCTGAGCACCTTGATATAGCTGTAGATGTCCCTGTTCATTGCAGGGGAGTTGGACTAGATGGCCTTTAAAGGCCCCTTTCAACTTAAATGATTCTGTGATTCTGTGAGAATGAGGGCTTCTCCGAAAGTAATGCTTCCTGTATTATTATGTTGGCACATGACCTTAGATAAATTCTTCACACTATCATACCAATTCCTACTTGTCCAGAAGCATTACTAAATAAGCTGGAGAGCTCCTTGAACATAAACATGTTCAAGTCAAAAAACAAAACAAAACAAAAAGAGGGGAGGGAAAAAAACTGAATATAACTAAAAAAAAAAGAAAAGAAAGAAACTAGAAAAAAAAAAGAGTCGTGTTTGTGGGGAGAATAATTGTCAGCGAGATCTATAAACATCCTTTTATGCACTGAGGGGGAGAGTAAAGGGAAACAAGCGAAAGTTACCAGAAGTTAATACATCTTTGGTCCCCTTTGATCCCAAACTACTCTTAGGAACAAGATGTTACTCTTAACGTGTCTGTATTTAGTGGCCCTTGGCATGTGATGACTTCAGTGTACATCTTGTACAGTCAGAAAGAAGCTACTCCTGACATGCAGCATCACCAGATAATTCAGTCAGTGAGGTGACATTACATTTCTGTTGTTACAGCACTACGTATATTTTCTACAGGATGTCAGTCCTACTGCAGTAACATCTAACAGCAAAGGATCATACATAATATATGAATCACAAAGTATGAAAGTAATGTGACGTTTTGAGTTGTGGTTCTCAGAGTGCTCCAAGGGCAACAAGCATCAACTCAAGAGCAAGTCTCCCTGTTGGAGTAACCTTTGATACAATATTTAATAGATTTATTTTAAAGTTTGTACAGTAATTTTCCTAGTGCAAATTACCATTGTAAAAATTAAAGTTTCATAATATATGAAACTCATTGCTTAAACTTAATCCATTTTTAATGGACAAACTAAATTCATTCCTTAAAAACACTTGTACATGCTCATGAAGTTTAAAAGTAAAATGTAAAACATTTTAATCTATGAATTATCTACATTTTTTCATTAATCACATAAATATTTCCATTATCTGAGGGATAAAAATCTGAACTACATGAAATCAGTGGCTTCTGATGATTTCAACTGAATCAACTTGCACCTCTTTTCCAGTACATGTGATGATGACCAAAATTAGCATTTTAGTGTCTTTCCACTTTAGTATGCTGTCTAGCCACCGGATAACTAATCCTCTTGATAATTTAGTCCACTAAGTTAGTATTACCTTGGGGAAACAGAGGGTAGGTCAGACTTTAGAAAATCCATTTTATGACTCTTACATATTTTAAAGGGAACCTGAACTTGTGGCAAAAATTTGGTTGCAAGTGCATTTTACAAAATACAAGAACACTGTAAAATTCTGCAGCTCAGGAATTGTTTTTACAAGAATCAATGATAGCGTGAATTAAGTACAGTTTAACTATTTCATGATGACAATGGGCAAATTCTCAAAGTGTTTCTTTTACAACAGTATAACAACCAGCTTTATTCTTATGACAATAACCCATTTGAGGAAGTATATGACACAAAGGGCTTTTCTAATGAAAACGTAAACTTTTCTCACAATCTATGCTTTAAACAAAATGTTTTCTTAATCAAATATTACCTTTTTTTTTTTTTTCTTTTTATTGAGGACATAAAGGCATTTAAAAACCTTAATAGTTCTGCTATCCTTTTAGACTAAAGTTTTCCCAAAATTACATTAACTTTATGGAAAAGACAATAGTTGCAATAATTAGTTTTACTCATAATGCTGATCACTTTTGTAGATATATCACCATGTTTTACTTTGCTGGTCCACCAACAGACATAAGCTAGTGTTGAAAAGGACACATCAGCAAGAAAGTGAGCAAACAGCCTATCTGACTCACTTTTTTTTTCAGCTCACATTATAAGATCTTGTTCAGGTCAAAATTTTTCAGTACCAAGCTTTTAACTCTGAAAGAATAATCCCCATTTAGCACTTCTGCAGGGTTTTGTAGGAGCAAAGTGCAGTCTGTCAGACAACAGAGGTTGAGATTTATTATTTATTATATTAGAAACATAAATACTGTCTCTTACCTGAATGGCTTTGACATGTGACGCTGGCTGTTTTGACATTTTTAAGACAGTGTCCTATCCCTGCAAGCAAAATGGGAAAGTGTTACAGGCTGTGACATTCTGATACCTAGGGGAGATAAACTAGAACTTAACCCATGCTGCCTTTTGAGAGGCATCCATTTCACCTGCCCATCTCCTATTTCCGTTTCAGTTTCAGAGTTGCTTAGGTATTCCTTCTGAATATCAAAAGGAGACAGAACACCTGAGCTTCTCCAATTAATCTTTTATAGCCACAAATGGAGTTCTCTCTTTCACATTTAAAACAATAGTGAGTACAGATAAACAATCTCTCAAACCTTAATGGCATCGTAAATGAGCATGAGCTAAAGGAAGTGTTTGAGAATAAACAATGCATGATTATCACTGACACAGTATGTGTGCAGGAATTATTAGAACTCTAAGTTTAAACCTTCTTTCAAATAAAGCATAACTTGTCACAAAGCATTGATAAATGCAGATATAATCATTTAATTCACACATCGTTGTAATTTCTTCATACGTGCAGACTAAAAATGATGAAACCATCTTGAAAATCAAGATGGTTAAACTACAACTTTCTCTGTAAATATTGCTAGGGCACTAAGCAGCATCTCTTCAAAGTTTTAGATCATTTAGATTTATTAATTTTATTTAGCAATCAGAAAATTTAAAAAAATTTAAAAAACATTTTTCATATAATTTCATGCAAACAGAAATACAGACTGGTGAAAAGATGAAGAGAAAAAGAAAGAAAGAAGGGAAGGGAAGGGAAGGGAAGGGAAGGGCAAAGGGAGAGGGGGGAAGGGGGGAAGGGGGGAAAAGAGGAAGGGGAGAAAAGGGGAAGGGGGGAAGGGGGGGAGAGGGAAGAGGGAAAGGGGAAGGGTGGAGGAAGCAAAGGGGAAAAGAATGAAAAAGAAATTTACTAACCCTTTAATTGAATAATAGTCTCAGCATTTTACTATTTCACTGAGGTTTATTACTTCAATTGGACTAGTCCTTCATCACTATCTCACTATAATGAAAAATAAGAATAGTAATACTAAAAGTTGATCAGTAAATACTTGAAAATCCATCAGAGAACTCAGTGGTAACAACCAAACTGTAACATATTTTGACTACAGTATTTTACCTAACATTGAAAATGAAATATTGAGAATAGTAATAAACGATATAGGAGAGAATTTAGAAATACAGTAAGAAATCACAAGTGAGCCAAAGACTTTGTGACTCCAAAGACCATAACTCTCCCATGGAGGCAAGTAACAAATTAAATACTGATCGTTGTAGGTTGCCTTCAGACCAGAGTATCAGTCCGAAGTCATATTCCTTAAGCTGCATGGAAGATTGTTCTTGCATACTCTCTTATCAGCTTTAAATCTGTTCCTAATTCTGAGAACTTAAAATGCAGGTGATCTGCCATTAGAGGTCTCTCTCTGATTGCACACTCAGCTGTACGACTCCTAGCTCACCCCGAACTCAGGATGTAGGCTTCAGATTTAAACAGATGAACTGACATTTGTAAATCAGTAAAAAAATAATCCATCCATACAAAATGCAAACAGCATGCTTCAAGTGAATCATACATTGTGGCACTATATTGAAATCAGAGATAGTTTAGAAAAGTTCAGAATTCAGTTTGAGGGATGAGATCTTAGTCACTGAAGTTCATAGCAACATTTGCTAAGATTTCAGGAAGCCAAAATTTCAACT
Organism: Centrocercus urophasianus; assembly: GCF_019232065.1. Classification (NCBI taxonomy): domain Eukaryota; kingdom Metazoa; phylum Chordata; class Aves; order Galliformes; family Phasianidae; genus Centrocercus; species Centrocercus urophasianus. The sequence continues at coordinate 42,355,659 of NW_024884364.1, read as the reverse complement.
GATAGATTTATTGCACTCTCTTTCCTTTTTAAAAGTCCTTGCTATGCATAGAAATAAACATTTTTTTTTTATGACTGCCACACAGCTTACACTGATGCATTGTACTGTTAATCAGGAGTTTTATTCCAAAAATAAATACAGAACAACCCACCAGGCTATTGGAAAACAGGGTTCATAATACAGAAAAGTTTAATTATTTTTTCTTATCTTTTCCTCTTTCAAATTAGAATGGAAAGATGGAAACAAAAGGGCAGGAAATTAATAGAAACATTTTAAAACACTGCGGGTCTACTTTCTAAACACAGTCACAAAAAAATTCAAGCTAAGGTAAACTCTTCCATCTTGTGTGTCTGCATTGCAGAAACAGTGCCCCACATTTCTGCGGCTACCTTAAACAAATGGGTAGGGATTTACAGGGAATTTCTGCTTTAAAAGAAAAGCAATCATGTTCTTCAGTTAGATCCTCTGAGCTTGCAATGATTGCAATCAGGCTTCTGTTCCTAAAGACAGACGTAGGATACAGTTGTGTAGGACTGCTTTCGGAGGAGGTGATTTTTCTATCAGTTTATGCTGTCCTCATTACTGCTAGAGAAATCAGGACAACAGCACACCACTGAGTAAAAATAGACAATCTTCCCCAGCCCTTTCCCTCACCTGATATTCCCTCCCAAGCAGTACTGACCATCAACCATAGGAAAATAAACCCCACATTACAGATGTATCTACTACTGAAGTAATTACTGTATTCGTATACATGTCTATATTTTTTTCCAGGTGTCTCAGAAAGTTAAGAGTGCTGCACTGACTGATTGACTGATTTTTTCTGTCATTCCACTCCAATCTGCAAACTCAAACAAGTCACTCTCCACAGTCACTTCCACAGCCAAATTTCCCATGTGCAGGCTCAGAGAAGCAGTAAAGGCACACAGCCTTTATGCCCCGGTGCCTTTTGGGCCCCTCCATACCTTACCTCTTACCTTTTATGGTCTGCATGCTGAGCCAAACTTAGGAAGCAGCAGCAACAGATTTCAGTTTGGAGCTGTTTAATGCCAGGCAGCCCCTGCAAATTCTTGTGCTTTCTTCACTTCCCAGTGAAAGTAACCACTACATTTTGTAGGCTGACAAAAATCTGTGTTGTGAAAAGATCCTTTAAAAAACAAAGGACCTATCTACTGTCCCTCTGCTAAAAATAATTTCTGACAGGGCTGCAGAAAGATAATGAGCTGACTGATTCAATTTGCTTTAAATGCAATGAGGTATCATAATGCCATCTTTTGTAATCTGCACAAGAGATGCACAGTAGCTTACACACACCAGGAGGGACTCCCCCCAGCTGAATGCTGTCCTTTTCCCCCCTGCTGTACTTACAGCATCAAGCACAAAGGCTATTTTGGACACAGAACCACAGTGTATTATCTTATTAAAAGGCTTAGACAGGAACCACATCATTATGGAACCCAGCTAGCACAAAGAAAGAAAAGAAACCCCCACTTTGCAGCTTCCTGAGTGTTAGTACATGCTGTAAGAAAATGGTGTATTTCCTGTAATGCAGTTCCCACCATCACTATTACCTGTTAAACTAACAGTGAAAGACTACTTCTCTTATTATCAACCCCTCCCATAACATTTCACTATATGTAGCATATAGAAAACAATAAGCATGTACCTATGGACTACAGCATTTAAGCTAATACGGTTGTGCTTCTTATGAGTCAGCAGGCATTTAAATGACAGTTTTAAATCTTTTAAGATCCTCGCAGTAGATGGAGCAATAACTATAATGATCTGTTCTAAATACTGTGCACAAGACATTAAAACAGGCATAAAAACAGTACTACTCGCAGCCAGCCATTAAATAGTTTTCATAAGTCTTTTTTTAATTGACCCCTTCAACATTAGCCTACTTATCTAGTTATATAAGAAAAGTTCCAAACCGTCAAATGAGTATATACACCTTCCGATGGTGAAAGAGGTATCTTCTTCTACCGGCTGAATTATTGACTGTGATCCGCCAAATGTGTCTGAAACAGCTCTGATGCTTTCAGCCTGGACGGCACCGAGAGCTGCTCCAGGCTGGAGTGGAGAAGCAAAGTGTAAAAGAGAATTCCTGTCATAGCTTCCAGTTGTTCTTCCTAAATATAGCATTTGATTCACCCTGTAACTTGGTCCCCTGTGACACTTGACCATCATAAAACCAGGGCTCAAGTGTCAAGCAGTAGGTGTTGAAGGAACACACCTTTGGGTCCTTTTCATGCCCTCCCTCTCCCTGAGGCACATGATGGTGGGAGGTAGTACACATCTCCTCCACTGGCGTGTAGGGCAGCACATGCCTCCCTCCCTCCTGCTACATCAGAGAAAGAAATAATTATGAAGACGTAATTATGAAGAACTCACCTCAGTGGGACTATTTAGGGGAGGTGAATGTCACACCAGCATTTGCTATATTGTTGCTGGATTGAGAGCAAACCTGTCCAAGGGTCTTTGCTTGCTGTTCCTGCATGCAGGAAGTCTGTGCTGACGGGAAGGAGAGCTCCTGAACTGGTGAGGCCATGGCTGCTGGTTGTTAAAAGGTAGAACGTATAGATGAAGAAAAGCCAAAGGAAAAGTGTGTGGGAAAGCTTACATAGTTAATAAAAACATGAGAAGTTATTATACAGTTGTGCTCACACTACCTGTGAGTACTGCAGTTAAGTGAAGGAGACGAGCAAGTCATGCATGGGGCACAGCCTCATTTCCCACTTCTATAAGTGCAGCCTCCTGCCCATTACAGCTTCAGAGGAATGAACTTTCCTCTTGCTCTGCTATGCCTATTTTCCACTGACCCACAGCAATAACTGCAACAACAGCAGTGTCATTACTGGTGTTACTGGGATTATCCCTCTCTGCTCTTGTGAGGCCCCATCTGGAGTTCTGTGTCCAGACCTGGGGCCCCCAGTACAGAATGGACATGGAGCTGTTGGAAGGGATCCAGAGGAGGATCACAAAGATGATTAGAGAGCTGGAGTGAAGAGAGGTGGAGGGAGCTGGGCTTGTTCAGTCTGGAGAAGAGAAGGCTCCAGGGAGATCTCATTGTGGCCTTCCAGTACTAAAAGGGAGCTTATAAACAGGAAAAGAACCAATTTTTTACATAGTCAATGTGAACAAACAATGATAGGACAAGGAGCAATGGCTTTAAACTAGAAGAGAGCAGGTTTAGGTTAGATGTTAGGAAGAAATTCTTTACTCAGAGGGTGGTGAGGCGCTGGCACAGCTGCCCAGAGAAGCTGTGGTGCCCCATCCCTGGAGGCACTTGAGGCCAGGTTGGATGGGGCCCTGGGCAGCTGAGCTGGTGGGGGGCAGCCCTGCCCACAGCAGGAGTTGTGGCTTTAACATCCCCTCCAACCTAAACTATTCTATGATTCTATGATACTGCACAACCACTTCAGACTGGAGAAGGATATGGCAACTTTTCAAGGACAGTCAACAAGTTCCAAAATTATGCCAAAATATGGTTGCAATAGAGATTTCAGGGAGGATTTCCCTTGACTTTAACTTACTTGACATGCCACTCATTCCATTTCAACTACCTCAAAGAGGAAGATGACATCCCAGACCACTTCATTAAGCTAGTGATTCACTCTCTGCTGTCCTTCTTCCCAGAAGAGCTGTCATCTGGAAGCAGCTTATAAAGTTGATGACTTGCTTTGGCAGCTTGCGGGCTATTCATAGCCCCTTCATTCCAAAGAAAGATGCACAGGAAGGCATGCCACAGGCACATGTGTTTGGGTCGAGTCCAGCTGAGGTACAGAGAGCTATCAGGCCTTGCCAGTGAGGCCCCTGGCCTACCTATCCAGAAAGGGCAGGCATAACTGTTATGAAGCATCTTAAAGAGGTTTAAGAAGAGTATTGCACTTGAAACTTGGCAGAGTTTGTAACAGTTCACAGGCAGGTCTTTTCCCTAGAATGCAGAGATTTGTTCTGTTAGGGTCCAAGGTCATGCTTTCCAGGTAGTTGAGACCATGTTAAAGCAATGTTAGCATTACATAAATGACTTTATGTACCTCTTCGTGAAGAATCATATTTAGAATAAAATTATTAGAAGGCAGTGAAAGAGGTGGTATGTTTTTGTAATATGATCTTGGATATTAATTTATTCCAATTTATGTTACAATTATCATAAGAAGAATCAGCTCTGGAGTACAGGAAGCAGACAGAGTTCTTTCATCCATGTGCTGTTAAATTAGCATAGGTTCCGTAGTTCAAACCATGCCATTGCTTCCATTTTATAAACCCAGTGTCTTAGAAATATGTCTGAGAAAGATCAATGCCGTTTCTTGCAACATTTTCTTAATATAGTAATTCAACAGGTAACTTCAGTGATGTTCAAGCACGAAGAGAATTTACCGATGTCACTTATCTAACACTCATGAACTATCACACCTAAAAGGTCTTAAATAGTTGTGATTGAAGTTTTATCATTAAAAGAAGAAAATGTAGTTCTGCGTAGCTGTCAATGGAAAAAGAAAAAACAAAACACATTTTTTACAATGTAGAGTATGACTGCCTTTTAATAGTCACTAGGATGCACAGCCCCATGACTTGCAGATTTGTCTGCGAAATACGTGCAGCCAATGACTTAATAAGTAAATCATGAGACATAAGTGCATTTCAAATGACAGACTAATTGCATGGTGTGCTAGGGCCAGATAACAGTACACTGACACACAGTATGTAAACTTATTGTCCTATGTCCAAAGATCCAAAAAGACATAGTAATGTAATTATTTGAAGTTGGAAAATCCCAATACAGATCAAAATATACTTTTGTTGCATTTCTAGAAGTTTGTCTAAATAACATGCTGGAATAGCTTATTAGTTTTGAAAACAAAGCTGATGGTTAACAGAAATGTGTATGTATCTTTCTTGACTGGGATGTTTCACTGCGTAATGTCAGAATTGTTTCTTTAGTCTGTCACTACTTAATATGCTTATTTAAATGTTTTGCCCTTTGAGAAATCTCATGAGCACAGATATAACTTCCCTGAGGCTCCTGAAAGAAAAATATTTCTCTCCTATAGTTCAAAATACTGTAGTGTGATACAAGCAATGTAATACAAATAAAAATGCAAGTAAACAAAGGAGTAGCCACACTCTCAGTTCACATGAAATAAAACTTCTTTACAGTAAGAAGTTAACAAATATATCCCTAGAGCTTTCCTTCAGTTTACTGGATAGTAGCAATTGGCACCTTAGTATGTTTGGCATATTGTAATATATTTGACCATATAAAGCTTTGCTTGATTATTTTATTTGTAACTCTTTTACAATTTCTTGCTAGGCAAAAAAATGGTGGAACGAGAGTATGAAGTATTTGGTTAATTAATTATATTTATTTGAATTTTTTGGCAAAGAGTATTAAGATTTAGGAGTGCAAGTTTTCTTTGCAGTGCAAGATAAACTGTTCTCCTCCTTCAATACACATAGGTTTGGAAGCTACTGATATTAAAAAAAAATCACAATAATGACTAAGGTTTAAAAATAAGGAACCTGTTATCAGTCCAATTTATCAGAGGACTAACCTAGAGGATCCTGGAGAAAAAAAAGAATTCTGTATTTTCTAACCCACACAAATTTTATTTGACTATTTGGGCCCTTCCCCCTACTAAAGAGTTTTGTACTCCAGTTAACAACTATTTGGCACAGAAGCTTGATGAAAGACAGAGAATTTTAGCAGTGGTATCATATGAAGCTAGACAGAACAACAAGAACTATATATATATATATATATACACCAGAGCTAGCAATAACTTGGCATTCTCACAGCCAATTCTTACTCTTGTCTTAAACTAAAAATACCTGTAAATCCAATATTTCAGACTCACAAATCTCAACTGCTGTGTTAAAAGAAATGTTATTTGAGGTACAGTTTATTCCTCCCAGTTTCCCCTAATCTGCATGTTTCTTAGTACCCAGGGAAATTCATCACTTTGAGTTTCTACTTGTACAGCTCTGCCAATAACAAGATTGTTATTTCAATAATGTTTTGGCATAATACCTGTTTCAATAATGAATGGCATCAAAAAAGCGTGCAAATATGTTTTCTATTATCTAATGGACAGAAAAGAAAAAAAACATATCTAAATTAGCTGGTTTTGTTTCTGTGACGTTTCTGAGCTGCTGAATATCAATTCAGCTCATGCACGCTCTCTTTCTTTTCCGCATAAAAGCATGGTGATTATTATCACAAACTATTCCATCAAGAAATAATTAGCCTTGTATTAGAAGATGGTCTCACTAGAGGCTGCCAGTGACCTTGTTCTAAATTTCCGAGTTCCAGCATCTTTTAATAGCTTTGTTAGCATCATCTAAGAACTTGTATTAAGTTCTAAAAACTGCATTACGAATATAACCCTCACAAATGTTAGAACATTACATCTTTGACCACCGAATTACCCCAAAAGCTATATTCTCTGTTGCTTTTTGTTCTGTAAAATTCGTACATGCTTTGAGTAACTGAAATGTGATGATGACATAAAAATAGCAGATTTGTTTCCATTTTCCTCCTGGGAAATTTCAGCCAGTAAAAGCTGATATCATAATAAAGAGCAGAAGTACTGGCAGATTTTGAGGGCAATATGAATTTTAAGCGACATGCTGATTGTGTAAACATCCTGTTACAGTGACTCAGCATAATTTGGAAATGATACAAAAAGCGTGACATTGAACCATCAGATTTTGATCTGGGCGTACAATTTTGAATATTAAAGAAAAAAAAAAAAAAGGAAATAAGTGAATCATTAATGAAATTATGGGCAGAGAGCCATCCATCATTTTCACAAATGAGGATAATTCAAATGTGCCTGTAGTATCTAAGAGACTTCTTTGATGAAGTTGATTAAATCATCAGTTGATTACATATGCTCAACAATATTACCTCTCATCTTCAGTGGTCAAATTAAGAAGTCTTACCAGACATACAGAAAGGAATTTTGCCATTCTGTCCAGTTAGTCCAAAGATGAACAAGAGCTAGACACAGATGTATCAAAGGAACTAGGGACTAAGTACCATATAAAGCAATGTACTTGTTTCTAAAGCATGTAATTAAATTTCAGTTTTGAAGGTGTTCAGCTCACATGCAAAGTCCCTGCTCCTGGAGCAAATGACTTGAGTAGGGCACTCAGCAAAGGACTAACAAAGAAAACAAAAAAGATTCCTCATCTGCGTGGCAGCAAAAAAAGGCATGGCTGAGACGTGAAAAATCTCCCTGGCTAGGTAGATGGATCTAGAATGAAGGAGACAAGGCAATGCACTGGAAGCAGAATATCAAGGACATTAAAAAGAAATTAATGCTGTCAGATAAAAAATAACCAAATTCAAGGACAACTTCATCAAGTTGCTGAATCACACATGATTGATCAGTTGCTATATTTGGTTTGTATCTGCTGAACAGAAAATAAAAGCAGAAGATTGATAAACTGTAGGTGTGAAGATTTTTCAAGTTTGAATCAATATAAAAACACTTATCTTAGTTACTATGACTCATAAGAAAAAACAAAAAAAATCCTGAGCTTCTCATATCTCCAAAGTTTTAAAAAATAAGAATGAATGCTTTCTGTGGTGAAGATATGAATAAATCTACTAGTCATACCTATCTATCCAGCAGTCAAACATGATCTATATCAAACCTTATTTTTATTGAATCAGACCTGATGCAGTAACATTTCCAGTCATTTGCAATCTCCTGCCACACAAACTTTGCAATCATTCAGAGAAAAACTGTCAACAGAAATCAGTGTTGGCACAGGAAGATCACTAAAGTTCTCCAGCTGATAACTTCTAAATGATGCTTTTCAGCACAGTATCAAATCTCAAGTGTTAAAAATAGTATAAACAGTTTCTGTTAGGAAATCGCCCAAAGTATTTTCTATAATGTTCATGTATTACTTTATACCTATATGAAGCAGGGTTGCGGACTGGTATTATCTTCTGTCCAAGGATAGCAAAAACCCTCAAAAAAGAAGCTATAGATATTAAGCTGCTTGATTCACTCACATCAGGCTGCGCAACACAGGGGGTTGCCCTTCAAAGCACAGTTCAATTCTCAAGGGCTGGAGCTAACAGTGGTGCTTGAAAATCATTTGTCCTGAATATGACTTTTGAGAACTGCCGGTTGCTCTGTATTTCCTGTGCCCACCAACTGTCAGTGAGGTGCTAGAATATAATATTTGCATTCTGAGTGCTACAGGAAGATGCTCACAGCTTACTTAGAACCAGCTTTCAAACTGATGATTTATCAAGGAAGAGGAAATGTCCTTAGCTCAGGTTCCTAACATAGAATAACTTATGTAAGGCAAAACAGTGGTTTTGTCACAAGCAATCCCTGTGCACATAGAATGACAAGAGGCAGGGGGGATTTGTAGTACTGGGAAATTGCAAAACTCAGTTTATCTGTTGCCTGGGGGCTAAGTGGACATGAAACAGCTGCTGCTTGCAGCATGATCCTTGAGACAAAACAAAACCAGTGAGTGCTGTGTTGTGCTGAAGTGACTCAGGAGCTACTTCAGCCTTCCGTGCAGGCAAGGCAGACAGTGAAAACCTCATACGTTCTTCCTGTGCAAGACCTTCCTTTAGAACAGCTAAATGCCTTATACGCAGAGGTTAATACAAGCGATTCAAGCAGTATATATGCTCAACAGTGAATCAAAAACAGCTTTGTCTTCTTCAAAGTGTTATCTCACTCTGACTTACACAAGATAGTGCAGTATTTTCCCTAGGGTTCAGGGCTGCCCTGCAGCTTTTGGGATTCAGACTAGATAGATCTAATGCTATCACATACATTTCTTTCAGGTTACAGTGAGCATGAAACAATACCCATTAAAAGGAAACTATTTATTTATTGTGCTGCAGTAGAACAGGGATTTGTGTACCTAGGGATTTCACAAGTAATTTAAAGCACAGAAAAGCAAAACAGCTGTTTGGCGTTATCTTCCCATGTGTGCTTTCCTCCTTCACTGTCTGAACCCTTTGTTTTCTGCAGTTTAGATAAATCTATTTTCAAGGATGGACTCATAAAATCACAGAAGTATCCCTGCACAAAAGCTAATGCTAAACAGCTACTCTGCAGTAGAAATTCTATGCTTTTCCTCATATGTAAAGTCTTAACAACTGCAGAGAATGTAAAGCCAAACAGTTTAGCAAACAAGACTACCATCTAAAACGAGCAGTGGAAGCCCAAAACTATTATTAATACAGAATTTAATTCTAGATTAACATTCAAGCTACAGATCTCAAGACTCTGTATTTCCTTCAGGGTTTTGATGTTATTTTTTAGTCTTATGCCCATTTCTCCTTGAAGCACAACTGCTTTGGAGGACCTTTTTCAATCAATTTCAGTTGTGATGTGCCTGGAAGAATTATGACAGATCAATAAATGCTGAGAACTGATAGCAATTAAGAAAGATCTGTAACTTTTGTTATAGATCAAGAACTAGTAATCAACAATTGATGAAAAAGCATATACAACTACTCTTTGTAACAGACAAACATAGTAAAGGCATGTTTCTATGAATGTTTGTACTTTTCCTTTATTTAAACTGTCTATATAAACAATAACCTAAGAACCAATTTCATTTGTTTTAAACATGAAAGTCCCACACTTCCAGGATGTAATTTTGGTACACAGGTTAACAAATGCAAACAAATGGTGCAACTAAACAGAATGCTTTGACCTCATTTGTATTTGAATAAAGTAAGATTGTTTTCTATTTTAATTGGAACATAAAATATTAAAAAAAAAAAAAAAAAAAGATATTCTGCTCATTAAGCACAGCAAGGGTCAAAAGTTTTTCTTTCCTTGTTTGGGTTCCAGTTTAAAATACCGTGCATATTACATGACTACAGAACTCTCATTACTGAATTTTTTCCACATTCTGAGATTTTTCGATAACAATTCTAGTAAAGCAACTGAAGAGATGAGTGTTTGTTGTTCAAACACTTATAAGCAACACTCTATATATTTCTCTAGGGTGCCAGTCTCTTTATCTCTTATGCGTCAGATTTCTTCTTTTCCCTGATCTTTACATTTCTTCCAGCTGCAACAGCCAATCCTGCATACATGCTTAATGGATCACCCATTTCATTTTTACCCATTTATTTCTTCTTGTACGCATCCTTCTCTGTGCTTGAAATTCTGCAAGCATTCATGCATTCCATGAAAGCAGTCCAGTCCTTCGTTTCAAGTCAGAACAGGAACTTAATGCAGAATCAAGGCCACATTTTGTTCCAGCCTTCCTTTCCTCTGTTTAGCTCATCTTAAAACCCAGCAACTTAGTAACAAATACACCTCAAAACATACCTAAAAGCCCATTTGTAGTCCTCAAGGCTCAAACACATTTCCAACCAGGTCACATTCTGATTGTATTGACTTCAAACCGGCAAAATACACATTTAGCCGATTTTAGGTGTGAGCCAATAATGAACTGTGAGAAGGCACAATTTCCTTGAGGCCCAGCAAGCCTCTGATACATTAGAGCTTTTGAAAGCACTACTAGGACTATAATTTTATTTTTAGACTGCAATGTGTCATGTATCCAGCGTGACAAAATCTGAATAATTCTTTATCCACTTCAGTAATATAAATGAAAGTCGAAGAGATTAATTATTAGATATGTTCATAATTATTTTTAGAAAAAGATATTTGTTATGTCTATAAAAAGATGTGCATGATATTAATTCACTAACTGCTTTTGATAATATCTTAATTCATGTACTATTAACAAATTTTGTTTGGTATTTACTTGCCTAATTACATTTAATCACTACTGCTATACTATTAATTTTTCCTTTTAAGTTTTTGCATGGACTTGACATTGCATGATGACTGATGTATACCGTTTTTTAATGTTCTTATATATTCACCCTTTAGAAGTCTACTCATGCCCTCCCATCAGTGCACACCTCAGCTGTAACTTCCAAAACTCTGAGAGTTAGTCAGCATTTTGATGACTTACAGACACTACACACTGATCTAACTACTGTATTTTGTTTTTGTCACTACTTTAGTGTAGTATGTGAATGTGAAGAAAAACAAGTGGTAGCAAAAAGCATGTATCAATATTTCTGCTACCTCCTAAATAATTTTAAATTAGAAATCTTTAATCTTGAAAACCTTCATTTTAAAAACACAATATGCAATTTCTCCTGTAACACTTTACAGTCTACAATGGTTTCATTCTAAGAGAACGAGGGTTAATTTTGCCTGCTAGCCACCAGTAAACTACCACTAAAGTTATGTGAGTAAAAGCAGTGGGGCTAAGAGTGCTCTAGTTCACTCAGTACTTATACATTCCAGAAAATTCTCATTTTTCTTTGATTTATTGTGCTGAACTTTCTATCTATAAAGCACAGACTGTGTATTTTAGTCACATTCCTTTTTAATTGCACTGCCAATTTCAGTGCAAACTCAATAAAACTCAATTCTGTATTCTGTATGGTATACTAAGTGAACATTGAAGAAAAATGTATAATGCAGAAGCTGTTTATTGACTGGATCTTTTAGGGCACTGAGCCCATTTTTGTATGCTCGATTTCATACAGAGACTATATCAACACTCTAAGTACTAATATTCATAACTGTATAAGTGTGAGCATCCATTATTGCTTCCAAAGACCACAGATAGAATAAATGTTGTATATTTATATTTAATACATGTTGGTCATTTTCATTGCATGTAGGGCTGAGTACATTCCCCATAATTCTTCTGTTTTTACATTGGAATGAAAGCCCTTCCACAGTTTTTGAGGCATCAGTCAAAAGATCCTATATAAGCGTAATGGTTTAAGGACAACAGAAAATCTGAAGTGTGTGGGAAAAGCACCTCCAGCTCGAGAGGGAAGACAAATTCAGCAGAAGACAAGAGAGGCCAAAAGTCTATTACCAGCTCTCCTTTGCCCCTGCAATGGCCAGTCCCTTGTGACTGGTCAGAGCTGGACTCTACCTTACAATAAAATTTGCAAGGTCAGGCTGGATGTGGCTTTGGGCAGTCTGGTGTAGTGGCTGGCGACACACCAAGGGGGTTGAAACTAGATGATCATTGTGGTCCTTTTCAACCCAGGCTGTTCTATGATTCTATGATTCTAAAATCTAGATTTAGTGTTCCCTCGAATGCTTGGCCTACCCATCTCCTGTGTATCAGCTCCCTGACAATGTCACGTTATCAGTAAAAAGAAAGGGAGCAGGAAAGAGCCCAGGAACTCGGAGCTGAGGTGCTCTTCCTGATGATAGGAGCAAGGAAAACTCTCAGCAGATCGCTTTGGGAAGGACAGAATGAAGCAATACGTGTGCAGAACACAGAAGGAGCTGGAAATTACTGATAAACTGACTGAAAAACAGCATTAAAACATTTAAACTCTAGCAAAGGGAAGGCTTAGCTTATTGTTGGATTCAAAGCACAGACACTGGTAGAGCTCTTGAAAACACAACTGCTGCAAAGCTTTCTGTGTGGAAAATACAGATTGTGATTGACTATGATTGACTATTGTGATTGATTATGAACTCCCAGCTGTTCCACAGCTCAGCCTGTGAACCCACAGACCAACACATCAGAGCTGAAGAGCCAAGTGAGTGAGTTTTTTTTAGTAGATGTGTCCTGAGTGCTGACAGAGGCCAAATATATCTGCTGCACACAGGGAAAGGTGAACTGGAAACCACAAACTGCAAAGGGCTCCCCCAGCACTGGTGTCCTCATTGCTAAAAAGAACTTTTTAGAAATAACGGGATAATTGAGAGCATAACAGTGGTTTTTGTTTATCCAGTTTGGGGGGGGGGGGGGAAGATTGGGGGGTTGGGGGGAAAGAGGTCAAATGTCACCATTTGTACAGGCTAATAAGCATCACTTGTCCTTACTCTTTGCTTTGTACTTGTTTGCCTTTAGCGCTCAAGGTTTGAGTTAAAGACGTGAGTTCTGAAGGTGTGACCTCATGACACACCACGCTCCTGACCATTGCGAAAGCGACACAGACGGGACGCCAACCCTAAGGCAAGGCGGGGCATGCCGGGGTCTCCTTCGGTATTGCCCCTCCCACCCCATCCCGAGCCAATCGCGCAGGTGCGGTCATGCCCGGGTTCAGCACGAGCGGGACGGACGGCCTCTCTGCTTTCTGCGCCTCTCTGCGCACGCGCATCGCTGGGCGGAACAACGTATCCCCGCACTCCCCCAGTGCCGTGACGTCACGGCGTCGCCTGCCCAATCTCGATACGGATCCCGGAAGTGTCCGTGCGGACAATGCAACCGATGGAGAAAGGTTCCGGGGCAGGTTTAGTTCCGAGAGGTTCCTCCTCGTGAGCCGCCGCAACCGCCGGCTGAACTGCCACAATGATCCCGATCCCGGTGGTGGTGTGCGTGTTGGGGGGCTGGTGCGCCATCTACCTGGCGGATACTCTGCTCAAGGTGAGGGCTGTGGGCGCAAAGCCCACCGGGAGCCCTTAGGCGGGTCAGCAGCGCCGCTCCTCTCCTCTCCTCTCCTCTCCTCTCCCCTCCCCCCGCTACCCCTTCTGGGTCGACGGAATCCGTCACCGCCGCCAGCCAGCGGCCTCCCCGCCTCCCCTCCCTCCTCGGGGGCCGGCCACGGTCCGCGCCTCGCCCGCGAGGGGCCGCCGCTCCCCTGCGCGGGCCCTGCAAACTTGAAGCTACCCGCGCTGTCCCGCCAATCAAAGTTAAGGGCTGCCTCAGGCCGCCGGGCCCACAGCGCTGCCCCGCTGTTCCTACTATGAGGTGCGGTGGCACAAGAAATACGAGGAAAATATAAAACGAAAGGTTCCATTTAGAATTCTCATGCTTTTTGAAATTGATGCTACAGTCCAGGAACTGCTCTGTTTCTACCAAGTACGGATAGGGCCTAGCAGTATCAAAGTAACAGATGTTCGTTTTGTCACTGGTGTGAAACACGGGGAAAAATGTTATAAGGAAAGCTATTTTAGCTGGTGAGGACCCTTGGAAAATTAAGTAGCTCCCCCTGCCGCTAATTGTCGTAAAGCAAACTCAGCAAAGGCTGGATCTTACAAACACAATCGACGGTGAGAGCCACTAGTTGTCAAATATTAATCTGTACATTTTAATCTTCAGATTTTAATGCATCGAGGCTATATTATGTCTATGTTAAATATATCAAGGCTATATTTGGTAACAAGCACAACATTGCTTGGAAACACATTAGAGAGTTGGCTGAACACAAGAAGAACGTGCTCCTGAGTGAGTGAGACACTTTAAAAACCATCAGGAAGATCAGTCAGCAAGCTGATGTTCTTCTGGTGGCAGCTTTGTGTTTGATGAAAAATCTTGGGCTGCAAAGCAATCACTGAATTCACGTAGCAGACTCTTACAGCATGGTGCTGAGACCCATTTGTATATCTGAGATTTGGAAGATTTTCTTTCAGAATTAGAGCTTAAAATAATTCCTTTTTTGTAAGTAAAAAGGGCCAGTTCTTCTCTAAGAACTAGACGCAGCAAAGGAGAAAAAAATATCTACATTGTTTGGGGGCAACTTAGTATCTACTTCATATTGAGAAAGAAAGGGGAATGCCAGGAATGCTCTTGCAAGCAGGAATGTCCAGGAGTTAAATTGTAACTTTGATGCTTTAGCTACAAGTTATCAATGGTTATTAATCGTCTGGAAGTATGTGGGAGCTGCTGGGTTTCAGTTGATCTTGCTGGTAGATCTGTTAAGTTTCAAGTACCACAGCCAAAATAAATTATGGATTAAATAACCAGATTTATGTAATTAGGAAACTCATGTTTGTTTTATTGCTAGTACTCTAAATCTCCAAACACACTGTTAACTCTGAACTGCTGGCAACTGTAGCAAACAGCCTAGACCTCCAGTCTCTTTCAGTGTAAGCGCATGAAAAGAACATACAGAACATGAGTGAAAAGTACTTCTGGAGTGCTTTTCTGTTCATTATGCTGATAGTGTTTTGGGCAAGAGGATATGGGCTGTAACTTGATGTTTATTCTGTAAACATTTTAGACGTGCAATGTCTCTTGCTTAATTTGATCTCTTATTATTTTTGTTCAGATTTCAAGTGTTTCTGTTAGACAGTCTCACTCTTTGGGATTCTGTAATATGAAAGGCAGAGCTATGTGTATAAATGACATTTTGCACAAATAAACTCACCTAATATTGCTTGAACTACAAGGTACATTTGTGTTAGCAAATCAACAATGACTCAAGCTGGGTTCTGGAAAATTCCTCTTGCTGCTCTTCATTTGAACCACTGATAAATAAGAAAGCTTCCTGGTGAAGGCTGGATCTTACAAAAAGGTGTCACTTAAGCAGGCCCCTGAATTGCTGCTCCCCAGCATGCTAAGTCATCCTATTTGCCTGAAGGACCAGTGATGTGAAAAGGGTAGAAGGTTGTCCCTCCTTCTGATATCAGAAATAAAAAATGTTTTAGGCCCATTCAGTCGAGGTGAGCCTTCAGCTTTTAAGGTCAGGAAGCTGAAATGGTCTAGGGCTCTTGAACAGCCTTTGTCAGCACAAAAGAATGTTAAGGGCTCCTGCTTGCTGGCAGATATTTATGGAGCTCCTGGAGTATTTAGTAGGCGGTCATTAATTTGAAAGGTTGCATAAATAAAAAGGGTATCGCTTTTATAGTAAAATTAATGTAGCAGAGATCACTTAGAGTTCAAGTTAGAGAAGCTGAACCCAGGTCTGTGGAGGAGGATTGAGATGAAACAAAGGGTAATAACACACCTCATACCAGGGCAAGATGGTGCGTGTCGTAATGTTGTGATCATTGGACTCAGAACAGAAGGAGCAAAAGTTTGTGTAGAGCTTTTTAATACGCTTTGAAAAGAATGTAGTAACTTGTTTCAAGGGATGCTGTCATTTAGTGATTATGAATATCATTTACAAACCAAAGTTGTTTTTTGTGTCTCTTTGCAAATGTATTATTCAAGAATCCTGCATTTCTCATTAAGAGCTGCTAATTTGTTTATGCCTTGCTAGTAGAGAAGGGCTGTGGTTTGGTTAGAATGAATTTGAAGGGATGCATTAGTGGAAATTCTAGGGGAAATGTGGTTGATGTTTTTGTATGTGGTTAAGAGAACAGATATTTTTGAAGTACCAGATCTCTATTTTTGATTATAATGCTTGTTTATTTGTTTCTTTTTTGGTTGGGTGGTTTTTGTTTGCTTAGGTTTCAGAGTGTTTGGGATTGTTTTTTTCTGTTTGTTTTTGTTTTGTTGTTGTTTTGTTTTGTTTTTTATCCTGTGTGAACTGAATGGGTTGCATATGTTTACTGAATTTGTAAAAGATGATTTCTCATGTCAGATGTATTTAATGTCATGCAGACTTTTGTTCTTAATTACCAGATACATTATATGAGAAGGCATTTTTCTTTGCTTCTCTGGCCTAAGTGTTATTTGTAAAAGTGTGATATTCTTTGTCGTCTCCTCTATTAAAAGTAGGCTAGCAAATGCTGATGTGGTTGTGGATAGTAAACTTAGCAGTGTTGTAGGGAATGACTGACCGGTATTGACTAGGGGATACATTACAACAAAAATTTCTGTGGTTGTCCTCAGCTGACTGAACAAAAATATGACTAAAATCAATCAAGTTGTAGATGGAAGTTACACAGAAACATACGAGTAGAAAGAATAACATGGAGGGCTGTTACTTGAACTATTTTTTTAGTTTAGTAAATTTTAGTGTACGTTGTTATTAATTCAACAAAATGAGAAAAGCTGTGAGTATGGTTGTAGAAGATACGACACCCTGCTTGTTTCCTGCCACCACCACAGAAGGCCAGAAGTAGTGCAAGGAACTTGGCAAGTTCTAAATTTGTTTCAAGAACCATGGAAGGCAGCCAGGAACCTGTGAAGATCCATCTAGGGGCGCAGGGGAGTCTCTTGTGAACTGCACGTTCCTGACATCTTCTACTTCTCACAGGGAAACTCAGGAGCAATGCTATCATTCAGACAGCTCTGAAGACTCGTCTGGGTTATGTTAGACACACTTCTGCTCTGATACACTTTTCCTCAGCTACAAATTTCTCTTTTAACCTCTAGGGAAAGCTGTCCTTTGGCTTTCTAATACTATCTTCCAGAAAGCAGGCTGAGGAAGGACTATTGAGAAAACCAGGACCGTATATTATAAAATAGCAGTTGCAAAACTGCTACTGTTCATTCATAATACTGGGTAATAATGCAATAAGGTATTAATTATACAGTCCATAGGTTGCATTCATTACAAAGACAAATATAAGGAGAAGTCTTTGGAACTATTAGGAAGGTGTACCAACAGTATCTTGAAAAGCTGTAAAATTATCAGTGAAATTGCAATTGCAGAACAGGTTGGTAATTTTAAAGTCCTTCTGCCTTTTTGGTAGTATGACCATGTATTTCAAGTCTCTTCAGTAGTACTCTGTGATTGAAAAGTAGACCTCATTTTCACCTTTGCTAAGGATACTCCCACTACTGATCCGCATCTTACCAGTATTAGAAACAAGTTGATGCCAACAGAATGTGTTTTTCTTTACTACAATTTTAAAAGCATTTACTAAAATATATAGAAAAGAAATACCATAAAAGTTCATTTTTGTAGCCTTCTATCCAGACAGTTAAAAAATCACTCAAAGTGATGTAACTGTAATAAAGCTAATAAGGATCTTATTTGATAAATACTACTGAATACCCAATCTCTCTCATAATCCTAGGACTGCAGTGATTTACTCAAAGCAGTAGCATACCTTTTTGTACTATATTTCACACCTATGAGTCAAAGAGGGTTTTGACACACTGGAACAGGTTGCCCAAGGAGGCTGTGGATGCCCCATCCCTGGAGGCATTCAAGGCCAGGCTGGATGTGGCTCTGGGCAGCCTGGTCTGGTGGTTGGCAACCCTGCACATAGCAGGGGGTTGAAACTGGATGATCATTGTGGTCCTTTTCAACCCAGGCCATTCTATGATTCTCTGATTTGATTACATGTACCTGAAGTTATATGTTTGTCTTTACATACGAATGGATCTGTTTTACTGCTTCGTCACGTAGCACAAATCTTCCTTACATTTTTGAGTTAACCTAACTTTCCATTGTTTTGCAGTCATCCAGCTCTTTGAAGGCATCTTATGAAGACTGGTTGGTGAATTATGGCTTGAGTGTCTCTCCTTTTCACATGCGATGGCAAACAACGCTCTTCAACCGGCAGTTCTACAACTGGGGGAGGTGGAAACCCAGATTTCTGTATTTATGGTATACATTCAGGATATTTTTTTCTGTCAAATGAGTACAGAGGCAGCAACTATCACCATATGTATGTCTTTTATCCATAGCAGTGGAATGGGTAAATCTGGTTATTACTGTAGACTAACAGTAAAATTGAACGAACATGGTAGCCATAAATGTACTGTGTCAGCATAAGTCTATCTCCTCTGCTAAAAATAACATAGCTAAGTTACACATGGATATACTATAAAACTAGAAATCCGTAAACTGTATTTCTACCTGTGGTTTGAGCCATTCATAGCTCTTAAATACAGAGCTGTTACATATGTTACTGTGTGAAGACGCAGATGTGAAAGCAGCTTCTCATATCCCAGATCTGTCCATTACTGTACATTGAATTTTCCTCTGATCATGCCCCTGTTGCCAATCATTTCCCAGGCATTCAGCAACTATACCTAATCAGAAGCACATTGCTCTCATTCTCTCTTTTACTTACCTACTATTTTCCCTGCTAAGATTGCACAGATTGCTAGTAATGGGTAAATTAGCAGAGTGGTTAGTATGGATGCTTCTGGACTGGTTTAGGAAATTATTGCTGAACTGCTTTCCTACTGTCTTTATCCTATCTGAAAAAAAAAAAGGAGTAGGGCTTGAATTTATTTTCATTTCCTGTATTGCTATCTCCAAAGAGATGTGAAAGAGAATTCTGCTTCATGTTGGTTTCTCTAGCATGGAGTGATTTTACTTTGATTTTAAATAGTTCAATGTCAATCACAATTTTTACTGTGTATAATTTATTACAGCATAATGTTTATACCACTCTATTTAATTAACGTTATAGGTACATATTGATTAAAATAAATTTGTTAATTTCCAGTAAGCCTTTTTAAGGATGGTAAAAGAACAATTATGCTGTTGTGAAAAGAACAGCTAATGAATTGAAATGCTTTAGCTAGAAAATAAATTTTATCACATCCTTCAAGTATATGATAGAGTAAAAGTATAATAATGATGAATAAAAATCAGCCATTAGATGGGCTGATCTAAATTGAAATGTTTTTCAACATAATGGTTTTAATAAATTAAATGGATGAGAGGAAAAATGTCTTTAAAGTAATTGATTTTAACCTAGCATTGCATTTGTATCTCCTAATTTTTCTTCTTTAAGGAAGTTTGAGTCTCATGTAAATGTTGTTTATTTTTTTATTGCTGGTGAAGAAGATGCAAGTATGTATGTGTACTACCTCATCACTTGATCCACAGCACTAAATATGTGGTGGTGTGGTACAGCATGTTAAATTATACATTGTAAAGTTATGTTTTTGTTCATGGTTAATGACAAGTTACTCATATTGGGTAACTGAATAAAGATTAGAATATATAAGAACAGCATAAAAATATTTGAAAATGAATCGAGATGTGATTTGGATGTCAAACATTTATTAAACAAGGACAGTGTTACACAAGTTTATGTTACTGATATATGCTATTAGCACTGTTAGTTTCCTATAGCTAATGTTTTTGTACTGCATTGTTGATGTGTGAAAAGTAGTAGCACTTGGTAAGTTTTGTCTTACTTGTTTTGTCTGTTGTACTAATGTGGTTAAGTGTATTCTAGCACCTATGCATTTCTTAACCATTTGTCTGTTTTGTAGGTTCAGCATGGGAATGGTGTTTGGTATAGCTGCTATGTTTGGCTCTGTGATTCTTCTTGGAAAGACACTGATGCAAACACTGACACAGATGCTGACTGAGGCACCAACAGCCCAGAATGATCGCATGCTGCAAGTTGTGGTAAGTGTTTTCTCCTCAGGTCTTCATTTGAGGGTTGTGAGCTGATACTAACCATCTTCTTAATGAGATATGCAATACTCAAATTCTCCCATGTAAGAATAACCCAGCTGCTGATACTCATTTAAATAAAAAATTTGCTGGTTTATTATCAACCTTAAAAGTGAGATGGAGGTGGTAAAAAATGAGAGGACAAATAAAGGCAAATATGTGGAAGATCTCATATTAAATACTCTCAGAAGTGAGAAATGGCTAGTGATTTTTGAAAAGCTTTAAGTTATTATACTAGAATAGAAAACAGCAATCACAGTACTAAGAATACAAAACAGCAGTAAGAGTTTACCTTCTCTGAGCAGTAGAGGCAATGGTGGTCTTGAAGTTTGCAAAACTAATCCATAACTGACAAGAAGAGAGGTAATTTCTTTCCTTTGTTACTATAAAAGTATTAGTGGGAAGGGAAAGAATTTTAAAGAGCTTTGTGTTATTGTAGAAGCAAAGATTAGTGAGGAGATGGCGTATTTTTGGATTGTTCAAGGACTTCTGCCTAATTTACAGTATGAAATTGAGGGTCCTGTTTCTGGCAATATCTAGCCAAAGGCTTGGTAACAATTTATTTTATTGTTTCATGGATTTCTGATGATGACAATATAGAATGTTATTTTAGAAAGGAATGTATTTTATAGAATGGGAGAGATTGCAAATATTGTCTTTTTTATGTCTTGCATCAAAATGCGTAAGGTGGTAATAGAAGAAATGGCATTGAACTTAGAACAGTTTTAACCTTAGTTTTAACCTTATTTCTCCAAGAATTCTCTCTGACTACAATGTGTAGGCAGAGGTTGCTCTGCCTTCTATTATATGGCAGTGATACCCAACCATTTTGTTCTATTTTAATATTCGGTCAAGTGAACAGAAATTGGGGATTGCGTGCTCACAGGATAGACCTTCACATTAGCATGTGCTACAAATTCAGTGCAATTGGTATGGTTTGGATTTGTTTCACACATACAGGGTGAATATAGCAAATGCAGTATGTGCTGGAAAAGGAGACAACCTGGGAAAGAAGTACTGGTATGGCCAATGTGGTCATATGGTCCACAACCTGCACTTGAATTATCTTTAGAGGTAGGCAGGAGCAAGTGGGAAGTCTTGGTGGTTTGCTGTGTGTCCAAGAGAGCACAAATTGAACACGAGACTGAAGATTTCTCATTTACTTGCAAATAGGGTCAATCCTAAGAATGTATATTTATTACATTCCACAATGAGAAAAACATCCTTTACATTTTCTTTTCCCTTCCCTCCCCTCCCCTCCAAGATCATTTCCTGATCTAGTGGGTGGCTACTGAGCCCGTGGTAGGGTGGCTGGAACTAGATGATCTTTAAGGTCCCTTCCAACCCAAGCCATTCTGTGATTCAGTGGATCTATCCACTTTTTTGATACCAGAGTAAACTGATCATTTGCAATACTCAGCTTTTCTATGTAAGTGACATAAATAAAGGAAAGGAAAGTATAAAGATGAGCCCTTGGAAGTAATCTGGCGTGAACTGTAACTATGGAAGCTGAAGTATAGCATAATATGAACAATTTCAGCGTGGAATGGATTCCTCAGTAACTGCATATTGGCAGTATCACTGCACTCAAACCAAGGACAGATCAGTACTGAAAAAGATGGGTATTATAGGGATAGTGTTATGCCATATGTATGGGGATGAGATTACTTCTCCTAAGCTGACTTGTGGTTGACTTTCTTTCCTACCTTATTCTTTCATTTCTGAAATGAATTGTACTCAGTTGTATAATTCTGCTTTTAAAGAATTCCGGTATTCTGTTTGAGGGGAATGTGGTAGCATAAGTTGATTCTAAAAAGTGACCCAAATGAGGTTGCAAATAATGAAGAAAAAGTGAGGAAAGTCTTCTCCTCATTTAAATTAGTTATCTGTATGTTTCATAATCAATTGATTGCCTTGGAAGAGACAAAGTTAGGTGCTTTCTTTAAAAAATAAATAAATTTGTTAACTATGTTTCAGAGTTTGGCATGGATCTGCGTAGCCTTTAGCCTTCAGTTTTGGGGGAGGGGAAATACAGTTCTGCTTGCATTCCATTTATTAAGTTTTTTTTGCACCTTTTCTCTTATTTTTTTTCAGTCCTGTACTTTATTCAAACTATCCACCAGTAGGTAACTCAGTAGCTGCCCCTTCTTGTGTTGGCTGCCTGTTAACAAAAGCAGCTAAGATCAGCTATTAGGAAAGGATCTTTCAATAAAGGCATTACTGGAAGACCATGAAATATAAGATGGCAATGCCTATTCACACATTACTGCATGAATCCTTCATGATATTTAGCTTCCCTTTTACGTGTATCTTAAACTTGCTTTGACATGTGCTCTGAAAAGCATTTCTCATGTGCTACACTCAGGGTGGCACTAAGATGGTGGCTTTTGCTGTTGCTGTCTGTCCTTCTGTATATATAGAGCAGACAGCCACTGAGAACACCACTTTAGTGATCCATTAGTGCCACCAGCTGATGCTTCAATAGCAGCAATGGATGCTTAACAAGTGAATAGTAGCTATTTTCATACAGTGAGGTAGGACTGTTGTGCCAGTATTCCTTGGTCATGATCACAGTCTGACCAGAATTTGTGAAATGGTCCAGTATAATACTAGTGAATATGGTCCTCTGAAGGATTTTTTTTTTTTTTTAGCAAGTTAGTCTCATCAAGCTGTTGCAGAGTTTTGCATGGGTAGTAAAATGCATATAGTTGAAAAATGAGCTGGACTGAATGGTAGAGTTGACTGGGGTCTGTTCAGTTGAATCTGCTGCTGGAACAGCAGCCAGGAGCTGCAGCTTTTTGTGTAAAACGAGGTCATTTGAAGAGTCTTAGAGGCAGGTGAGGAATTTTTGCCTATAGCATCTCTTTTCTCCCACTGAAGCACAATTAATTCCAAGTATGCTGCAGCTGATAGTACCCCAGTATTTCTTACTTAGAAATGGGAGAGCAGCAGGGTAGGCAGGATGACTGAACTGCCCCCCATGTCAGCAGCTCAAGTGGTGTGGCCTTGCTACTTCAGCCACAGCAGCTGAGAAGATCTGAGAACTGAGCAGCTATCTGGCATGGAGAGCATGGAGAGAGAAGATGGTTCCTCCTTCTGATGGTTCCTCAGAAGAGCTGAGGTGTGGTGGGAATCCACAGCAATATGGCATGCATGTTATACCTTCATCAAAATAATATATCCATTGCAAGCGCTGTTTTAAATGTTAATTTGCCATATGTAGACTGCCAAAACTTGAACAATAGAGAGAACTTATCCTTTTGTGATCTTTTAAATTTGGAGTGATCTCATACATTATATACAGAGAGAGGGGAGACTGACAATTCCAGTTGAAGGCTGTAACTTTTTTTTTTTTTTTTAACTTTTAGTGCACATGTTTTAAGTGCAGTACACCTTCCCTTCCCTTCCCTTCCCTTATTTGGAGAGTGGATCTCAATAGCTGACTGTCTACAGCACAATTTAAACCACTTCTCACAGTGCCAAGCCTCTCTCATTATAGCTGAAGGCTGCGTATATGTTTATAAAGTTTTGGAGCTTAATATAAAGTAGGACACACTCTGTCTTGGTTGTGGGGACCGAATAGGAAGAGTGAAGGCTTTTTCTCCTAGAGAGCTTTTCAATCTTTAACATACAAATATATATTCCATGTATTTTAAAATATATTGAGTAAACTGAGGGGAGTTACAAACCAGCAGCGCTGTGTGAGTGGCTCTTACTGTGTTGGTGGGCTGAGAAAGCTGAGTGAGAACAGCAAGGCTAGAGACAGAATAATTTGTCTTTGTACCTAGTGTGTTTTGTTTTGTTGTCATGCCCACATGAACAGGTGCCTGGTGTAAATTTGCCTGTCAGCCAGCTGACCTATTTCTTCTCTGCAATCCTCATCAGTGGTGTGATACATGAAGTCGGCCATGGGGTGGCAGCTATTCGGTAATACAAACTACTTTTCTCTTACTATGTGCCAACAAAGCCTAATATTCCAGAGTATTTAATTACAAGGGAAATGTTGTTATCATGTTTTCAGCTTTTCTTGACAATCTGTTTATTCTTTATTTCATAGCTTTCTTAGATTTTAAGTTTCTAAAGTACGATAAAGAACAAAGTTTTCATAAAAAGTGTATTCTACTGATTGTGAGAAAGGAATTCTGCTTTGTAAATATACCACACCACATCAGGTTTAAAATAATTCTGCTTTTGAGTGATCCTGTTTTTCACACAGCAGTTGTATTTCTGGAGCTGTGGCATTTGAAGAGGACTTGCATGCTTTTGCATGATGGTACTTTAAAATACTTTTTTTTTTTGGTTGTTAAACACAGCTTGCGAAGTAGCATCTAAAAGGGCTAAAGCAGCAATTCAGTCAAATGTGATTTGTCCCTGTTAATCTCAATGATGTGTGAAGTTTTGATCACAGATGAGATTTTTATTATTACTTAACTGTGATGATTACTTCACAAAAAAAGTTATTTGACCTGGTTAATCATTACACTTAAATGGCACTTCAGCATAGGATGGTTAAGGGTGCTTCCTGGAACTGATTTTCCAGTGTCCTCCATGTTTCTCCTAATCATCAGAGGCATTAGCTGTCCCATGGGCATGAAATCCTAAATTGTTTCACTGATTTTTCTTGAGCGTAGGAAGACGTGACACATCTAAACCTGTTACTACCTGTTCTATGGTCCTGAATGTTCTCAGTCAAAGGAATGATGTGGGTCCCCATGTATCATATAATCCATTTGTCTGCAAGCTTGGTTTCTCTTATGTTCAATATTTTTATCGGTGGAAGAAGAAGCTCTTACACTTGTGCATCCCACAACAGGAAGAGATAAGAAAATTTCCTTCAGGTGCTGTTGGTTAACTGCAGAGAATTCAGGAGTAACTGTAGAGCTGTTTCTGACGTTTGTAACCTGGTATGGTATAAGAGTAGTATGATGCTTTCACTCAAGATCTGGGGTGATGGCTTTGAATATTCAGCTTGAGTTTATATTTTTGTTAAAATTTGATTCTTATCTATTTTTAGGAGAAAAAGATGGTATTGTCCAATGTAAAGTTGCTGTTGGTTAAAATCTGGAAGGCTTAAGTTTTTTGCTTCTGCTGCTGCTGTTTTTTCCGTTTTCGTTTTGATTTGTTATTTTTCCTCTAGTACAGGTTGGGTGTGTAGTGTTGTTGCAGTCAACCCTCAGGTTTTACTAAGTAGTTGTATGTGGAAAAATTCTGTTTATTATTATCATCATCTATGATAGTAATGTTTTCAGGCAAATCACTTTGACTCTCTGAAATCTATTACACGCTTTTGCCAATTTCAGTTCAAGATAGTATTGGCTGTGAACTACAAAAGCTTAAAGTATTTGAGTCTTAGCTTAGTGAAAGCTTATGCCAAAGAAGTCTTTTCTCTGTCCATCTTCTATCTGAGTAATGAAGTATGGAATGCCTATGAGAGTGCAAATTTCTTATTTGTAGTAAGGGTAGGTCTTAAGAGCTGAATGCAGGGAATTCATGTGTTCACTCTGGGTCATTTTGCATAAATTCTATTCATAATTTTCTGTCTTCTCATTCTTGGAGCTGGTGTTGTTTAAAAAGGATTTAAATATAATGCTACATCCACAAAAATAAACAAACAAAAAGAATTAGCTGATTTGTGCCCGGTTTGCAACAACTGTCTTTGAATGTGATTGCCACACCTCTACAAGTCCCTAATAAAATATGTAACTTCAAAGAGCACCAAAAAAGTGCCTTTAAGGGTGTACCTGGTAAAGGGAAGACATAGCTTTTCCAAGTAATTTTTCATAGATTACTTTGAAATTGAGTCATAAACGTAATCACTTTTTACTTAAAAGATGTCCCTAATATGAACTTATATGTTAAAGTATCTATTACTTCAAAAAAAACAAAACAAAACAAAACGTATTTAATGCATTACTGTTGTGTAGGAGGCAGAAAAGACATTGAATTTGGTGTTTATTTTTTACCAGGCTCATAACTGCTTGTTGCATAAAAGTGGCAGATAGTGCAGAAGGTATCCTCTAGTTTGATTATCTTTCTGTCCTTCATGTTATGAAAAATAAGTTACCTTTATAATTATAATTTTTGTTCTTCTCATAGGCAAAAATACATATGCCATGAAGAATCTCACAGTTCTTTGTTTCCTAGTGTACAATAACTCCTCATTTTTCTTTCTTTCTTTTTTTTTTTTTTTTCTTTTTAAGAGAACAAGTACGATTTAATGGATTTGGGATTTTTATCTTCATTGTCTATCCTGGCGCGTTTGTTGATCTCTTCACAACCCACTTGCAACTAATATCACCAGTCCAGCAGCTAAGAATATTTTGTGCAGGTAATATTTTCTGCTCTTTTAGTAAGTCTTTGCTTAGCACAGTTACTTTACAGGCATCATATGTAAATCTTTAGTAGAAAAATGGAGAAGCATAAAGTAGTTAGAAGCATAAAAGTAGTTTAAAATGGAGAAGCATAAAAACTTCTCTTTACCTAAAGATGGTCATTCTGTTCTGAACCTAAACTGTGATGTCATTATTTTGTTTTTAATTGCTACTCTCCTTATTATGTTTATTTTCTGAGGCAGAATAGTTCTGTTTCTAGGAGTTTAATGAGTACTGTTTTCCTGCCTTGAAAAATATTAAGTTTTATATCTGATTCAGAATGCTCATAGATGTGACTGGGAATGTAGTTTCTGATCATCCTCTCCCACTAGCATAAGCTCTTAGACCAGCTCAGGTACAGAAGCTCCTTTAACTCTTTTTGCATATTGAATGGCCTAAATAGTGAAATGGTGGGGCATGCAAGCTGGAAAATGCTCAAACCAAAGATTGGTGGTATTAAATGTTGTTTGCTGTCACAAGTGAACATTCTTGTGTGACCACAATTGCAATAGGAGCAATGTGATTTTCAACAGTATCTTGAGTGATTTTCAATAAAGTGTGAGTTACATTATTAAATAATTGACTGGGTTTTGGTGCTGCTATCAGAAGGAAATAAAGGCTAAACCACAAACATCTCCAAAGAGAATAGCAGCTAATGGCTCCAAATAAGCTTCCAAATGGTTTTTATTTGATGTCTTTTGTTCTAAAGAGAAATCCCTGGATACTGGGAATTAGAGCACCATTGTTGTGGGAAGTTATACTGAGATGGTGTTATGCTTCAATTGCTTGTATTACTGACTTCTAGAGACAAAGAAGGTTTCCAACATACTGAAGGAAAGGTAGAGAAATTAATGTTATGCTTCAGTTCATCATAAATATAATTTTCTGTTGCAGGGAGCAATAGAAAACAGCCAGCCTGTTGTACTATGAACATACTAACACTGTTTTTTGAATATTGTAACTGTAAAGCTTTATAAAGAGGATTTTAGACTAGCACAGAAACACTTAGCAAAGCATACTTGCAAGTTTTTCTGAAATTAATCAATTTCCATTTTCAGCTGATGTAAACAGAACCAAAAGAGAAGAAATAATTCTTAAAATGAGTTGTTTGCATTTATTTCTGGAAAACCATCTAAAAAAAATTAGTTTATAAGCTGCAGTAGAAAAGAATTGCTTGCATAGCTTGAAGAGTGAACGCTTGTAATCACTTTGAGAAAACCTGAAATAGGGTTATACAAGGTAGGAACAAACACCTTGCAAGTCTGCTTAGCATCAGTGGCTTGTTCTCACTTTGTTATAACAATATATGTAGGTTTTTTTTACAATTAGTCATATGTGTATTTCAGCACTAGGATGTTTTATGATGCTAAAATATAATATTCAGTAAATTTCACTCTGTTTTTCATAATTTTAAGAGCAATTGAATGAATCTAATATCAAATCTTCAGTATACTGAAGATCTGCATTTACAGATACAATATTTTGGATTTTATATGGCTGCTAAATGTGAGAACTAGTAGAGAATATACTGAATATTCCTTTAGTAGTTCACTTCTACTCTGAGTTCAAGGAATATATTTTTGTACAGCAGATGGCATCATGAGTTCAACAATAACGAACAGGCATTTTTGTGAGACATATTTTTAGCTTTCATTCCCTACTTAGTAATTAAAAAGTACTGCTGTACATCACTTGCTTGTAGTTAGTACAAATCAATGCTTTTGTTTTTGTTTTTGTTTAATTTTGTCTTGTCTTTAACAGAAAAAGAGAGTTAAAATTTTTTTGAAGTATGATTTAAGGTATGTTAAAGGTTGTGTCCAGTGTGCCTCTACAGCTATTCTCATTTTTAGGCTGTTTGTTTTTTCTAAGGATCACTTGGGATGAACTTGAAGCTTTTCTATTTTAGGCTTTTCTGCTGTACTCCACACAGCAAACTGTGTAGATTTTTCTATTAAGGACTATGTTTTGTTGGCTGTTGGAAAGTATTTCTTGTCACCCTCCAACACGTCCATCAACTCTTTTTTTCCCTCCAATTTATGCTCCAATGACCACACTGTTACTAAACAATTTTGTGTCTGTCTTAGATGTTTAGAGTTCATTAAGCTGGAAAAAAATAAAGGTTTTGTTTTGTTTAAAGATAAAAGATCAATTAAAATATTTTCTTAATACTTCTTTCATTGCATTTGTTTGTGCATATAAGCCTATGTGTGTTTGATAAAAATAACTGAATGCTGAAACACTTTATCTGATTATCCATCAGTGAGATATGATCAAAAACTCTCAGAAGTAGAAATTACTTTAGGAAATAACTACTCCTGAAAATGGGAACAAACTCAGCTGAGTACTGAGTACTTGAGTACTTTCAATGTTTCCCATTTGTGTAGCATCAGAAACACTGCACTGTAAATATAGAATTTTATCAAACCCTCTTACAAAGTTGAAGAAGAAAGATATACAGAGTCTTCAGCACTGAAAAGTTTTCTTGCATTGATCTGCAAAATGTTTTCCAACAGCGTAAATGAAATGAACAAATTTTCATAGTGCTTAATGCTGAAGGAAGGCAAATGTGACTTACAGAGGTTTGTTTCATCCTATGGAGCACAGCGTTCTGTCAAGAGTGCTGTTACAAATACGTTGCTAAAATAATGTTTGAAAATGCTGGTTAGAATACTTAATTTCATGGAGTGGTTTTAGGCCCAGATTGTCTTGTAAAAGAAGCCTTTTTTCAAATAAATTTCTAACCTTGTTTGGCACACACAGATGTCATTATTTTTCTTCTTACAGTGGAAATAACCATGAAAAATACTGAACTGCAACTAAATGTTGTACTTTTTGCTGACTAGGACAATGTGTATATTCAGTGTGTATTCATGTATAAACCTATTTATTAAGAATCTTCGTGAGTTTATTGCAGAAAAAGGTGACAAGTAATAGATTTCTTTCCACTATTTTTTTAAATATTTATGATACATGGGTATCTCTATAGATAGAAACTGTAGTTTAAAAAATGATTCAGAAGCCAGTATTTTTCTTCTGAATGTTCTGCCATGAATTAATTTTTCATCCATTCTTACATTAATAATTTCAGGAAAGCTAATTAAAAGTTAACATTAAAATCTTGCACCTTTTTGTTGTTAGTGTTTACTTAGAAACAATTTTTTCCTTTCTTTTCAGGAGTGTGGCATAATTTTGTTCTCGGTGTTGTGAGTTTCATGGTTTTATTTCTGCTGCCAGCCTTTCTTTTCCCTTTTTATTACACGGGTGTTGGGGCACTTGTCACTGAAGTAAAAGAGGTAAGAAAAGTTCTTTACTGGTTTCATATTATATGTTTTGTGATCTGAGGTGTACCTGCGTCCCTTATTATTACAATTAAATATGACCAATGCAATGCTCTTCAGAATCCAATATGTTGTCCTTCTTGTCTGTTTGAAGTTTATTTCTCCATCTCATTTTTTATGTATTAGTAAGTGAACAAAGATGACATGAATAAAGACTACTAAGCATACTCTAAGACTGTTTAGATGAGTTTGCAGCTTATTTCTGTGTGGTTTTGTTTTTGTTTTTTTTTTTTATATTGTTATCAGGTTAGTCTACTCAGATATCTATTATTACTCTCCTTATTGCTGTCTGGTTTTAATGTTGGACATTAGTTTGATTTTCATGCTTGCATGGTCAGCTGGAAGCAAAGTGGAGTTTCTGCTGATTTTCTGGAAACAAATTATTTTTTTCTGACTTAATCCAATACAGCACTGTTGAAGAAAAGCAGAACTGAAAGAATTCAGTCTTTTAGATCTAAAAATGAGCAGATATAACTCATGGAGAATGATGTTTATTGTGCTTTATACTTTTAACAGTATAAGAATAACTTGCATTGCTGGAATATTTAGGGTATTAACTGAAGCTTCTTCGACTTAAAATGACAGGAAAAACACAGCATATTAAGTTGGATGAAAATTGCTCCGATTTTAAGGAATCCCTTGAAACACTTGGAGACCTGCCTGTTTTCTTTATGCACTAAATATTTTTTTCTTTGTGGAATATATTACTTTTGTATTGCTCTATTACCAGTGAAAATGATGAGTTCCAGTGATACCTTAGATCTTCTGTTAGTCTGAAAGTGACACCCTTCCTCAGTGTTTAATGGATATTCAGCATCCATTCAACTGTAAATGGATCCTAGTTGTTTTAACTATAATAAGAAGACTGACTTCAGTGTTTCTTCTCAGGATTCTCCTGCCAATGGACCAAGAGGTCTTTTTGTGGGAGATATCGTCACTAGTCTACAAGACTGCTCAATCTATGGTGTAGAAGACTGGAATTCCTGTCTGGGAGACTTTTCGCAGAAATCACAGATTGGCTACTGTATAAATGCAGCCACTCTACAACAACTAAGCTTTCCAGCTAGAGGTATGGTTTTAGATACTCTCTTCAATATTTTCTATTGTAGTTTTATCATGTCTTAAAAACTACTTTGTATTTAGGGTTTCTTAGTGTAGACAGGTGTCTCATAAATTGAGCCTGATAAAGATATGTCTGAAGCAGTGACCAATATGACTTTTCTTTTTGTGAAATACAAAAGCAGGGAGGGGATAGATAAAATAATTTCTCTTGTCTTTCAGTCAGTCTGTACAAATGTCCTGTATGATCTGAATAATGAGAATTGCCTTTTCAGGATATTGTATGACTTGGTTATTAGCAATTTACAGTTATCTCCTCCATTTTTGGTTCAGTTATATGGATAAACTCAGTGATCTTTTGCATCGGTAAATTCCATACATCACCTTATTGCTTTGATCAGCATGACATTACAAATTGTGTGGCTTAACCCAATGATGTGCTTTATTATGGCCATTTCATCTGGTGTTTCTCACTAAAGAGGTTTTATGTTTCATTTGCTTCTTCAGCCTCACAGTATCTTTTCCCATGAACTCATATTTGTCTGGACTGCATATATTGCTTTTAGAAGTCAGTCTCTTTTCTTCTGTTTTCATTTATACATTAAAGTTCTTGTTACTACAAAAACTTATCCCAACAAAGAAGAAAAATGTGAACTAAACTAAGTTAGAACAATAAACAAAAATTAAGTAGAAACAAAAATAAGCAGTTGAGCTAAATTGGCTGAGTGTCTCAAGACATGCCCTATAGCTCTCCAGTGTTTGATTTATGGATGCATCCATGGAGACTGAATTCTGGAGGTAAGGGGATGCAGCTGGGCAAAACCTGTATGATGATACTCAGAGCTAGAAAATTGTCACTGCCTTTTTTTCATCATAATGGGAGTAAACAGGAGGTTGGACAAGCCAAGTACCCATGCTTTTTGATGCAGTATAATTCTGACGTGAGATTGAAAAAGTAGGATTTTTAATTTTTTAACACGTAAGGAAAGTAATCTTACAGATGAAACTAAGATAAATATTTAATATGGAAACTAGTGGAGTACAGGTAAGATCATGCTTTTTGATATGTAACAGTTTGGATCATCCCTCTGAAAGTGAGGGTATTTCTGGCAAATGTTTTCAGCTGGGCTGGGATGGCAAGTAAGAACCTATCCTCAGATGCCATAGCTATATATTCTGAGATTCTACTGTTCTCTGAAATGTAATTGCAGAGTCATGGATAATAAAACTGACTATTTTGCACCAGAATCGGTGCTATTTAGATTAAAATAGTAAGGACTTAATACTAGAGACTTAACATTGCATCCAGCTCGGTTGCTGTATTGTGTTAGCAGTTCGTCCCATTGCTGCATTCTAATCAGACCAGTCTGTCTGCATTTTCAGAGCCATAAGCCTCCAGCAGTAAGAAATATTCCTCTGAAATTAAATGAACTCCTTTCATTCTGTAGTAGCTGTCATTTGTCAAAACCTTGACAGTTCACAACTAACATAAATACAGAGTATCAATAAAAATGTATATAGCAAATGGACCCTATCTATTTGACAATAAAACAAATGAAGGATAAACTATTTGAGTATGAAGCTACACAAAAAAACAGTACCTGAGGGACATTCTTGAAATTAAAAAAAAAAAGCAGTGTTTTCAATTTAGTTTATATGGGAACTAATTTCATGGTCATTCACTATTCAAAAATATCTCTGATTGCTTTAGGGTACTTGAAGAAATAATTGTATGGTACAGTGCTCACACCTGTAAGCCCCAGGCATTATGGTCCACGTTAATGGGCTGCTGTTTATGCAGCATTAAATCAGCAACCAACATCTCAGGTGTGATCTACCTAAGGAAAGATCTGCAGTGTTGCTGTGACACAGGTTCTTACAGTGACTATTCAAATTTTTTTTTTTTTTTAACTGTTAGATTGAATTACAATTTAAATGGCATAGAATGGAATAGAAAGATCCTGTACCAGGTTTTAAAGCATCATTTTTTCACTGCTGCAGTTTTCAGGGCTCAGAACGCTTTCAGAACCTGAATCTTGTAAAGGGCTTTTACATTTAAAATAAGACACTTTGAGCTTTGGTTATTTCAGTAGTCTGCCAGTGAAATTGTTACAATAGCTGACATAAATTTCTATGCCAGCCCTTAATACAAGTTGGAGGCAATAGCTAAATTTTTTTTTTTTTTTCATAGAGCTCAGAAGTAATAGATCCCCTAGATCTACTACTAGATCTCAAGAAGATTATTAAGATGAAAAATTCAGCACGTGGGATGATTGAAATCAGACGATATTGTTAGGGTGGTATTTTTAGTTGCAATGAACCATGGCTAGGCTCTGTGGTTTACTTTAGTTCTTGAGGGCTACAAAATGGTTATTTTGTTTAGAAACTTTGATTTCTTTTTCGGAATTGTCTATACTATAATACTGATCTTTTTCTCTTATGCTTCTGTTCTTTAGTTTATAGAAGACTTGATGGCACAGTTGAATGTTGTAGTAACAGTAGCCTCACAGACATTTGCTTTTCGTACAACAATAACTTGGACAGCCATCGGGTAAGTTATTTAAAGTGCTTATTCTGCTAGGTAAATTTGAAATTTAAGTGAAGTTAGAAATATTCACTAACTTGTATGTAGCATGCTCAAGTGCTTAAGAATACTTCTAGTTTGCATTAAAGGTATATGTGTACATTACTTTCCCCCTGTATGTCTTACAAGTCAAAATACTGTAATTTTTCCCATGATCAGTCAAGCAGCGTCTCGAAGAAGCAGAAAAGATCTTTTACCCCTCATTCATTTAGGCAGAAAGACACTTCCCCTATCTTCACCATTTCATGTACAATATTGGTGAGAAAAACAACTTCTGAGAAGAGGGCTACATTTTGTATTTTGGAGCTTCAGTCTTTAAAGGTAGTGAACACTACAGGCAAACCAAAACACCAGACTATCTGTTCTGTTATTTTCTGTGAAGTTGGCAGTGCTGTTCACTGTTTAAAATTAAAACCATGTAAGTCAAGATTGTGGAGATTAATTTTTTCAACATTGAGGCCTTCATTTGATTCCTTTTTTATCACACTGATTTTATCTTATGGAAACATCATAAGTTTCCCAGTAGGATTTTGCCTTAGTGTCTTCAAAGTATGGAAATGTTTCTTAAAAAGCATGATCCATATTGACAGTGAAGGAATATTTTTAACAATTCTGTTTACAGTAAGGAAGAGCATGAGTTGCAACTGTGTAAACTTTTCTACAGGTGTAAATTTGTTATTGTTGCAACCTGTGGGGATAAATATATCTGCTATATTTTCAGATTCTCTGATTGTAAACTTCCCACTCCAGTGTCCTCTTGTTGTATTTAGGTTCCAAGAGTTGAGCATGGACCAGCAGTTTGCTTGAAATGTGGTAGTGGCTGGGAACATCCTGGAGTTCAGCAGTGTTTGATAAATCATTGTTCTACTGAGCTTTGATGCTCTTATCTGGTACTTAGGAACAGTGACGAAATAAAAGCATCCAAAATCCTGTCTTACATAAGTCCTTAGAATGGCTGTGAGTTTTTTACAAAATAAATAGTGTTTTCAATGCTACAGAGCAGTGTTTGAAAATGTGCTCCTTCCTCCTAAACAGAAAAGAAAGAGCTTGTATTGAGGTTAATGCAGAGTGTCTGTCTGACATACATGTATCTACAAAGCAATGTAATTGTCAGGCTAAGAAGCAAGAAAATCCTCTTTTTTCTTTCCCAAGGCAAACAATAGATGAAGAACTTTCCTTGCTTGTGTTTAAGAACAAAAGGAAAATTACCACGGAGCTTTTAGGAGAGACATGTGGGGAAAAACCATTTCTTGTTCCTTTCTACTGTTCTCTGTTTGGCCGGTGGCATGCAAGAAAGATCTGGTCTTTCAGCCTGTGGATGAATGAGTATTACATAGGTAGGACCAGAAACATAGCACTGCATCAGGTGCTGTGTTCATCCAGTAAAAAAGGCCACTTAGCAATGACATGGCTTGGGCGAGGTGGTTTGCTGCTTTCCTGAACATAAGATTTTGTTCAGCCAAATAAGCTTTTAGATCAATGAAGGCTGAAATCTCCTAACTAGGTAAGTCAGTAGTTCGTTGATGCAGGCTTTGTTTACTAGGAATCCCTGACTTATGTTCAGATGGCTTGATTTTTGTTGTGCATGTCAGCTTTTATTTGGATGCATGTAGATCCTCTCCACCAGAAGCGGAATGAGAGGTTGAATATGTAACAGGTAAATGTTCTGCGGGATCTGGAAAAAAAAAAAAAGCCTAAACAATAATCCCTCAGATTCTAGCTCTTTGTGAGCTGGTAACATATCAATGAGACCTTTGCGTTGATTGAAGAAGGAATATATGTGCATATATTACCTTTTTTTTTCTTTTTCTGTTGTGTTGGAAAATACCTTAAATTGTTATATCTGCCCTTTGCAGTATGCCTGTCTGCCAGCACGAAAAGTTATCGAGGCCAGCAAAGTTTGTCGAACCAATGCAGACTGTCAGAAGGACATTGTTTCAAGCTTTTGTGTGACTCCTTCTTTAGAGAATCAAACAAGACTAATCAGGGTAAAACATCCACCCCATATGGACATGCTGTTTGTAGGACACCCCATGCACCTTCAGTACACAGGTTTGTATAACTTACTAAAGCAATCTAACAAGAAAGAGTTCTTATATGGTTTACTTTTCCTGGCTGCTTGAACAAGGTCTTAGAGCACTTGTCAGTCAACGTGTTTAATACAGAATCCATTTCTTGTTACAGCCAGTGGAGAGACATGGACTTCTCAGGCCTAAAATGAAATGTGCACAGTGCAATGAGTTACAAAGGTAATAGAAAACATATGTGATATGAGATAGCTGTTTATTCAGAAAAGTATGCAAGAGCTATTACTGTTGAAGATCTCATTGAGTTTAGTCATGGGAACTAGGCACCAGCATTTTGCTAACACGTACAATTCTCAAGATGAAGTATTGTGAAATCTCCAGGGCATCTTGCTCCAACACCTTGCTTGGAACGTTAGCATGATTGCCTAAATCACACCCAGTATCCAAGTATCTGTGTCAGATTCCCATGACTACTAAGCCACAAGTGCAATCAAAACATGGCTTTTTCCTGGGGGTTTTTTTTTTTTTTGGTTTTTTTTTTTTTAAGTGCCCTAAATTAAGTAGCTATAGCAGTTCTCTATTTTGAAATGGACTGTGGCTCTCCCTTGGACAAGCTTGTATCCTTCTTCCAGGTATACAAAGAAAAGGGAGTTCTGCCACTGGAGCAAGAATGGGAAGAATAAACAGACTGATATACATGCTCACTTAGTAGCTTGAGTGGCAGTTTGAATATAAGCTTCATATACTTAAATACTTTAAAAAGTATTAAGTATTTAAAGTACTGTTCTTTCCTTTAAAGAACTTGTCTGTTCCTCACAAACAGGCTCACAGGGAGAGGTTTTGCTTCAGGCATCTTGAAGTACCTCCTTAGAGAGGCATTATGCTTTTCTGAATAAGCATTAGAATGTGATACAAAAGAGCTTTAGAAACAGTGATGAAATCTGGTTGTGTAAACATATTAGTGTTCTTGCATAAACATATCTTTAGTTAATCTGCTAGTTTTTATCTTTCTGTGCTGGTATTATTTTGATACTCAGTGAAAAATTAATTGACTTCTATTTGTATGCACTATACCCTCATGTAAGCACAAAATGCGATCTCTCAATTTGTTATTTCTGCCCTCTTGTCATTTAGGAAGAAAAGCATTGTTCAGCTGTGTGACATCAACACACAATTCTGTATTTGACATCTATTCCACATGCAATCATAATTTGTAAGAATAGTGTTTGATAATTAAGTTCCCTTTCTCAACTCTGGCTTAACAATACGTACTCTAACAATTGATATTGTTCTCTTCCAACATGTTGGAGCAATGGAATTTTAGTCAGTGTTTCCTATTAAGTGATAGTTCTGCTAAACAGTCAAATCTGTTAGTTTTTCAGAAAGGAGAACAGTGTCATTGAATTCATGTAGAGAGGCAGTTCTACTTTAAGAAGTTACAGTGTATTTACAGAAATAGAACGTTAAAATATTTTCTATATCTTAGAATTGCATATCAAATGTGTTAATTTGAAAGCTAAACAGTGACTTTAAAACAAACTTTTAAAAACACCAGAGCTAAAGGATCCTGGGCTGGGCTGGGCATCAGGTTGATTAGTGTACCATCACAGGTTTACATGCATTCCAGTGAAACAACATCTAAATATTTCAGGCTTACTTTGCACAGTATTGGATTAGGGCCTGCAATTTTTTGTTTTCTTTTTCTTTGATTTTCTAGAGTTGATGATTGCAATATGGTATGTTCGTTTGATTTTGGGTTTTGCTTTTGTTTTATGGCTACGGAGGACAAATAATTTCTTTCTTTACTGTGCCAACTTTGAAATAGAAAGAAATTTTAACCATATTCCTCATTTTTTAGTATAATCTTTTTGCTTGCCAGAAACGTTACATTTTAGAATAATGCTACATTTAACATACAACCAAATATCAAAGTAGCAGAAATGTGTACTTTACTTATACTTTTTCTAGTAATGCCTCAAAAGTTATGTTTGAAAAATATTAAGATAGTGTGTGTATTGTTTTTTGTTTAGGCTTGCATTGCTGTCATGATAGTCCTGATTTATTGAGGAGCTGTAATTATCTCATACTTTCATTCGAAGCCAGCTTCAGGATCCAATATTTATAAAAATTTATGTCCTTATTAGCTACTTACAAGAAATAAGCTATCCAGTTAAACCTTCCACTTTCTGCAAAGTAAAATATTATTTAAAAAATATTTTTTGTTAATGTGGATTAACATCTTTATTTAGCTCTTGTTTCTAATATAAAATAACTGTTAACAATCACTCCTAAATTAACTTGTAGTGCAGGAAGTCTGGCTGAAACTGGGGGAAAAAAAAGGAATTATTAGTGTGGACATATTGATTAATCTTTTGAATTGGCATTCTCTCTGTAAAGAGCATCTAATGTTATCTAATTTAAATTTATGTGTGGGTTTAATTTGTGTGGTATAACTCAACACTTTCAGTCTTTGCTTACTGCAGGCATATTATACTTTAGAGGTTCTCCTTCTGTTGGACAGATGATGATATACAAGGTTGAAATGGAGATCCTCTGTCATTACTGCCATTCAGCTTTGCAATATTTCTTCTTTATTTTCAATGTGTGGGGTTCTTTTATTCCTTCATGTCATTTCTGGTATTGCAAAATCTTGGCTTCCTTCTCTGGCTCTTGTTGTTTGGGCAAAATCTGAAGGCTAACATTCCTGTTTGGAATTCACACTGCTTGAGGGAATGTTACTGTAT
Source organism: Centrocercus urophasianus (assembly GCF_019232065.1). Taxonomy (NCBI): domain Eukaryota; kingdom Metazoa; phylum Chordata; class Aves; order Galliformes; family Phasianidae; genus Centrocercus; species Centrocercus urophasianus. The sequence continues at coordinate 42,317,492 of NW_024884364.1, read as the reverse complement.
CTGCATTGCTCATCAGAAGAGGGATCAACAAACTGCAAGGTTTCCTTCATGAAAAGAATGTGGAACTAACCTTCAAGATAGCTTCTCCAAAATGGGACCACTCACCTACTTCTGCTTCATCCAAGCCTTCCCACAAAAGCCACTTTCTAGCTTTTGGAGGCAACAACTGCCATAATCTCTGTCTGGAAGAGTTTGGTTTCACTTGTTTTAACTTTTAACATTTGTTTCCTTATCATTAAGGATGATTATTCTTTGCTTTCTACCCTAATGTGAAGGGCTACATGCATTGTTTTTGTGGACACCATACAGAAATACCTTATGCTGTAGCGTGTGTTATTTTTCTCCATAAAGAGATTTTTAAAAAATCTTTGATCCACCATTGTTAATACCTTCAATCAGTTTCCCAATCCTTCTAATTAAAAGTATGTCCTCTGTACAGTCTTCTCAGTACTTGCAACACCATCCAGCATTAGCCAACAAAAGGCATTTTAATTCCAGGTCAAAGAGTCGTTCAAACCAAGTGGGGAAAGCAATGACTGTTCTTGCTCACCCAGCTTTGCTACTGTTTTCCTCTTTCGAGCAGTGCCTTTTGAAGACAAGCCTAGGAAATTTCCATAATTTCTATAACTTTTCTTGTCTCCCTTAAGGGAAAGACTTGTCTCCTGCTGTTAGATTTGGTCTACTACATCCCTTACTTCATCTTACAGTGTCTAGAGCTCACTCCAGCAACTTACTGAAGAGTTTCTTACTGTTTTGGAGAGCGAGCTTCAGCAGCAAATTTTGGAGGTTTGATCCATGTTGTCTTAGAGACAACAAGCAGTTTGTTGTATCAGTTTGTTGGATCAGTGAACCGTTCTGATGATGATACCATTAGGTGTTTGTCAAGAGGCAGTCAGGTTTTGCAAATACGGTATATTGCAGTGTGTCTCTTTTGAAACCTTTGAATATACTGTATTTTGGCTCATGAACAAGAAATCTGATCAGATGTTCTGATACCAGCCTTCAACTTAATGAACTGTTTGCCTTGGATATCACTCGACTTGGATGCCTCTGGTTTTCTGAGCTGGATGATGTCCAGGATTTTTGTCTGTATGTTCTTCACAAAGTAGTCCAACAGACCTTACCTGCTCTCAGATCCCCTAAATCAAAGGTCTTTCTTCAGCTAAGGTAAGACTGAACATGATTTTCAAACCATCTTGGTCCAGATGAGACGGTTTTTGTATTGGGAAGTTCTCTGATTGTTGCCACACCAAAATCACTCTATTTTGGGCATCCCATGCTATGAAGGTCTCCCCATCCCACAGTGTGCTTCCCTGTGGTACTCGTTAGCCCTTCTGGCTCATCGGAAGGGCGCTATTAAGAGAAGAAAGCATGCTTATCTGACTGAGCAGACTAATTCTCTGCCTGGTGTTCCTTTGGAACTATACTCTTCCCTTTGTTCTGGTCTCCTGGAATTATTCATTGAACCTGAAGAAATTTGATTTCCCTCTTAGTGAAGATACACTTAGCAGCAGTAATGCTATATTATGTTCTAGCACTGCAATTTCCATTGTTCTCTTAGTCTGTGGTTTTAAAATGTCTAAAAGGATGGGTTCAACTGTTCCTTTCCCAAGGGATGCTTGTTTTAGAGTAGGACTTGAATTTTTCTTCTCGGAACTCTCATTAATCTGTGCTTTGAGCACTTACTTATTTCTGTGGAGACAGTATTTCTTATGGTGATAATTTTTGCCCACATTGATAGGGGGAATTCGGGCCACTGGTTTGCCTCAACTCTGTGCAAAATTATTCTTTAGGGACAGAGCAACACTTGCATTTACTGTGGTAAATTCTTAAGACAATTTTCTAATTCTATCTTAATTTATCTGAACTTTTATGCTCTAGGGATAACTTCACTGTGCTAGGAGTGGAGTTTTATGGTAGGAAGGGAGTCTCTCTTTTAGCTGTCAAAGAACTAAGGCTTTAATACAGTCCCTGAGGCTGAAAGACACAGACAACTGTTTAATTTGAAAGACTGTGTCAAGATTACTTTTAAGAAAACCCAGATGGAGCATCCTGGTACAAGCCGGGTGCACTCTGGGGGACTTCAAGCTACCTGTTTTCTTTGAGGAGAAAGTCTCTCATATGCATTTGACCTGCAGTCAACTGAAACTTCATTTACATCTTTAAAGAAGTTACAGTGCCAAAAGAGTGCTTCAAGGTCATGTGGATCTTGGCACTGCAGTCTTCCATACTTTATATGAAGGATGCTGAGTATCACACCCGGGTTTTTATGTTGTATTTAGTTACATCTTGGAATCATTTTAAGGTATCATTTGAAGACAGAAGAAGCTGTTTATGCACTGGCTAACTGGTCTTAAGAAGTGCAATGCACTGTGCATCATTTCCCAGCCTTTCCTTTCTCAGAGTGACGCTGGATCTGTGCTCCCTGTTTGTTCCCCTTCCATGCAATATGAGCTGAGCTGCAGAACATGAGAATTTTCTGAAAGAAAAATATTTGGGGGGCCTTGAAAGAAAGAGCACATGTGCACCCAACAGTATGAATGTATGTATATATATATATATATATATATATGGACTGCATATGTTAAAATTCCTGGTAACTTTAATCTCCTTTTACATGTTTCGTTGTTTTTGAAAAGAGCTTAAATTACACCATATGGTCTTCATGAGTACAGATGTCCTCTTGTCTCTGAAAATACATGTCTTAGATCTACTTTTACTATAATAATGCTGAATGTATTTTGTGGAGTGTCTTTACTATGTTAGTATGTTTAAGAGAGAATTAATGGCTGCACTGCGTCTTCTAAAACCGAAATAGAAAAAGCAAAACCGTATTTAGATTGGTTCTTTACCCTGGAAGAAATGTCGTTTCAAATTGATTGTTCAGCAAAATTATAATCTAGAATTCACAATGTTAAATTTCTGGAATGGCTTTGATTTTTTTTTTTCTTTTTGTCTATCTTCATATTTTCATTTCAGTAAGTCTCAGCAGTTTTGTACCACGACATAACTTTCTAAGCATTGATCTGCCAGTGGTGATAGAGACATTTTGCAAGTATCCTTTGAAGTATGTTTGTTCTTTAAAGACAAGAAGGAAGCTGTATAGAATTCGGTGACCCTGCAAAATTTCAGTTGGCTATCATTTTAGACAGGATGCTCTGAAACATTTCTGTAGAGTTTTGACATATTTATCCCATCTCTGCATTGATTATTGTCTACGTGCCAAGCCCCAAATGCAATCTCCCACTTCCTTGTGCTTAGCAGGATATTTTTGGTCAGCTTTTTTTTTTTCTTTATTATTCCTTGACAGTGATTTTTAGCAGTTTTGACAAGAAAGTCAAAGTAATCCTGAATTTATGGCAGGACAAATGTTATTGCTAGCTTTGCTATGTCAGAGTTTTATTAAAACCTTTCGTGAGCCATCATGGTCAACTAAGTGATAGAGTATATTTGTTCATTTTCGCTCTTGTTGATAGTGGTGTGTTTTTTTATCTTCAGTAGAAAATTTTTCTGTTTAAAAAGCAGAGTAATAGTGCATTTAAACATGCTTATTAATGAATGAGATTGTATATATGCACAAATAAAGGCTAATGGGCTTGAATATGACTAATCTAAGAGTGCTTAGCCTTAGCAAGGCTTTACCAACCATAGAAATTATCTACCCTTACTCATTTCACATGCACTTGCATGCAGAGAAATTCACTTAACTTTTCTGGCTAACAGTTAAATAGGAGGGAGGCCAGATTTTCAATCATATTTTAGCCGTTTACTTACTCCAGTAAGGGAGTGCTTTGGAAAATATTCCTAATCATTATTTCATACTTAGATCATAGCTCTATAATACCTTCTTACCTCAGGCATAATGTCAGATCTATAACCTTGCTCCAAAACCACACAAGGCAAGGGAGGAAGATGGGCATATAAAGCATGGTTTTGCTGTCTCCTGCTCCTATCTGAGTTGTGAAAAGGACAGTATTATTAAAGCATCCAAAGCTAACGCTTGTTTTTCACTTAAAAACATGAACTGATAAGGGCAGTATTCTGAGCCATTGTGTTATGGTGTAAAACTCATTGTCCTTATATAATTTCCGTGAAATAGAATGGCAACTTAATGTTTCTCCCTGTACACTAGATATAAAAAATGTATTTTTTGTTGATTTTGGTTTCACATTTTCTTGGATTTTATTAATGGACCTTAACTACTGTCAATCAGATACCTAATTTCACTGTCAGGAGCACTGGCAGTTATCAATGCTGTACCCTGCTTCGCTTTGGATGGTCAGTGGATATTAAATTCTTTCCTGGAAGCCACTCTGAGCTCCTTGATTGTAGAAAAACAAAACAGAGAGCTTGTTGGCTTTTTAATTTTGCTTGCTGGGAGTACACTTTTGGCTGCCAATGTTGCACTGGGACTTTGGATGGTTACAGCACGATAAGACACCGGATATTCATCAATCCTTGTATTACATGGACATAATGAATCTAATGCCTTTTAAAACTTGTTCAGTACTCAAATTGAAATAATTCCCTTAAAATGACACTGAAAGAACAATCACTAGAGGCTCCTGATGTAACTTAAATCTGTGCAGTGTTGTGTCTGTGGTCTTGGGAAGAATAAGAGAAAGAAGAAGAACCTTTTAATGTACCACTTAAGCACTGTATTAATTTCAGAGAAGTTCCATTGTAAAACTTCACTGGAAAAACCTGATTTATTAACTTAAATCTCAGAATAAGGGAATTATTTGGCCTCAGACATTTGTAAAGTGGAAAGAGAAAACACTTAAATCTTATAATTTGAATAATGTAAAAAAAAAATGTGGGCTCTGATTGTTTCTCAGTCAGTGTTATCTTGAGTGCCTGTTCTGCTTTTTAATCTGGTGTTCTACCAAATGGGACTCTTAGACGCCTTGAAGTCTTCATCTCAAAATGGTGTAAAACTAATTAAATGGTTGCCATATATTAATGAGAGAGAGGCCATATGGGTTAGTATCTTTCCTTTACAGCTGGCCAAAATGACTGGAAGCATACTGTCCTCAGGATGTAGAGGGGAAATGCCAGTGTCTGTTGAGAATGAGATATGTGGGAGGATAACAAAGCCCAGGTGTCTGTGTTACTTAGGCATTTGGTTGCATATTACTCTGCACAGCTGAAGATTTCATAAAGGCAATATTTGTCAACAATAGCTAGACCAGTAACTGAAATTTAATTTTTCAGTGCTATAGAATGCTGTGCAAAATTATTGCTGAGTGATAATATTTGTGTCCTTTTACTCAGAAAATAGTACTGCATACAGTTAAAAGTGAAATCTGTTGTTTGTATAGTGTCTGTCTTCTGATGCTATGCATGCTGTATGCCTGGTAACTCACTGACATTTCTCTGTCTTTCAATGGGTTGCTTTTCTGTGTTGTAATTGAAGTGTTGTTGAAGCTGCTCTGGGATCAGGATTGTTTAGAGGAAGAACATGATTCTGAATCTAAGTTTTCTAACACTTGGTTTTGCTTTCTGAAGTTATTGTGGACCATATATTTGTTTTTAAATGAGCAATGGAAGAGGAAACTGTTTTGCTGACTCAAGTATGTCTGACGTATTCTGAAGCCCTTTAAACCTGTAATGTTTGGTATCTCAGTAGGATTGTACACTGACCATTGTGTCCTCCTGTTTTGTATAAATCAGATTTATTGAGACACTTGTCTCAATACAGGCTCATATTTCCAATAATGCTGCTCTGGTTTGGAAGCCTGCATATTTGAAATATGGAAATTTTGGAAAATCATCCGCAGCTTGTATCTCACCCAGTGCTCCCAACAGGAGCTTCTGCAGCTCAGAGTTCCTTTAAGGAGATGGCCTTTCCATTCATGAACTTAAGTGGAAGATAAGTTAATGGGTAATGGCCTGCAGGGGTTGTGAGGCATTCATCATCAGCTAAAACACATTATCTTGGTGCTAGAGCCATAAGGGTAATTTTAACAGCAGGGTTGAGCCCTATTCCTGGTGCTGCTGCATGGATACATAACTCTGATATTAACATTTGCTTACCGATGTGTTACGGTATTTTTGCATAGTAGCCTTTGCATAAGCTGGGCCTCCTGAATTCAGCTTTGTGGGATGCAGGCCTGTGCCTCTGATTTTCAGTTGTTTAAGCCTAGGCATCTGAATAAATCCTTCAGCCAATTCAGTGTGAGTTGGTCCTCCTGGGGACTTCAGAAGTCATCCAGTGCAGGAAAGGAAAACAGAACTATTACAAACTGCCAACTGGCTTCTTAGGAGCCACCAGGAAAAGCCTAGATCATTGTCACTTTCAGTAGCTTGCAGAAGATTCAAAGTAGCAGTTTCTGATGTGCCTTTCTTCCCTCTCTCCATAAGCAGCAGTGACATGAGCAACCTGGTTCTTACAGAGGCTGGAGCTAAAGTTATGTTCTAGAAGGCTGTTCATTCACCTAAGTAGCTGCTTACTAATCTGAGCTCTTCTTTTCAAGCACCATTCCAGTTTCCAAGCACCATGCCAGTTTCCACTGTCTCTGTTTCTTGTCCAATCGATAGTGCACAAAATGAATTTGCTCTCTCGTGCAATTTAATAAGACCAGATATATTAGCTTTTCAAAAAAGATACTGTTTATGTATCAGAGTTGTAGAGCTATCTTAATTTCTAGAGGAATAACAAATGCATCTAGTGATTTCAAAAATATCCAATGAAAAGCATTTCAAGTTTGATTTATATATTCATGCTGACTCTAGCTGCTTGGGATGATCTGTTTTGCATAATAACTCCTCCTGGAGTTCAAAGAGAAGTTGTTTTTAAATAATACATACATTGCATCTACTATATGGATGCTAGCAGATTGTTCCTCGTCATCTAATGTGCTACAAAACATGATTTAACAAATGAAAAATCCTATTGATTTCACTTTGTGATCTCTGAAAATCAAACTTGGACTAAGTTGAATTTCAATCTGAAAGTTTTACCTCATAATCAAAATGAGGGTAGAGAAGACTTGTTGATCATGGCTTTACCAAAAGAGACAAGCTAGTACACTGTTAAGGCCATGTATAATTTCTGTGGTAGAGGTAAGTGATGTAAGGGTTTTAAAATAATTAATGGGTCTATTTCTCTGTTCTACTGCATGGGGTTTGATTTAGGTAGGCGTAGGTACTTTGAATCAAGGGTTTAAGCAAACTGAGATCACTTTGGTGACCCAGCACGTACCTTAGATTAACTGTGGAAAAAGGTAATGGCTAAGGTGGACCATCCTGTGAAGAAAAAGTTGTTTAGTGGATCCATTTTATTATCCTATAATCTTAATGTATGGATTGCATTCTGTAAAGCAAGTGCCATTTTTTACCTACATACAGTTACTGGAATGGTTGGTTTTGTTTTATTTTGTTGCTACTCTTTTTTTTTTTTTGTTTAGCAAGGGAGAACACAGAAGGGCACATCATGTTCTGCGTGATGCCTTTTTATTCTGGGTTATTTGCAATGTTTCTTCTATTTATATTTTTATGAAGACTAAAAGGCAATCTTTCTTTAAAATGAAATCTTTTTCACTTCTCAGAATTAGCCTCCCAGAATAGAGCTTATTCTGTAATAAAGAATATATAGATATCGTTATAGGGGTTATTTTCTCAAGTGTAAAACAGAACGCTCTTAATGATTGGATGAATGCTAGTATTTATATATATACAATTTTTAAAAATCTGTATCAGATGGAAGAAGTAATGTCAGCAATTGGGAAGTGTTGTACATAGTTTTTACTTGAAAATTGTCAGAATTCTATAATTGTAATCAATTATTGTTCTGATTTGTTGTTTTTATTTTCAGGAGACTTTTTTTTTTTTTTTTTTTTTAATATCAGCAAGGACTTCCATAGCATGGTCTCATAATGCATGGTGTGACAATGATGACGGGTAACTTCTTAGAACATAGGATGTTACACGCTCATTGCTAGCTTTGAAGTTAAAACCAGCTTGCTTCCTTGTAACTTAAATCGAAAAACTTTGCTAGGGAAATTGCAGACAAACCTGCAGATTTTTCAGTCCAAAGTTATGAGCTGGATGAGCTGGAGTGGAAAATGTGTTAACTCGCTCTTTTATTACAACAAAACAACCAACTGTATTGACAATTACATTTTTAAGTGGTCATTCTAATTTTTTGTCTATGTGTGTATATACAGAAATACATATAGTAGATACGTATGGAGCCACAGTTTGTATTGCTGCTTTTTCAGAGATAACAGAGCTATCCTCCATATTCCGCAATGCAGGTATTTTTCTTTCTCTTTATGAATTCCCTGACTCTTTCTGGATTTTAAAACTGGAGCTGTGCTCTCCTCCCTTAACTGATCTGTAGGGATTTCTTACTGAAAGACATGTGATGGACATAATGTAACCACAGCTGCTTAAGTTTGATTCAGCTGATGTTCAAAATGCATTTCCTGCTTTATGAGAAGCCTCAGCTATAGGCACGGTAAATAAAGATTTCCAAAGTGGTTAAAAGAGGTCAAATTTAGAATCTGTCACTCTCTCACTGCTGCTGTTTGTGCTATTCAGAATGATAACTGGTATGAATGAGGCTGTGCAGAAAATACAGAAGAAATTTTAGAAGAGCAGACCTTCCTACGGCATCAGACTGTCCCAGGTTTCTTGATTACCTTGCTAAAGGATGTATTTTTGTTCAGTTCAGAGCATCACCAATCCAAATTTGCCGTTTCCTACATGTTTTACAGAATGATGCCATATAGCAAGTAGTTGTTTCTAGGTGGTGGTTTGTTCTTTTTTCTTTTTTTCTTTTTTCTTTTTTTTAATGATTTATCTTTTATCTGAAAGGTATGAATTTGTATCTGGATATCATTTGTGACAGATGAAGAAGAGCTATGAAGGTTTATGTAGCCTAAGCTGCATTTGTTTTAAGAAGTTGTGATTTTAACTCTAGAAATGCATTTTTATTTGGAAAAAAAGCATTCCACACATTTGCATTCACATTAATTCCCACAGGTAGTCCTGTCTCACTTTGTGAGCAAGGAAGCTAAATGTAACTCAGGTAAGATTTGTTATTTTATACCCTTTTATCCTGAAATGTGTGTAACACTACATCCAGATTTGTTACCTATTGTGGCTGAGTTACCTGTGGTACATCTGCTGTATTAGTGAAGCATCTGGAAAGCACTGTTGTAGGGTCTGCCACCAACAGTGAACCCAGTGTGAAAGGATAGGAAGAAGAAGCAAGATAAAACACTGCAATTCTGTTCATTGCATTTGCATTGGCATGAAGCATGGGAAAAAAAAAAAACCAACAACAAAAAAAACCACCCCAAACCTTGTAATTAACATTTCAGAGCATGAAGATACATCTGCTAGCCCTTTGTTAAATCATTCAATGAGCGGTGCTCCAACTTCCTTTTTTTATACTTTGTTGGTCCATTGATAAGTGTGCACTGAATGAATGGATGAGGTATTTGCAGCTGACTGAGTAAAAATGGTCTTTGACATTTCTCACCTGTAGATGTTCATCCAGGGTTTGTTTTGCAGCGTCATGCTGCAATTGACCTTCACTGACAATTAGTTCCAAAGTTCAAAGGCTATTTCCAAGTCATCACAAGAGAAATGTAGTTTCTTCCTTTTCCAGTTGTGTGTTAATGTTTTTAATTCCTCTTTTCTGTCCAAAACTCTGGTTTTAGTTTTCATATGCTCTTATCTGAAGTCTGCCAATGGAATAGGTATTGTTCTGAAACCCACTGATGTTTTTTCCTCTGCATAGCCTTATTTCTCATGCTGACTCACAGCTGTGGAATGTTAGATTTCTAGACCCTTTGTTCCCACTATGCATTGTTCATGATCACTTTTACAAAGAAAAACAAAAAAGCTTCATTCTCAAAATGTCAGTTAACAAATAGTATGTAGAACTTTGAATAATGTATTGTATTTTTTTGTTGTGTTTTTTTTTCTCTGTTTAATCAACCAAACAATAAGTATTGTTTACTGTGTGTGATAAATGTATCCTGCAAAGAAATTCATTGTTTGATTGTGAATGTGCTTAAATCTGTTTTTAAAAATAAGGTAAAGTGACATAATTCTGTATTTATGGCAGTTACTATGTTCTTTCTCCTACATTCTTATGTTCTTCTCATACATAATCTGTATTCTCTGTCTGGGTACCAAAAAAGCTTCCCCACTACTCTTTTTAGTACTTGACCACCTCCTAAAATTAATAATACTGCCAATTTGCTTTTTCTTACTTACCAGTTTATCACAGTAATAGTTAGGTTTATACTAGAAGTGCATCCAGAGGGACATCTGCACACTGTTCCTGAGCAAAGCTAACTTTACTGTAATGTGCCCAAGGTACACAATGACCATCTTCTAGGAGCACAACCCTCAGTCTTGGCTACCTCCTACGTAATTCTTCTCTTCTTGCATTGCGGACTTCTGTTGGCTTGTTTTACAGTGAAATATTTGACATGGGATGCCGTCATTGAGGTAAGTGGAACCCCTTCTCTGGGTGTTAAGGCCAGTCTTATGCAAGGAATTTAAATCTCAGCTCTTTGAATGACATTAGGATGATGCTATGTGTCACAGCCTTTAAGTTGTATGTACAAACTAGTGCAGAGCAGGGCATATATCCACACATAGCCAGTTCTCGCTGAGTTCCCCTAGGTATCCAGATGCTGTCAGGGGCTGTGCTAGCATGGCATCCCCAGAGTGTTCAGCCTTATTTGGAGATGAAGCTTTTTCATTCTTTGTCTTGAGCAAACTCATCTAGAGATAGATAGCCAGGTTATTTGTACTGAGAACTAAATTGTCCTTTGTTGCTTATTGGACAAGCAGTTACTTTATGCAAGCAAAGCTGTTTCAGCAAGCAAAGCTTTGTTCCCAGATAACAGATTACTCTGGGAAATAGGCACAAAGCACAAATCACAGACCCATTGGGAGGATTTCCTAGATAGGCTTGTGTGCAGTTTTCTCAATTCTTGCACAAGGAGATGACTTTTTTTTTTTTTTTTTTTTTTTTTTTTTTTTTTTTTTGGTTAATGATTTTTAATTTTTGGGTTAACAGTTCATTTTTTTTTCTTCAACATTTAAGCGTCTATGGTCCTGTAATTTTTCAGTTGATTTTGATAATGTTATCTGATTATGTTATTATGTGTGTTCTGTAGTCTTGAATAAAGTCAGTGGTGTATTCATGGCATCACAAGGAATGATGCCTTAATCACTAATATAATTTGAGGATAATATTTAGAAAGGAGTACTCTATCAATGTGTCTCATTTCTAGCTTAATATAGTTCTTTTTAGTGGGCAGAAGCATTCCTAAACATGTTAAATGTGGGGGGAAACTAGATGGTCTTTAAGGTCCCTTCCAGCCTATGACACCAAGTTGTGTGGAAGTGTGGATCTGCCTTGGGGTAGCGAAGCCCTACAGAGGGATCTGGACAGGTTGGATAGCTGGGCTGAAGCCAATGGGATGAGGTTCAACAAGGCCAAATGTGGTTCTGCACTTTGGCCACAACAACCCCAGGCAATGCTATGGGCTTGGGGCAGTGTGGCTGGAGGACTGCGTAGAGGAAATGGGCCTGGGGGTATTGATTGATGCTCGGCTGAACATGAGCCAGCAGTGTGCTCAGGTGGCCAAGAAGGCCAATGGCAGCCTGGCTTGCATCAGGAACGGTGTTGCCAGCAGGAACAGGGCAGTGATTGTGCCCCTGTACTCAGCTCTGGTGAGGCTGCACCTTGAGTTCTGTGTCCAGTTTTGGGCCCCTCACTGCAAGAAAGACATTGAGGTCCTGGAGCGGGTTCAAAGAAGGGAGACAAAGAAAATGATATTCACAAAGTATAAGCAGCAGAGCAACTCAGGCTTCTGCTAACTCTTGCCCTTTCTCTCTCTCTTTAGCCTCAAACAGATGTGGGTCCGTTGTTTACTCTAGCACTCAGGGCTGCAGTGTTGTTGAGATTGTATTCAATGCTCTTACTAATTCTGCATCTCATTCTCTGTATCTCTAATTATTTTTTGGCATCTACCTTTTTTTAGTCTCTTTTAAATGTAGCAGTGGCTCGATACTGTCTAACCGCCACTTCTGACAGTCTTGGAAACACATGGTTGCACATCTTGTTTCATTTCCCCCAAAAGGAATCATTTAAATGAAAACGAGAAACTCCTCCTCCCCCCCCACTCCCCATTTATTATCCTTTTTACTTGTTATTGCACTGGGAAAGTACCTATATCTTTGTCCCTTCACAGCTCTATGAGGATTTCTATTAAAATATTACCTGATATTTTTTTTAAGTGTATATTCCTCTGAGCCTTTTGCATTTGATGCAGTTACCCACACAGACATCTGGTGTGGTCTGAGATATCCTAAGGTGTTCTTAGGTTAGTAATTTGACTTGGAACAAGGTTCAAGTTTTGATACTCATCCCCTGCTTGTCTCCATTTGTCTTCTGTTGGTTTGGGTTGGGTTCTGTTAGTTTCTTGGTTGGTTTAGGTTAGGTTCTGTTGGTTTCTTCTAAGACCTATGCATGGGGCTGGCAAATGGGGCCCTATAGGAGATCAAAGACATCCTGGACCAGCAGCTGGATACTAGGAGGGCTACCTGAGGGCATTTTGTATCATGCCAGATGGTTACATGTGGGCAAGGAAAAAAGCCTGACTGATCATTTCCTTGGATTTCTTTCCTTTTTGACTCATTAATTAAATTGGAAAATGGGGCTTGAGTGACTTTTATTTGACATAAAAATATGTCCAAGGTTTTCTAATTTTGCACAGTAATGCTATTCATAGGAGTTAAAAAAAAGACATGTATTCTCCTGCTCTGGACCTTAACCCTGGAAGCAGCAAAAAATGAGTACAGCAAGAAAAAGGATACTTTATTTTATAAAGAAAATACTATTTATCTCCAGCTATGGACTAGCAGACATGCACAGACCTACAGAGGGTGAAAGAGACCAGATGGAGACAAGGCTGCCCTGGGAGAATGCTACAGCACTGTGCATGGCTTCTTTTTTCCTTGAAGGATCAAAGAAGTGGAGATTCAGTTAGGAATGGGATAAAATCAGGAAAGGAGTGTTGCAGGGAGAAGTGGTTTGTTCATTTACAGTATTTTTACATCAGAAAAAGCATGCATATCTCACAAAGAGAGCATAATATCAAGCATTTCTAGAGCCAACTTGCAGATAGCACTGATGGATTTCCATTGCTGGCAGCTACATGCCATGCACTAAGGCCAGGGAGATGATGAAAGCCTGCACTTCCCTGGTGGTTTAGGATATCTATCTAGCTCTGAGGGCTGGCGCCCTGCTTGCTGTGTATGGATTGCACCTGGTCACTCTTTCAGTAGCCTGACTGTGAGATTGGAACTCTTCTCCTGTTTTCTCATCCCTTCTCCTGCACAAGTTGACCTCACAGGTGCAATTACTCAGAAAAATTAATCCACTTTTACAATGTTTAGCCCCTTGGCTTTATTTTCACTCCTGCAGCTATTTGAATAACTAGCATAAATGAGGCTGAACCACCTGTATCTCTATCATCGCTGCACGATCAGCAGTTAGATTATAAGCACACATTGCAAACCACACATTCCTCAGTACTTACCACTGTTTTTACCAACAAACTTCTTTTTTTTTTTTTTAATAACTATTTGCTATTCTTCATTTTCTTCATTACTTATCTGGATATGAAAATACCGAAAGCAGTTCTGAAGAAAGCAGAGTAACTTAAAAAGGGATTGCTTTTAGCATGTGTAAATGGACTGGATTAAAAAAAAACAATCTATATCATTTCAAAATGTGATATTAAGTGTGATACTAAATGTGATAAATTACTCTGTTTGCCTAGAAGTGATTCTTCTGGTTCCTCCCCTGTACTCTACCGATTCAAATGCAAATTACATCTTTTATAGCTGTAGCTGAAGACATTAGGGATGCAGCCAGACTGAGTCCAGATTTGGTGAACTGAGCTCATCACAGGAACAGGGAGAAAAACTTGATAGAGAACGTAGCTGACTGAGAAGGGAATCAGGAAACCAAACGTATGGTGCGGTGAAAAAATGGAAAGAATCCAGGAAATGAGTGGCCATGAGGATTGAAAAAAAAAACAACAAAAAAAACCCACCAACTTTTATTATTAATTACAAATGCATAAGAAAGTAGCTTGAAAATCTGCCTTCTTCAAGATCAAAAGCGTGCTTTGAAATGCAAAACGTATCTTTTTTCTTCTGCCACAGATCTGTGTGTACACACGGATGCTAATTTGATAAGCATTTGGTTAGCTTCTGCTAGTCTTAATTATTATCAGCTTAGATAAAAAATGATTGCTAGTGGCCTGAGAAGGCTGTGAAATACATGGGCTGTAGCTGCAGGGAAGGAAATGGTTTTGTCAGGTCCATAAATAAGAGCTTGCAATGAAAAGAAGTGCTTGAGCAGCTATGTGGGGCCATCTGGCTGGGCAAGCCACTATGCTACATGTTCCCTGTGTGACCATCAAATAGGAAGGGCGGAAATCCTAACAGTGAAACTTGCCAGGCCTTATGCAAGGAATCCCAGGTTGGGATTGTACTTGCCCTGAGGCTAATGGGTCTCCAGAACTCTTCAGCCCTGCCTCTACACGTGTCCGGCCTGCTGCAAAGTCTGGGGATGAAGCAGAAAGCATGTCTTTAGTGTGAGGGTGATGGACAGCTTGTGGGGTCATCTTCTAGGAGATACCTGAAAGCCACATGATCATGGTCCTGGGCACCTGCTCTGGGTGTCCCTGCCAGAGGAAACAGAGGCTTAACTGACCTGTTCAGTGCAAAAGCATTCCACAAAATGCAGAGTGGTTACATCTGCTGCCTGCACAGGTGAGAATGGGATACAGCAGGTGGAAAACATTCTGGATGTGATCCAAAACCTACTCAGTGACCCACTGTTCAGACTGTTCATATAATGACAGTGTCAAAACAACAGGCGCGGCCTAGCTATAATTCATAGGACAGAGCTGTCTTCAGGAATGTTGTAAATTCTGTGTGATTCTTGGTTGTTTGCTTTTTAACCATGCTATTCACAACCATTACTGCTAATATCATGCAGCAGTGTGAATGGGATGCTTCCCCTGCAGTAAGGTAGAGACCACGTGAGAGCAAACTTGTTGGAGAGGAAGAACTGACTGATATTGTCAGTTTTGAAAGTTTGGGGAAATGGTTACCATTATTTTAAAGAGCAAAAATGTTTTAATATTTGAGTAACCATTCTGCTTTTCTCCAGTATTTATGAAATACCTTTTCTCTATCTAAAAAACTGTAATTCCCTTACTTAGACCTTGATGTGAGGAGAAACTGTAGCAAACTCAGTCCTGATAAAAGTTTGCTGTTCTCCAGTTGAAAAGAAAGTCATCTCTCTTAAGAGCAGCCTAAATAACCAGGCAGTCAGACATACAAAGCTAGAAATTTCTGCTCGTGCATCCCAGATTTTGGAATGTCATGCTGTGAAGTCTGACACTGCAATCAGACTGATATACCTGGCTCACAGGTCTGAATTAAACCAAACCTGTGTAATAAGCCCTTACTACGATGCTCTCATGAATATACAGCCAAATCACGCATGAGTAGTAAGGCTGTTATCAAATGCAAAATAAAAAAGACTCCATCTATCCATGCTCACTACATACGCAATCTGGCTACACTGAGGTCAGTGGGAAAGATCTAGTTCCTGCGTGGAGAACAATATTGAGTTTTAAAGTGAAAAGGGAATAATATGACCCGCCAACTGAAGAATGGGATCTGCCACAGAAGAAAAATAGTTTGCTTCCCAATTTCTTTAATTTACAGACTGAAGCAATGATTTTTTCTTGCTTCTCTTGCTACGGTTAATTAGTTTTGTAATGACCCTCATCTGTGTGCTGTAAGACAGTGGTCTGTTCTTCAAAGCACATCTTGTAAAAGTTACAATGTCTTGAAGCATGAGGACATGGCAGTCAAATTGAATCACAGTTTTCCCTGCTTTGGACTTTAACAAGTTTTCAGGGCTCTAGGTCTTCTGGATGTGGTGCTCAGAGAAGAGGAATTCAGGGACTTACTCACACCTGGCCAGAGTCACTCACTTTAGTCATCTGGATAACCATCTCCTCCCTCTATAGCCAGTAAAGAGATGTCATCTGATGTGTACTCACACATAAGTGCTTCCCTCCCAGTGTACTATTAGACACAGCCCAAGTACTGTAGTCTAGTAATAAAATTGCACTTCTTACATATGCATGTATCATTAAAACCACTGAAAAATGAAACCATAGAATTGTTCAAGTTAGAAGAGACCCTTAAAATTGGACCGCCTGGTCCAACTCCCCTGCAATGAACAGGGACTCCTACAGCTGCATCAAAGTGCTCAGAGCACCACTCAGCCTGACCTTGAGAGTCTCCAGGGATAGGGCATCCATTACCTCTCTGGGCAACCAGTGCCAATGCCTCACCACAACCATTCTAAAAAACCTCTTTTTTACATCCAGTCTAAATCTCCCCTCTTTTAGCTTGAAACCGTTTCCCCTTGTCCTGCCACAAAAGACCCTTTTCTCCATCTTTCTATAAAAATCATAGCTGAGGATTGAAAAGCCAACATCCCTGCTAGAGCAGGTTACCACTGCCACATTCACTGCAAGTGTAACACTGAATTTACAACTTTCTGCCTTCTGCCTTTGCCAGCAATGTCTCCATCTTGATTTCATCATCTCACTAACAAATCCTGAACCACTTCACAGAGTTACTTGTATCTGCCTTCTTTAGTCAGTAAAAATTCATTTTTTAGATGAAAAAGTAAGAATTTCTCAACAACCTATTTCTACACAGTCTGGGAGGAAAGAAAGAAGGAGGAAAGCATCTGTGTGTTTTATTCCTGATTTTAGGAATAATATTTGTCAACCTTTCTGTTCTTTATATCTTTTTAAAAAATGTGACAGTGAGGGGATGACTAAGAAGGACTGTTCATAGAACTACAAGTCAAGGCCTAATTGCATTCAGTTGGCCAGCTGTGGCATCTATTTGAACAGCTGCACTTCTGGCTCGAGTTTATAAGCTGCTTATATATACCAGTATTTATGCCTTCATACAATACCTTGCTTAATGCTTTATCTCCCTCAAGGGCATTAGGGAAGTTACGGCAAAACACGGATCCTTGGTGAAAAGCAGTTTGCTTTAAAAGGAAAGAGGTTGGGTTTTTTTTGCAGTGAATATGCACCATATAAAGATTTTTTAATATTTTGCCAAAGCCTCTTATTGCCTTTATTTGAACTGTAAATTCTCTAGGAGGAAATTCTCTCTTCCACTGTGAGACTGTAACTCAGTTTGGAGAATATGGCCTCCAGGTACTGAAATGAGGATGGTTTGAGAGTGGTGTGCACTGGAAAGATTGGCTTCCAGAATAGAGACATTCACCCTTAAGCATGATCTCTGTCACACAGCCCAAAGCCAAATAGCAGTAAGCATTTCAAAAACTGATTCTGACAAGAAGTCAGCAAGAGAACAGGCAAGCAAGAAAAGGAGGTTGCAAACAGCAGAGAAATCAGAAATCATTGGAGTGAAAAAGAACTAGCAGCAGGAGAGGATGTAAATGGCTGGCATCAAACTGCATGAATTATGGCCTGGGAAAAGAAGATGGAAAGCAGAAAGATCTGAAGACAAACAGAAAAGTCTAGCAAATGACTGCAGAGTTTGAATGATAGACCAAGAAAGTTCCATTGATTTCTAAATAGCAGTTCAAGATGTTAAGACGAATGAAAATATTAGGGTGAATTAGGTATCAGAGATATAGACAGAAGGATGGCAAATGAAAAGACAGGCTGGCAGAGGGAAAATAACTGACAGAGCATTAAAGAAGATCTCCAGTGAGCAAAGATATTAAATGATGATCATGCAAAAGAAAGAAGTGAGAATGGACCTGAGAACACAAAATGTTCAGAGCAGAAATGGGAAAGATTACTGAGGCTTGATAAGGGTTAAAGAAAGGTCAGACAGATTTCCATCGCTTTTCCTCCATGCAGTGGCACCTCATCTTGTTTTGTCTTTTTACCTCCCTGTCTTCCTAGCTTCGATTTGCACCACAGTTGTGTGACTTGTTTCTAGCAGATGCTATTTCAAGCAGTTTGAAATGCGACCTCAGGTTTTATGGCAACCTTTTCCCTACCCACCACCTCTTCTCAAGCCATTTCCAGTTCATTCCTGCCACAACTGAAATGCTGCATGATAGCATCTTTGCAAACCCCACAAGAGCAGCAAGGGGCCAAAACAGAATCTCTGCATCTTACTGCTTCTCAGTTTACATTTTTTAAAGTCAGTTTAATCCCACATACTTAGTCCTGTAAGCAAGCAATTTTAGAAAATTAAATAGGAATTTCCCTGTGTGTTTATGGCATGCTCATGATGATAGATTTGTGTTTGCAGTTAAATATTTCCCTGCAGTGTTTACTGATTAAACATTCAAGGCACACAGGGAACGTGACTGTGGGCTTGACTGCAGGCTTGACTGCAAGCCAGCTGAAGAGAGAAGATTTCATTGAATCAGCTGGTTTTTAGGACAGATAAAACAGTCCAGACACTGGTTTGCAAATAAATGTGCACATCTCTATATTATCTTTTGAAGAGGGAGCTCTTTCTTTTATGGACAGGAGCATTTACAAGCCATTTAACTCCTAAATAACTTGTAAATGGAGTATGGAGCAGTTTCACTCTACAGAAGTAAATGGTGTCGGGGTCACCATTAAAACAAGCTGCATGTAATCCAAGCAATGAAATATGCCATATTTGAAGTATTTTGTATGAATAGAAAGAGTCTGCAAACAATGCAAGCAACAACATTTATTTCCAGAAACCAGTCCTGTAAAGTCAGGCTCCATTAAGTATTACAAAGGCAGAAAGGAGGTTCACTACTAGAAGTATGCCTAAAGCTAATGCTACTGACAAGGTATAAATTGACTAGAAATATTGCCTACAAGGAGAAAATGAGGGTCCCTTTGTCATCAAAAAGTACCACTTTTGTTTTGATGAAAACACATATAAACTTTTTTAAATGTAATGTTAGTGTGGCATTATCCATGAATGAGAAAGAAGGATAAAACTCATTCTGTAGTAAAGCCACTTTGTTGCCAAGAGGTCAGTAATTTAAACAGTCCGATATGCTTAGTAATAGAGTTGTCAAGAAATTTAACAAGTGAAATAGTCCCATAAGTTAACCCTGCAAAACTGTAATCGTGTGGTCTCATAACTGGCAGGAGGAACCCTGGAGTAGGAGGGTTCACCACACTGCATTTTTGGAGGTGCAAGACACTTAAAATCAGTCTTAAGGAGTAAGCTTCCTGCCAGTATTTCCTCCTGCCACCTTGGTTCCTGCTGCAACCCTACTGCATCTTCTCCCAGTGTGCTTCTACAGGCTTGTTTCAACACCACTGCCACACGCTGCTGCAGAGAATGCTTCTGCAGATCATACAGACACAAGGTGTTCTGACCCAATCATTCCCAGTTTCGTTATGAGAAGAAAAGCTCTTCCCACTTAGGCCCAGGTTTTTTTAATGCAGCCAATGCTGGGCAAAATGCAGGAAGGCATTGCACTGATCTGCTGCTGCTGTCCAGCACGGCTGGGCCAGGGGAGGTCTGGCGACACTCAGCTGCCCATAGCACATCAACAATTGGGAACATCAGCCAGGAAAGCCCCAGGCTCCTCCTGTCAGCAGCTCTCAGTGACATGGCATAATGATGTCAGAGAGTGCTGAAATCTGTGGAAAAGATTTCTGAAAGAATGGAGTCAGGCAACTGCACAATTTTGTTACAATGAGCCTGTATAATACATTGGCCAGAGTTATGGCTTTGCTTGACATAGTCAAGCATGGCTATTACAAAGAGAATGCATCTTGTCTTTTCCTAAACTAGTTTTATTGCAAAATCTGTTATTCATCGTACATTTGGTCAAAAAATGAAATAATGCTTTTTCAGATTTGCTCTCAAACACTTCCTAAGCAAATAGTAAAAGTTAAAGGCTGGCAATTCAAGACTGTTTATTGTTGCATGGGGCTATGCTAATCTGAGTATGTGATGAAGAGAAACACAAAAGCATACGCTTTAAAAAAGGAATTGAGGAGGAAATATAATTCAGAAGTTTCATTTCAGCCTTCTTGGATGTCTTTTTGAATCAGTGTCTTCTGGCATAGTGTGGACTTGGCGAGACACCAATCTGAGCACAGTGGGACTCAGTATTGTAGACCATGACAAACACAGTTTCTGAAAACTGGGAAAAACAGAAAACAAAGTAAGGAAAAAGTGAGTATGCAGAACAGAGCAGCTTGCTGCTTGAATTCATCTGAGTGCAAACAATGCCACCGTATTGCTGCTTCCAACAGAAGACAAAAGGAACCACAGTTTCTAATACCCCACAGGTGTGAACCAAGAACATTCTTTTTGTCTTACAACTGAAACCCGGCACAGTAACAATTCCAACAAAACAGGGAAAGCACAGGAGCCACACCACTCACTTATTTCTGGTACCCACCACATGCTTTAGGGCATAAAGGCAACCCATTGTCAAATTAAGATGTTTCCACACCAGAAATTCTAAGGAGATCATCTGATCATGGAGAAAAAAACAGATGAAATATGTTGCATGCAAACTCTGCATATGGTAAGTATTCCAATCTGGTTAATTTTCTGATTTCTTGTTTTCCATCACTGGCACAGTATTCATTATATAAGCGTTGCAGTAAAAACCTCAAAGCAAACTTGTTAATCCTTAACAACAGCTACACATACCATTCTGTATTCATCAGAAGCTCTGTCAGTTCAAAATCAACCATCAGAGTAATGAAGAGCTAAAGAAAAAAAAAAAAAAAAAAAAAAAGGGGGTTTTTTAAGATAGTGGCTGACAGGAGAATAGAACAAAGAAAGTCTGAGGAATGGTTCAGATAATGTAAAGCAAGTAATAAAGAAGCATTAAGGAAAATTCAGGGGGACTATCAAATACAATCATCCCAAGTGAAACTTGTAGTTGGCTGTTGAATTAGTATTTTTAAAAATTCACAGCTGAAACAGTTTGTGTCCTCACGGGTTTACAAACTGATAAAGGAAGAAAGTAGTTTCTACCACATTTCAGACAGACTCTAACTTAGCCAAGGTAGAATAATCTGTAGCAGTTTAAAAATTAAGCATTGATCTCCTGACTCAGCCTACTTCTCTAATCAGAAGACAGAATCATTCTTTGAAATTGTCAACTGAGACTTTTTATTAGATGTCTGAGCTAGCAACGATGGGGTCCAAACTCCACAATCAAATACATGTTATTTGGCAGCTTTCAGGTTGCGAGGCCATGTAAGCTTTCTGCTGTTGAAGGCAACAGGCTGCTTTAGGTTGAATATTTTTATGTTAATTCCAAAAGTCATTTTCCTGTGGTTAGTGGAAAATATTGCTTTATGGGGTTCTGTTGAAGTTTTGATATCAGACTAAAAAAGACCTTCTACATTATTCTTTTAGTGTCATTAGGTTTAGTATCGTGTAATGTACATTTTGGAAGATTAAGTACATTTCTGTTTCTCCAAACCTGGTCTATTCATTGTAACTCCGATTGTGAAACTATTTAGATGAGATACAGATCATTCACTTTCGATCATATTGCTGACTCTATCTTTTGATTTAATTACATTGCATTTAAAAACCCATTTATAATTAGATGCTACCTGGCAACATCTTAGAGGACCTGCCTGTGAATAACCACAGAGTCCTTCCAACTTCTTTCTGTGTTGCCTTTCATAAACTCAAATGTGGTCTAGCAGCCAACAGACAGATCACAGCCTGCTGAGTGGATCAGTATTATCTTGCCGTATTGTTTTTCCCTTGGAAAAGTCATCTCTTTTTCCTAAGCATAAGCTGTTTCTTATAAAATGAATGAAGAAGTTTGTGCAAAACTTTCTGCTAAGGAGAAAAGTCATTGCTGTAGCCTCTCACACGGCAATGCTGACTTCATATTAAGAGCAGCTCTGAGTAGAAGGAAATCAATCTGTGCAGAGCACTGTCAGGATGTGGAATACCAGACAGGCATTCACCTGAACTGTTCAGAGTCAGTGGAGAGAAACAAAGAACAATTTGATCTGTTTTAGGCATCCTCAGTTGGGTGAGATGAATTGCATCTTAAAAATGGCTCTGTTGAATGGTAAGGCCACTGAGACAACCAGGTCCAATATAGGTATCTGCACTGTAGACATCCGAAAATCTCTGCAATGATGAGCTAATTGACTGGGCTCACAGGAGAGCCCAGTGCGGAACAGCCTTTCTACACCACCACTTCAGCCTTTTAGACTGGCAGCTTTGTTTATTCTGGAGATCCTTTTAAGGAAGAGACCATCTTTTTACTTGGAATTAGCTTTGCACTTGCAACCAGAAATGTAAGAGGCAAGATGGTAAAGCTTCTGCTAACAACGGAAACTTCATCAAGTGAACATACACTAACATCCCTCACAGAGCTACAGCGTGTGTGTGATGTAAGTGCAGTCAGTATGATTTATCAACATGTACTCGAGCATTTTGGATTTTTTTTGTTTTAAATGGAGTTACATATACTTCTGCCTAGAGTGTCAAATGGCCAAGTAACAGAACTAAATCTAGCCCTGCCTGTAGGACAGCAGGCAAAGACTAAAATTCTGTCTCCTTTAAAGTCAGCAGTAAATCTGTCTTTGGCCTTGATGGCAACAGCCTTTAAAACAAGGAGTCCAGAACATAACACACATAAGATTAAAAAAAAAAAAAAAAAAAAAAAAAAAGCCATCACGTTATTTTTTACCAGGACTTCTCAGACTGTATGTTGAGGCATCATCACTCAGAAAAGAGAACATCTTTATAAGAAACGGTATTTCACAACACATATATAAAGTAAACTAAGTGTTACTGGTCTCTGCTGCAGGTGAAACATCTTTTCCACTGTCTGTTTTTTTACACTATTTTTTTCATGCATTCTACCACCTTTTTATGCTAACTGTCAATGAACTAATAATTTCTATTTTCACCAATTTGTCATCCATTCTTCTCCATGCAGGACTTCCTTCCTTGTAAACATTTTGATCATAAAGAATAGTATTTCCTTCATATTATGCAAAGCTTGGGTTACAAATTACCAACCTGTGCATGTTTGCCCCTTATTTACATAGTTTTCAATGGAATAAAAGCTGTCAAAAAACTTGCTCTCTCTGACCTTTATTTTCCTTCTTTTTTTTTCTTCTTATTTTTTTAAGATTTCATTGATCTGATTTCACTTTTACTTTATTTCAGCTGTAACTGCTGATCTAAATCAAAATAATGGAGGCTGCTGTCTACTGGATACTGTGTCAGTGATGAAAGATAGCAAATCTGCCTACTCAGAGGGGTTCTTTGCTGTCCAGGGGCTAGTCTGTCACTGAAATCACCTGCATAACATGGGAAATGATAAAATCATAGATGGTAGACAAGATGTGACTTGGCTGGGTTGGGAAAACAGCATTACTCGTTTTGTAATCATTAGGAAATACAAACTGGAACAGAAGAACAGAACAGAAAGAACTGTAGAAAAATTATTTATCATCGATAAAAACTTTGAGAGGGCTATCCTGAAGCTGCAGCCACAGAACCCTGAGCCACCCGTAGCACTGGTTATCTGAGCTCCTGTGGGCTTACCAGGGCTATGCTTTACATACAAGGAATACATATATATTTTCTGTTATGTTCTTTTTGCCTGTGGACCACAGGTCCTGTCCTGTAGCTGTGTATGCAAGTCACCAACTGGGAGAGGTTAAGATATTTTAACTAGCTGGTGCAGCTATTAAATGTTATGATTTATGTCATAAAGGAAGATTAGCACTGGCAAGCCCTCCTGATATCTGAAGAGCTGTGTCTGAACTATGTGACAGGCAGGAGAAAGAAAGTAGACAAGCCAAGAAAGCCCTTTTTTTGCTGTTCCAGATAACGATCAAATGATGTGGGATTGGGATCACTTGATGATGATGAGCAGACCATGGGATCAGATGATGACTGTGGACTCAGAGGGAGTGGTGGATATCATCTGATGGAAGTTGTAAAAAGGTTTCTCTCAGAGGCTATTTTCAAATAACAAAAAGCACTGCTTACAGCATATAGTAGTTTAAGAGATGATCAAGATGTTAAGGAAAAGCTTAGCCCCATTTTTGCTTGCCACGTGATGGGTTCAAGGACAAAACCGTGCTGGGATTCACAAATCAATGTTTATCTAATCTTTTTCTGCATTTGGTTTGGGGAGGGAGGAGATACTAGTTGGGATTTGAGGGAATTTTGTTCCATGGTCAAATATCTGTAGAAAAACACGGAAAGGAGCAGTGTCAGGACTTCACATTTTGGAAGTTAAGAAAAAAACCCACCAAAACCACAAAACCAGGATGTGTGGGTCAGAGGCAGGACCCTGGACTAAGGTAGGACACATCAGCAAGGATATTGGTGAAGAGGTGAAGGTAAGGAATGGTCTCTCAGTGGTTTCCATGGGTGTTTCTCGGTGTTATCAAAAGAATCTATGAGTATGTCAGGCTTGAAACTCAACCAAAAGCAGTGTGTTCCAGAAGGAGGAGGTGTACAGGACAATCAAGATTTTTTGGGCCATCTCCCTTTCACAGTAAACAGGGGAACAGTTTCTCTAGAAGACTGCTTACCTGTTTGGATCAAAGGAAATCCCATCATAAAGGCACTCTGGCCTTTATCCAGGAGAAGGCTTTCAAAAACCAGAGTATAATAGCTGCTATAATTTATAGTAGCATTTACTTAAGCAATTATCTCTTATCTGAGTTTCCTAAAACTTCCTGAAATTGTTCTCCTGTTCTGTGAGGTGCCTTACATCCTGTGATATAATTTGACTCTCTAGGGTCCTTGTTTGCAGACCTTAAAAAAAAAAAAAATTAAATCTTCACTCATCCCTGTAATCGGTTTGAATCTGTTGCCTTGCTTAACTCAACACACTTGTTTTTCAAGTTAGATTTTTTTTATGGTTTCCAATAAGATGTAGACTCTGCAGTAGCTAGCATTTAATTTGAGACAGTTTCCTGCCTCTTTTTTCCTTTAAAGATTAGAGCAGTGCCCAAGGAAGTCTATGTATTTGATTGTGAGCATCCAAGAAAAGGGAGATAAATTTTGTTTTAGTAAACAGTAACGTGCTCAGACACAGAAGCAGAAGTAGGAATTAAAGAAGTAAATTCATTAGACTACTACGTTCTAGTTTTCTTAGTCATCAATGTGTCTTTATAAGATATGCTATTTTGCTAAGATGTGAACTTCATCATTGGTCAAAATTATAGTACCACATCCTTATCTCAGGTTATTTTCTTCTAAGTCAGAAGCTTACAATGCTCTTTTTTCCTTATTACACCTTTCTGAAAGGATGTATCTGTCTAGATACTACCTTCCCTCTCCTACAAATATACTACAACCTCTATCAATTACAAACTCTATCGATTACAAGCAAATACTAAAGAAGTAGAGCTTTGGGGGTAGAATTTTTTGTTGGTTTGTTTCTCAGTGTGTTTTTGTCGTTGTTAACATTCTAGGGTAAAAACTGACCCAATATGATACATAAACACTGAAGGTGATGAAACAATTTCCAGGTGTTTGCATCAAACTCTAAGCCTCTTTTGTTTCTAACACCTGCTTTTCCCATTTTGTTACTATCTTCTAACTTCAGCATAGGCAGTTACCACGTTGTGCTGTTTACTTAATTGTACTGTACAAATGCCTCTGTTTAGGAGAAATTATTAATTAATTATATAAAGAATCAGCTGTGAAAGATTTTGTGTGTATGCACACCTGTTAAACACGCAGGTTTGACTTCAAGGCTTCATTTAGCATTACAAGATGACCACCTTATTCAAAGGTGACAAAGCTGTGAGGTATACGGGTGATCCTAACAGAGTGCTAACTAATCTTCTGTCTCTATCTTTTAGTTATCTAAAATAACACAAGGATAAAGGTATTCCTGTAAGATATTTCTTTGCTGTCTGTGAGGAATATGTTGTTTTCAACTTTAATTCCTGAGGCGAATTTCAGGCTGTGGCACCTGTAGGTGAAATATTTACAGATCAGTTAACATAAATGGATGCAGTCAGAGAAGATGAACTGTGAGATCGTGATTGAAAATACTGTTGTGTTTGGTATTTCAGCTGGCTATGGGTGTGTATGGAAAAACAGGGGATGCAGGCTAAAATGGGCCTCTAGTGCAAGTTGTTGCATACAATTAGAGGCCTTTATCCTGACTTTTACATAGAATCATAGAATCATAGAATGACCTGGGTTGAAAGGACCACAATGATCATCCAGCTTCAACCCCCTGCTATGTGCAGGGTCACCAACTACCAGACCAGGCTGCCCAGAGCCACATCCAGCCTGGCCTTGAATGCCTCCAGGGATGGGGCATCCACAACCTCCTTGGGCAACCTGTTCCACTGTGTCACCACCCTCTGTGAGATTGTTCCCTTCAGCCTGTGCATCTTATCTAATCTGTCAAATCTCCCCATAGAGAGTAGGGTCTCTGTCACTGCGATTCAGAATAAAGCATTCCATAACTGGGCAAACACTGGTGCACAAATGTGTTTTTTGTTTTTTTTTTACCTGTTGCATCCACTTTAGCAATCTCTACTGGCTTCAAAATATGCATGTAATCCTATACTGAATAAACTCTTTTCATATAGCCTGTGCTAATCTTAACACTATGATGTCATCTGAAATCCACAGTATTGGTGAAACATGTTTTAATATTCAAGCTCTTTTGATCATGCCTCGTAAATCAATCCCTCAATCTCTTTAATTATTTTAATTGCTCTTCTTTAAATTTCCCTTGCGTGTAATTTTCTAATAGGAAGATTCCCCAAAATATCCCAGGCATGACCTAGTTAAGTAGTAGGCAAAGAGTAGTCAATGCCAAAGGAACGGAAGAGAAAAATCTGTTAGTTTCTCCCTCGGTGATGGGATCCATCACTTGAAGGCATCTGTGGGCTTTCTGATGTTTCTGCTCTGTAAGACTACACATAATTTACTGTCTGCTTTCACTCCTACAGGTCAATACTGCAGATTTCTTCCTCTTGTTGGATACTTTCCTGCAGCTATATCAACATTTCCACTGTGAACCTTTTATTTTCCCATCCATATTCCTTTTTTGAATTTGTTCACGCTGTTTCGCCAGCTTTCCCATCTCCACCTAACTTAATGAGCAGCTGTGAAAACCATTTATATCTAATTATTGTCCTTTATATTGAAATCTAAGAAAGATTTGATATTGTTCTCTGAAATAATTAATTTAGCCTTTCCAGCTCTTCAGATGAAGTCCAGTGATGATCCATAAAATTCCCAAGCATATAAAAAAGAATAGGGTAAGATG
The DNA here is from genome assembly GCF_019232065.1 of Centrocercus urophasianus. Taxonomy (NCBI): domain Eukaryota; kingdom Metazoa; phylum Chordata; class Aves; order Galliformes; family Phasianidae; genus Centrocercus; species Centrocercus urophasianus. The sequence goes on along the minus strand of NW_024884364.1, from coordinate 42,290,152 downwards.
ATTGTTCTGTTTCTTTCTTTCCATAGCAAGTTTAATTAAAAAGATAATGCTCCACCCATCTTCCAGTACTAGTCTAGAATGGTCGGCCTTAAGTAGCAAAATTAATGCCAGGAAAAGATCTGCTCTACTTTTTCCCCTGTAAATTGGTGAAGTTGTTCATGTGTATATAAGGGCATAATTGAGCTAGGCTCCTGGCACGTATGAACAAATACTTGAAGGTGTATTTAGGTGACAACATCACCATTACTTTCTTCTGACTATTCCTCAATGGAAAGATAATGTAATTGCTTCAGCTAAACAAAAGGCATTGGTTATTTCCTTGTTGCACTGAAGTCTAAGACAGTAAGCTCCTGTATGTAATAACTGAAATGACTGCTACTGTTGCAAAGGTGAGAGACATCAGAGATCATAAAAAACGGGAATTTTCTGGGCTGTCCTGTGGCAGCTTTATACCCGAAAAAAAAAAAAAAAAAAAGTAGAGAGACAACTGATAGTGGCAAGGAAGCAATGAATTTTCATTTATTTATTTATTTATTTACTTATTTATTTGGTTATTTATTTATTTATTTTCTCTCTGAGGGCACAGCACTAAGAAAAAGCAAAACTCTAGGTGAAACAGCAACTTGCACGCCCAGTTCCTTGCATTTGGGGAATCAGGACTGGTGCAGTCCGCTGTCTAGCATGCAGGACTGGATCAAATACGTTTAACAGGAATTTGCACAACCCCATACTTTGGCTAACTAGTTTTTCTTAACAGGTCTCTCATGGATTGGCAGAGTCAAATCAACACCAGCTGACAAAAATGAATTTGCTGCAAACCTGCAGACATCTCTGGCTTTTTTGATACATTTCTCCAGGGAACGTTTTTGCTTTACTCCAGATCTGTGGAATTGCAGAGCTTAAAACGCAGGCAATGAAAGCTTGCAACAAAAAAAAATGTTACCGCAACTTATAGAAATAATTACTGTGATACATTAGCTTATGTAAAAGTGATTTCTTGTAAATCCTTTTTATTTCTTGTAAAACCTTTATTCTTTAAGCTGCAGAATGCCAGGAAATCACTGATACTGTCGTACTGTTCACATTTAGATCTCGTTTTTGCAGATTTCTGCAAGAAAGGAATCCAAAGCTGTAACATTCGCAGTGCCTGACAACATTAATCATTGATCCTATTACTAACCGCTTCTGGGTGGGACGTTGCTGGGTTTGTAATTACATATGGCTCCTATCATTTGTGGTTTCCGCAAGCAATTCTAGTTATCCTTCGTTAAAGACTTTAAATAAAAGGTTTGTGAGATTCTCCAGCGCTAGCGAAGCTATGGGAAGGTAGCAACCTCTCTGTTCGGTGAGGGCAGGGGTGAGGAGCAGATCGGTGGCCCCAACGCTGGGGCTGCCCTTGCTGCTGGAGGCTGCTCCGTGGCCCCGGCGCTAGGAGACCGTCCAGGAATTTCGTTACGGGGGACTGAATCTTAAAAGAAACGGGTTGTTTTTCTTTATTTTAGACGCACGGTGCGGGCGGGAGCCGCCTGAGGGAGCACCCTCCGCCGCCATCTCCCGCCTTTTTCTTCTCTTCCCTCCTCCCCACCCCCGGCTCCCCAGCGGCGGCCGCCATCTCGCCGCCCCCACGCCACCCTCCCCCTCGACCAACCCCCCGCCCCGTCCCTGAGCCGAGGGGTCGCCAACCGCCGCTCCGCCATCGCGGCCCCGCCCCGCCGCCATTACAGCCCCGCCCGGCCCGGCTCGCTCCCACCCCCGCGGCGCCGCCGCAGCCCCGCGCACATATAGGCTGCCCGCCGCACTCTGCGCGCCGCCGCCGCCTTCTCCAGGCATGGCACAAGGCTCTACCTCACTATGGCAGCAGCGCGGCACAGCACCCTGGACTTCATGCTCGGCGCCACAGGTAACGGCGCGGCGAGGCCTCTCCCCGAGTCCCCCCGCCCTTCACCCCTGGGGGTCGGGTCCCCTCCTTGGCGCTCGGCCCCGTGCAAGCACTCTGCGGCCTTATCTCGCAGTGGGCTCAGCGCGGCCTCCTCCTGCCCCAGCGGGCCTGCGGTAGGGCCGCGTGCGGTGCAGGTGCCCTCGCGCCGCCTGCTCGCTGCGCGTAGGGCCCGCTGGAGGGAGGCGGAGGTGGCGGGGCGAAGCGGGCCCCTCTGGAGCCGCTGCGAAGCCGTAGGGTGAAGGAATTGATAATAAAACGCGGCTTGAGGTGAGCTCTCGGGTTTTACGAAGCCCTGCTCCGGAGCTATCTGTAGAGGGCACGTTCGAGCCGACAAACGGAGGGGAGCCACCACGTTTCTCTATGGCCAAAATGGGTAAAATGTGGGGGAGAGCTGAGATGGGTGACCGAGCACCGGGTGCCGAGCCGGGCCTGCCGCACTGCGCGTGGCCCTTGCTCGTAACTCCCGCAGGGAGGCGGGAACAAGGGCAGTTATCCGCATCTACACGAGGGATGTATCAGTATCTTGGGGGAGGAGGGAGATTTCCTTTCATCCCCAGGGCTTTGCAGCATTTGTGCTTCGGTGAGATACTGAGAGCCAAGAGCAGGGAAGGGATGAGATTCTAATGGCGTTGTTGTCGGAGCAGTTTGTTTTAGAATGCTCTGATGTATTTCGTGGCAGAAGTCTTTCAGTCTGTTTCATAGTGAGGTTTTATAGTGTGGTTTCAGCACTGATAGTGACCTGACACCGAAAAAGATACAGTATATAGTCCTGCTGTTGTCCTTGCATCTTGCCCTTGCTTGATTTTGACAAAACCAAGAAACTAAGTAGCTCTAAAACCTGCTTTTGTGGACCCTCCTGCTCCCTTTTTCTCCTGCCCTTGACTCAATGACCTCTTTGCCTTTATGGTTTCCTGAACTTCAATGCATAGTATCAGTGCTGGCATCTGCGTAACAGTCAGGAGTGGTGGGGGGAGGAGCAGGACTAGCTGTGTGGAAAATAAGCTAGAGGTAAATTTCCCTGCTCTGTGGTATGGAAGCTGCAATATTAGTTAAAACCACTATCACAGTGTCTTCTTAAACTTATCTGAAAACAGACAATGCTTTCTCCTTCATTTCCATTTATCTTTGAAGACAATGTTTGCATCTCTCTCCAGTTAAGATGGATCACAGAAACGACCAAAGTTGTAAAAGACCCACAAGATCATCAAGTCGAACCATCCACCTATCATCAATAGTTCTCACTCAACCATATTCCTCTCCACAGCATCCAAATGTTCCTAAATGTGCCTGAATGGGAGTGGAGGATGGACCAACTGCAGAAGAACTGCTGTATGGTCCAAAGGAGGGGAGAATCTTTTTTTCCCTCTCTTGTGCTTGTTTAAGCATGGTAGACACCTTAAGTGAGAAGTGAAGAGCTTCACCCATAACTGCTCTGAAGCTTATTGTCCTGTGCTCATGTGACATTTTCCTCTCATCTATTGCTTGTGGCCCAGAGCATAAAGAATTGTCCATAAAGAAAAAGTGACGAAGGTGAACTTGGTGGTGTTGAAGGAGTTAAACTTTAAAGCCCAATCATAAATCACCAACTGATTACTTTTTTTCTGTGTAAGTTACATGGACAATAAAACTTGGAAGTGTTCTGTTATTATTTAGGAAACTCACTCATCCATTTTTTTTCTTGCTCCTCTGAGGCTTATATGTTATCATTACATTTCAGCTGAACTATTGCAGAGTCTGACCTTCTTGGTAAGCGCACGCGCTTTACACCTTGAAATGTTACCTGTCCTCAGTTTGACAGATTACTTTTAGTGGATCTTACAGCTTTTGATTTTATAGCTTGCAGAAACACAAAGATTTTGGGCTATGAGAGTAAGTATTCTTCAGTATTAAGTTTGTATTATATTATAATGAATTTTGCAGTGAGTGTATGTGGTCATGGTGTCTATTTCTTCAGTGTGTGTTGGAGTTGTTATATATATGATGATTGAAGCCATTTGAATATGCTTTTCAGTGTGACTTGTTTTAATCCTCAGTCTTTTGAGGGCCCTGAGGGAATAAAGGAGGGAGTGTATGGTTGGATGTCAATGAGAGGATCTACAGTACGTGGCACTGTATGGATTTTAAGTAGGATTTTGATATGTGAATGCTTACACAGCCATGCCAAGAAGGACCTGGTGGTCCTGCTGGACACGAACTAGCAATGTGCCCTTGCACCCAGAAACCAGCAGTATCCTGGGCTGCATCAAAGGAAGTGTGGCCAGCAGGGTGAGGGAGGTAATCCTGCCTCTTAACTCTCTGCTGATGCCTCAGCTGGAGGAATGTTTCCAAATGTGGAATCCTCAGTACAGGAGAGACATGGACCAGCGTCCTCATCTAGCTGTAGTGTCCCTGTTCACTTACTCAGTTAGTAGCTGCAGAATGGTATAGGTTCTGATGGTGATCTCTGCTGGCTTTTTTTTTTGTTGTTGTTGTATGCTAAAACCCTTTACAAAATCTTCCTTGGGTGGCTTAGTCTCTCCAGGTATTGGGCAGTAGCTCATACTGAACATATGCTTTTGTTCTGAAGAATGAATGCTGTATCTTGAGTGAATAATTTGTGTAGTAGGCACTTTTTTTTTTTTTTTTTTAAGTGTAAGATTGATAGTTGTTGGGGATATTGAGTGAAACCAGAATGAAAACATGGTGGTAGGGAAGTTTAAAAAGGAGAACGTGGTATTTCTCTTGTTGGTTTCAGATGGGAGTGGGGGAAGTGCAGGAGAAGAAAGAGCACTGCCTTGGGAATGAGGTTGCTTGGGTCACATGAACTTAAGCATGCCAATTTCCTGTAAAGTTGAAAGAAAACTACAAATGTCTGTTAATGTAGTACAGAACTAGTAAAAGAGTCAGAAGAAAAGGGCCTCTTTTATTCTGTCTTAATAAAAATATTTCTAATAACGAATCTTCATGAGATTTTAATAGGCTGTTTGATAGAAGCAGGTCTGAACTTTTGAGTAAGGCAACCTGGCTTTGAGGTGGTCTCCTCAAGAGGTGTTTAAAGTAGCAACTGTAGAGCAGAAGTATCTTGCCTACCTGCGGCTCCTTGAGCTGATAAGTGGACGACTTCTGCAGGCAGGCAGTGTGGTGTTCCTAACCCTAAAATATAATTATGAGTAGTGTTTTAATGAAACCCTTGTTTGTGAAAAAGGAGCGGTTCGTTTTCCTTTTATAATTAGGGTGGTGGAGGCCTTAGTCATGCTTCTGACTTTTGGGCTGTTAGCATTCCTATCCCATTGATTGGTTAGTTCATCAGAAGCAAGGAATTTCAGATTTGAGACTCCATTCAGACTTGTTCTTGGCTATCCCTTCAGAAAGTTGCTTTGACAAGGTAAAAGCTCATTGGAAAAATAAGTTGAAATGTGTTACTGTTTAGGGTTGTTGGGGGAACTGCACAGTTTGCAGCTGCACAGATGTGCTGGTAAAATTCAGTGCGGGACATAGGTGTGTGCTGGTGTGAGGGGGAAAGCAGAGATTATTTGAGCTCATGCATTTAATGAAAAAAGTTCTTATAAAACTGTTGCGTGAATTCACTCTGGGAATTCCAGGGCTGTAGTGCAGGTAAGGCAGAACTTGGGTTTCTAAGGAAAAGGGGAAGTGAATGTGTGTGCATGTGGAGGAAAACAGAACAAGTGTTTTCATGGAGATGGAAAGAGGAGAGTATGACCTCTTGTAGGCTGAGCTTCCTTTTTTAGGCTCTCTGGCAGTGGCTTTTTTCCAGCTCAATTCTGTAATTGCATGTGGGGGGAAAAATGTGAGAAATCTGTCAGCAATAGGAGGACACATAAAAATAACAGCTGCAGCATTTCATGTCTGAAATGTTAATAGATGTGGCCAATATACTGAAAAGTAAGTTCTTTGCTTATGTTTTCTTTTTCCACATACCTTAACTGGTGCTGTGTGTATTGGATTTGACTTACGAAATTTCTCTGTGTTCTTTGATCTGTGTTTTGCTGGGGAATTGTACCACGTGCAGATAAAGCACAAACAAAAAGAGGAGTTGTGTATGTGTTTTAGTTCTGAGGGATTTTTTTAAACAGGATGTGGTGAGGGCACTAACTGCTTTACAAGTTACATGAAATAAGTGAACTTGACCTGGCTGAAGCATCCCTTAAAATGTAAGAAGGTGCTGTTAACTACTGGCTGTGCTACAACTTACGGACTTGTGATGTGCTTCTTAACAATTAAGAAATGCTTTCAGGTGATGCTTCAGTATATGCTTAGGGGTATAAAGATTTAAAATGTCCTCACAATATATTTACAGCTGGGATGTAGAATCATAGAATCACTGAAGACTGACTTGAATTTATTAAAAAAAGAAAGTGTATTTTGGGGAAGCAAGACCCCCTTCCCCCCCAACCCCCCTTCAAAAAGGAGTAGCAAGCTCCTCTGCCTGTGCTGAATTGTGTGGTGTCTGCTATAGGAAGATACCTTGATATAGCTGCTGGTTGGTTGCCTGCTGAACCAAACAATTCCAGTGCTTATTCATGGCTGATCCCACAAAGATGTATTGAAATAGAAGAAATCAGGAAGAGATGGTAATTTGGAAACTCTTGCAGAGTTGTTGTTGTTGTTCTTTTTTTTCCACGGTGCTTCAGAGCCTTGTGTATGAAGAAGGAAGGGTTAAACTAATGCTAAATGTTTGCTTACAGTTTCTAAGCTTATATGTGAAAATCTCATCAGCGAATCTTTTGTGAGTGCTTGGCTATGTATAGTTACTTTAATATCATTTCTAATGTTGATGTTGTTTGATATACTAGGGATGCTAGGGCTCTGTTTCATTAATGAGGCAGGTGCCTGCTTCTATGATCCGGGACTGGCTGCAGTTAGCTAGAAGGAAATGTTTGAGCATACTGTGGGGGAAGCAGCATCTCTTGGCTCTGTAGCTCATCTTGACCGGTTCTGGCAAGAACAGGGTTGTCTGAAGTGCCAAAACATTTGACTGATGTGATAACATGCAAGTGATACGCTTATCTCTTTACTTTGTTGGTCTATGTTATGTTATCAGAACTTGCTGACTCCTAGCTGATGGTGCATGTGTGAATGAAGATCACACAGATCAAGGTTAAACAAGACCCGAGTAAATGCCTTCTGGGGCTTGCAACTACATTATTGACCTTGGTTAAAGGTGTATTTGCAGCCAGCTTACAGCTCCAGGTCAGGAATGAGCCTGTGTGTGTTGTGCTGCTCCAAGCAGTGCCCCGCAGGCCTGCAGCCTCTTGTTCTTACAGGCTGGAGCCAGGGACAGGCCTGCCCTGCCTAGCAGTGTGAGGCTGCTCTATCAGGAGGCCTTTTCATAAGAATGGAAGCTTCCTATTTTTAGCAGCATGGTTGCTGTAAACCCATTCCCTGCTTTTGTTGGTTTCCAGTGCTGAAGAGTAAAACGCTCTCTGAGAGTAATTCTGAAAATAGTTATCTGAATCTCCCACGTGATGTAAAGAATTTAATGGCTGCTTGTTGGGGCACGAAGCATCTCTCCCATGTGAAGGTGAAAGATACAGCATGAGAGATGTTCTCCTGAGGGCTTGGTTTGAGGCCATGGAACAAATTCAAGCAGGAAATGAGGGCTGCTTTTGACGTGAATATTTCTATTTGAGGTAAGTGTCTGTGCCTTTTAAATAACAAATGCATTATGCATAGCAGCCATGCTGTGAAGTTTTTTCCCTTCTTGTAATTCTCATTCTTGGAATAGGAAGATACTTAAGACAAGTAGTTACTATCACCTTGCTTCACGTATTTCTGGAAAATGGTCGGGTTCCAGGTGATTGATAATAAGCTGGAGAGATTGAGCGTGAAGAATTCCCATTATGAAGTACACTTTTTTTTTTCTTTTGCTTATTTTTTTTAGATGGAAGGGCTACAGATGTTTCAACAAGTGATGATATTGTTTAAAATGCAAACAGACTTTGTTTACCAGTTGATGGACTTTAGTTTACATGATACTGGAAAAGACAAATGTAGCTAGTGGAGCCTGTTGAAACCACCCATGTGGATATTAAGGTTTGAGCTTTGTGTCAGATGAAGGAAGTCTTAGAGCATGTATATACTGAAGTATGGCTCTGTGCTCAGACTTAAGGTATGAAAAATGGTTTGCAAATGCCCCAGGACCAGATCTATTGGGATACAGAGTTATAGGAAGTTTAACGGAAAACAGCCTTCTCATGCGGAATTCAGTTTGACCAAGAAGCAAGTCTTGGAAGAGTCTAGGCTCTGAGGCTAAACAATCTATTTCATGTCTTATGCATAATTGTTTCTTCTATTGAACAACAGTGAATTTCTACAAAATGGAAAAAACATAATCTTACAAAATGAAGTAATGAGAGGGAAGATAAGATTTTATTTCATAAGCTTTTTTGCTAGTTTAATAATTAAAAGAGCAGTGTGACTTTCCTAATGTCAGATACTGCTTTTAAGGCCTGTAAACATTTCTTCCATGGCCACCACAGAGCAGCAGGGCCTCTGATGAACTGTTGCTTAGCATTCCAGAGAATCTGCAATTAAGAAGTTGTTTACCATCACTTAGCTGTAATTAGATTCCGGGTTTAGCAAAACAACTTTTGAAGTCTGTAATTTGAGAAAATACAGGAAGAAATTATCAATATCAAAGTGAATTGGAAAGAGAGTTTGGTAACGTTATTTAAATCTGCATGTTATCTCTGTGTGTCTGCGAAAGATGTAGTGACCTAGCAGTTCTTTCCTGCTTTTGCCTGTTTCTATAGGAGCAGTGCTGAAGTAACTTTTGGTTCAGGGTTGTCTGGGCTATGGGAATTTGGTGTCTTAAGATTTACTTTCTTTCTAGTGGACTGCTCTTATAGGCCTCACGTTGCTTAGCTGAAAAACGGTAGTCAGTAGCTAGTTGAAAACATTCCCCTTAAAATGTACCCAGCAATGAAGGCTACTGGCAGCTTTGCTGATATATAACAAGGGGAAAGCCATCTGTGTGTTTTCTGGTGCATTCTCTTTAAACTTCTTTAGTGCATTGTAGTTAGGTATCATCAGTGGTGAGTTTTTAGATGTTGGTGAATCTGCAAGTGGGAATCCTGAGCTGGTGTAGTGAATAAGCCAGGAAAGGTTTGTTTGCAATGCCTGACTTGCTGAATAACTCCTTTCTGTCATTGGAGATGATAATCAAATGCTTATGCAAAGATGATCAAGGGAGGTTCTGGAAAGTGGTTATTCTTTGTCTTCCTTCTTTCCCCCTCAGGTTGTTTCAGATTCAGACATGCTACAAATATTTTAACCTTGACTTTGCTGGCTCTGCTGTACTCAGCCATCATTATAGCAAAGCGTTACTTTTACCTTCTATTTTATTTACGATGACCATAATAAATAAGTTCTGCTATAGACCAGTGTCTGCTGTGCTTGAGTGCTTTTCTTTTTGCATGGGTGTGCATTTTCTGGGATGCTTTTGTGGAGGATGATTACCTTCTCCTAGAGAGGAAGATGTGTGTACATGGTGTTACTTCCAACTTTGTCAGATTTACATCATGTAAGTGAGTGGGTAGGGATAGGTGCAAGGCTCAATTGCTTCATGTAAGTGATATGTTTTAAGCCTTCTTTCAGTGGTTCTCCATGGTTTAGTAAGACAGCCTCTACTCAAGTGTGTGGCTGTACTTGTAGCAATCCCTGACTGAGATCTCTGCATCCTCAGCTGGTTGATAGGAGTTATCCTTCCTTACCACTGAGTGCCTCTAAAAAGCAGAATGCCTTCAGTGAGGCTCTGATCTTCTGAATGTCACAGTTATGTCACCTGGGGAAGTACTCCTGTGGGTTGACTCAGTAGGAGTTAATATGCAGCCCAGTTTAAAATAAATAAATAAATAAAAGTGCTCCTGTCTACAGCTAATTTTAAATTAGTCATCAAGTGTGAGCCAGCTCTAAGTTGATAGCGAGTATTTTATTTTGGTTGTTTCAGTATGCATCTTGCAGCAACTGACTCTTTGTGCTTGAAGAGATTTGCCTATACAGCTAGTAACCTCATGTATCCAGGTGCTTGCTTATTCAAACACAAAAATGAATTCGGTTAGCATACTGTTTTAGTGACTAGCTTTGCATTAAAGTGTTCTGTCATTGCTGTGATCAGATTATTACAGAAGAACTGATAGTGTGTATGTAGAACGCTTCCCTCGTCTCCCTCTCGTGTCACTATGGCACTGGCAAGAGCTTCTAGTGGAGTTCTGACCTTTGACTGTCTCAGATTTGTTTATAGCTAGGTAGGTCACTGGCAAGTAGTTTTGTACAAACAGTTGCTCCATAAGCAGCTGCTGACAGAAGAATGTAAGGATACATTAAATCTGACTTTGTTACAAGCTAAAAGGCTGCATAGACTTACTTGAATAGCATTAAGATGCTGTAATGTGGATGTGAGAGTTCTCTGGAATTACTGCTACTCTTCAGTGTAATTGAATTAAGTTATTCCACATCCAAGAGCTTTGGATTCATTTAATTGAGATTCTTTTATTCAGTTCTCAGGTAACTAGCTGGACTGGCTGTGCCATGGGGGGGTGCATGCACAACTGTGGGTTTGGTTTTTGGTGGAAAAGTCAGACCTCAAGTGACATACAGTCTTGCCCCAAGGGTTTGTGGTTACATCACTAGATAGGTACTAATTCACCCTTCCTGCTTGCTCCTTTTTGCATTGCCTCTTAAAATATGTATCTGGAGCATGAGATGACACTGCTAATGTAATGGAACAGGCAAGAACATAGAAATGAGGAAAAATAGGAGTGCTCTGTTTGGCACTGCAGTCCTAGGTTGGCATTCGTCAACAGGAGGAGAACATCTAGAGTTGAGCCCCTAATCAATAGGATGCTTTAGGGAAAAGGTGTCAAGTGACTGTGGATTGTATGTGGCAAAGGAAGAGAGAGCTTGCTTTTAACTTCTACAGAAATCTAGCAGAAAGGAGAGTTGAGTATTGCAGGAGGAATATGTTCAGCTAAGTAAAGAGGGAGAAAAATGTGATCCAGGAAAAATCAACAAATGGCATTAAAAGCTTCTGGTATCTCACAGGGAGATTTAGAATCTCATGGAAGGGGTTTGCGTGTATTTCTCTTGGCAATCTGAACTGATGGAATGATATCTTGTGAGGAAGGGTAAGGGGCGAATTTTGCTAGGAGCCTTCAGTACTTTAAGAGCTTCTCTTTATTTCTGATAGACTTCATGAACAATTCCCAAAGGGACACTTGGATGCACGTGATTTTATATCAACTGTGGTCCTTACTGAGGTACTGGCAAGTTCATGCATTGCTTTGTAGCACAGTATAGCTTGACTTGCCTGTAGTCACTATTTGTAGCATGAAGCACTCGGGGTTGTGTTGTGGGGCACAGGATCCATGAAAATTCGCTAGGAAAAAGCCACCTTCTATTCTTAACCTACTGTACTGCAGAATAATGAAATCAAACAAGTGCATAGAGAAAGCTGAAACTGATCTTTCTTTTGTAGAAGTGTGAATAGCAGATGACTGCTTACATCTAATTGCCTTTTTAAAACCTTATCCAGTGCTGTGCATGACTTTGTTGACTTCTGTGTATAAATTCTTATGGTGTGGTTGATTCCCACAGGTGCAAATTAATTGAAAAGGGTGATTGTAATCTAGCTTTCTGCTACCTGGTGTGCTCTGCTCTCACAAAGCTGGCAAATGTGAAACAAAGGATTTTTCCTGTGAAGGTGTTCCTGACAGGGGACTCCCAGACATGCTTGTTGGTAAAGCACATTGCTTTTCATTTGTATCTGTTAAAGTGTTTTTAATCTCAAGAATGAGGACATAAAGGAATACTTTAGGCAACTGCTGTTAATTTGAGCTCTAGCTAAAGCTTTCGCTGGATAGTGTGTTTCATTAGTGTGAAACATTTAAAGAAAAAATACCCTACCAAAGGATGGTGACTAATAACTAGCTGTCTGCAAGTAACATACTGCTCTGTATTCTCATGCTGAGGGTGGAGGAGCCCTGGTAGTGTGAGGCTAGGATGAGAAATAAGGGAAGGGTTGTCACTGACAAGTTTTATTTCTGTGTTTTGGTCTAAAGCAAATCCATGGCCTTTTGAAATACAAGCACTGGAACCTAAAGTTCCTTGTGAGTTCTGGATTTTAGAACCTGAGTATTTTGTTTGCTGTAGTTACCCTTTAATTCTTTGAGTTCTGTACTCAACTTTGAATGAAGGAACATAACTGAGGTACAATTGGCATTGAAAAAAATGCCTTGGATCCTGTATGGGAATGAGAAGAACTTCTAAACCTGGTGCCTGGGCTTCCAGTGAGTGGTGGTGGCCTTGCTCCTCTGAGGTGCACTTGGCTGGTTTGCTGCTGCTGTCCTCTTCAGCTGATGTTGGGACCTGACCAGGCTAAAAGCTGCACGCTTCTCTCAGTGCTGTACTCGTCATTCTCCTACCTTGCTTCTGTTCATTGGCTTGGCCAGTGAAATTTTTTATAGAGCTGGAATTTTCAGGTAGAGTGCCCACATGTGGACTTCAGGCTTGCACAGTGCGATGATGTAATATATCAAATGATGAGTTTGCATGGCTCTGAACAGTAGCAAGGTGCCAACCATTGAGGCTGCTGTCTTATGTAGAACATGCAGCATATGCTAATAGTATGCTAACTCTCAGTGCACTCTTAATTAAGGCATTGCATTTCATTTCATTTGATTTCTTTTCACCTCTCTGTTGAGAGTTTAGCTACCAAGGGAAAAATACAGAAGCATGTGAGAGTGCTTTAACATGATTTATTGTTTCACTGATGTTATGTTGTTCCCTACAGGAAAGGGTTCAAAATCAGGATTATGAGGTGAATATTCTTAAACAAGATATAATCTGTTCCCATAACTTGTGAAGACTTCAAGTCCTCTGGTATGAGGAGATCTTAAAACATAATATTTTTTTTTAACTAGTCTGGTCCTATAGCAGATCACAGAGATTGGTGTTAGAGTATCTGCTTGAAACTGGCTGGCATTACACATGAGGGACAGCCTGGATGCTTACAGTTTGTGGGGCCTTTGAGCTGCCCTCATGTTTGCAGATGACTGTTAATTCCTGTCTGATACAACTCCAGAGGAATGTCTGTGATTGTTCCAAAATCTCTTGAAGTGTGTTGTGTTGCCAAAACCATCTGGCTTTAACTGACTGGTCACTAACTCTTCTGAGAACTATGCATCTCCCAGATCTTCTATGCAGTATTCTTGTTTCTGTTCTGTAGAGTTGAAATACTGGGTCTTTTCATTCCTTCTGGCAAATATCAACTATTTAAAACAGTATTTCATACTTGGTAACCTGAATTTGCCTCCTTTGTTGCTGAGTAGTACGCACATTTGCAAAAAAGGCAACCTACTTGGAATCGGCATTGAGATGTTAATTTAGTCTCTTCCTAGTGGTTTTATCACCATTGTCCTTTTTTCATTTAACACTTGTTAGAGCATATCTCAGTTTGGAGTGAGGTGGTGGCAAGTGGGAGAGAGATCTTGAGATTCCTGAAGCTTTGTGATGCCTTCAAACAACCGCTGATGCCTTAAAAGGAGTCTCCCAACTTTGGTGGATTAATTAATGAGCCCTCCGAGGCAAACCTTGTGTGGTACAACCAAAAGGAGACCTGATGAAAGAGCATGTTTTAACTTCATGAAGTTAATCGCATAATAGGAAGAAGTTATGCCTGGCTGCTTAGCAAAGAAATCTGCTGTAGAATGATGAGCAGCTTGTGAGGGATTAGAATCTTCATAGAGCAGAAAAATGTGATGACTTATTTTGTGGTCTCTGCCAAAGCATGTCCAACAGGAATCCTTGGGGTTGCTGAAAGATGAATGGGGTTTGAACACAAGTTCTTCTAGAGGATCTCTTTTTCAGCGTATTAAGTGTCTTGCAGGAGTTGCAGAAGTGAAGTGGTGTAGGAGTCAGTTACATACTAGTTCTATGTGAGGTTTCATGCTAATTTGCTGACCTGGAAGGGTATGGCGTGATATTGAAGTTACTGTCTGTGTCATACCAGAACAACATTAAAGAACATGGATTTTGTAAATGATAAAGGAGTACAGAAAGCAAAACAAATGGTGAACAAGGAGGAAAAAAAAAAAAAAGAGATCAAGGGGAGAGAAACATCTCCTTCCCAATGCAAAGCTGCAAAAACTAGGATCAATTTAGGAACTCTAATTATGATTGTTTCTTTTGTGGTTATGTTCTAAAATATGTTGGCTTGACTGTCTCATCTATTATTGCTGGAACCACAGTTATTTAACAGACACTTTGCTTGTTGTGTTCTTGTGATTTTTACCTGACTGATGCTGAATAGTAAGTACAAAAATGTAATGGTACAAATCATGTGCATTTCACAGTGGGGTAGGGAAGAAAAAGCTTCATAATGATAGCAGACCTTGTAGATGTTCCCTCAGTGAGGATACAAATCATCAATGGGTCTGCTTACTGACTGACAGAGGGTTACAGTTGTGCTAGTAGTTAAATTATTCGTTGCTCTCTAATGATACTTGTTTTATGTTAATTAGAATTAACAATTAATGGGGAGTTAATGTGTGAGACATTAAAGACAAGAGGTAAATATCTCAGAATATAAATTAAAGGTCAGGCAATATGAGCAGTAAGAAGCAGGGCCTTCTTGCTTCTCGTAAGTGTTCTTGGCAAGGTATTGGGAATTGGCTTGCTCTAAACTTAATGCAGATGGAAAGTTAAAGGTGCTTTTTGCCTCTGTTTCTGTCTGTCTGATGAAAAATGGAATTAACAGTGTAGTCTTCATGGATAACAGATGCATAGGTTGCAGTAATCTGACTACAGTTTGTCTGGTTGCTTGCTTATGCTAGATGAGACAAACTTTGTGCAATTTATTTGGTATAGTTTTCTTCATTTGCTTGAAACATGCATGCATATCAGGAACATGCTGGAAGCTATTGCTGGTTGGTTTTTGGAGGTGACACTTGTTTCCAAGGTATCCAAAAGTAATTCCTCTCATTGTGTGGCGTTGGCCCGTGATGTCAGAAGCAAATGTTTGTGGCTTGTAAGCACTGAACCTTCCCATCAGTATCCCATTACATTTTGTGGCTGTGAGGCAGCAGAGGAGCAATCTGACACATTGGTGTCTCACAGAAGTGTAATGGAGGCAAAGGTGTGTCTTTGAATTTCTCTGTGCAGAAAAAAAATGGCACCCATTGATACTCACCGATGCTTGCTGAATGTTTATGGAGATCAATCAGTGAAGGTGAGCACAATGAGGTGGGACAGTAGGTCACCTCTGTGGCTGCAGGTTGTTACGAGCATAGCATGGAGGCTCTTGTTCATCACTGGCAAAAATGCATAGCAAAAGGTGGTGGCTAGGTTGAAAAAAAGTGTTTTGTAGCTGAGAATTCCATCTGTTGAACAGTGCTGTTGTGCTCTTTGAATCTGTAGTTTTCATAGAAATAAATAGGAAGCGCTAGTTTTTTTGAGCAGCCTGCGTGTATGCAGTTGAGGGCTGTGAATAAAACCAAACTGTCTTAGAATAGTTCTTTAATTGGGGCTGGGTGGGACAATGTCAGGGCTAGAAGCAATGAGTTATAAACAGTCTGCAAGTAGCTAAGCCAGTTATTTCTCAGTTATTTTAGATCTTTGTGATATTTGCATTTTGTATGGCTATAATGGCTGAGTCTTTTGCACATATAAAGCAAAATGATTATACTCCCCTCACTGCAGCTGTCTGTGGCTTCTCACTGACACAGTTACTGGTGTGACAGTCTCACTAGCTTGGTTTCAGTTCTGATAGGTGTAGCTTTATCAGATCGTTGATTAACTTCTGTAGTCAACTCCAAACAGCTGGTGGATCTCAGCTTGTTTTTGGGAAATCTGTTTGAATGGAGTGCTTAAATAGTAGTTATAGCAAGTATTCCTATGCACTTCCAAAAAAAAAAAAAAAAAAAAAAATTTAAAAAAAAAAAAAAAATCTTATGCATGCACCAAACTCATTACTTCTAACATCAGCATCTTCTAACTGAAGAAATACTTATATGTGTAAAGCATTGGCTTGCTTGTGAAAAAGTCCTCAGTTACTTCCAAGTGGATTTATTTTCATAGCGTCTTGAAGATTGTGCATATAAGTCTGTATTGCCCTAGGTGTTGGAGAAAATGACATTTCTCCCTGGGTTCTTAATCTGCTTGTGGGATGGAATGCAAATGGAAAATTAAAGGTGCTTTTGCCTCTGTTTCTGTCTGTCCAATGAAAAATGGAATTAACAGTGTAGTCTTCATGGATAACAGATGCGTAGGTTGCAGTAATCTGACTTCAGTTTGTTTGGTTGCTTGCTTATGCTAGATGAGACAAATCTGTCAGAGTAGCCTGACCATTCCTGTGAGAACACCTCACAATACCAATTCTGTCAACCAGTTACTAAGTGGAAGGCTGGTGTGAGTTGTGGAATTATGTTTTTCATGATTTTTTTTTCATTCTATAACTCTTCTAAGTCACTGATGTAAGCTAAATACACTTTAAAGGACATATCTCAAATACTTTAATTTAGCAGGCATTGAATATCAAGTAAATTCTGTAATTTGTCATACTCATCCTACTGTTCCCAGAATAACATGCGTTCAGAAATCTTATCAATCACTCTTCAGGAAGGAAATTGTATGTTTTGACACATGTCAAGGTGGAAGCAAATGCATCTTTGCTTCTATTTTAATTTGTATTAGCATTAATTTAACATTACTGTGTGCTGAGAGTCAGTTGTGTAGTGCATTGAAAATATCTTTCTGCTTTGCTTCTGTTGGTTCAAGGAGTGGAAGAGAAAATGATCACTATTTAGGTAGGACAGCTTGCTCTATCTACTTTTATTGCCTTAAGCCAGGCTAAGTTAACTACCAGGCTTCTTCTCAGTGCTGCTGTTTATTTGTGGGATTGTGGGTTGTGGAGGTTGTTGTGGTTGTTGTTGGGCTTTTTAAGTAATAAAACTAATTACATGAATAAGACTTGGATTGCCTTAGCATACAGGAGTTGACCAGTAATAATAGACATAGGAAAACCACTCATTCTGGGAATTGTAGATTAAGACTTTTTTTGTGCAGGGATAAAGACTGATTTTAAAAAAAAAAAAAAAAAAAAAAAAAAAACTTTGGTGGAATCTCCATGAACTAGAAAATATCTGTATGGATTGAGAAATGCATGATAGTAGTTTTGTGCTGTTTTTCCTCTGTCTTTGTGAGATCAACTATGAACTTGAAAGCAGTTGCTCAGGCAGAGCTCAAGGGAGTAGCTGTGTACCGTGTTGCCAGCAAAAACTTTCCAGTGTCAATACAAAGAAAAGAAACAAAACAACAACAACAAAAAAACCTGATTTAACTGGAAAATTCTCAATGATTATTTCCATGTCTGTTCTACCTTGCAGCTGATTGTAATGCCGTTCTTAAAGCTCTACAGCCCGTTTTTCAAGAGCAGGGAATGACAGAAACAGTTCATAACTGGGAAGATCATGGCTATTTGGCAACCTACATCAAAAAAAATGGCAGGTGAGTGGATTTTCCTTTTTATTTCCCATCTGTCTACACTTAGAAATATTTTTCTTCCTTTATTAGATGTTACAGGGTGCAGGTAGAGGAGACTTCTTTCACCCATTTTGTGTGTGAAATTACTCTAAAACAATGCAGAATACTGTGGAGAACATTGTGCCACCTTCTAACATGGTTATGAGAGCAGTTGAACTAGTCCATTGTCTGCTTGTGCAGGGTACACAGGACCACATCCAGGTGGCTTCTGCTGATCTCCAAGCAGGAGACTCCACGGCAGCCTGTGCCAGTGCTCTGTGGTGCCTGTACAACACAGAAGTGCTCCCTAGTGTTCAGAGGGAACCTCCTGTAGTCCAGTTTGTGCCTGTTGCCTCCTCTCCTGGCACTGAGCACTGCTGTAAAGGTCAGGGCTTCATCTTCACTGCACCCTCCCTTCAGGTGTTTATAGATATTGAGATCTCCCTAAGCCTTTTCTTTGTTGGAATTAACAGTCCCAACTCCCTCAACTTCTTCTCGTGGGAGAGAGACTCCAATTTCTTCATCTTTGTTCCCTCTGTCAAGCTCTTTCCAGTAATTGTCTTCTACTGAGGAGCCCAAGAGCTGGATCCTGCACTGCAGGTGTTGCCTCACCAGTCACAGTGGAATATTGGGAGAAGTTTGGACTTGAACTGAAGCTCTTGAACTGCTGGTGGTGATTTCCCTACTGCAGACAAGGATACTGTTACCCTTTCTGACTGCAAGGGTGTACTCAAATTGGTTGTCCATTATGCTTCCTAAGTCCTTTTCTGAGGAGCACTTGGGTGTCTCCCAGTATGTGCTGGTGTCTGAGGTTATTCCTACTCAGGTCAGGACTTTACACTTCTCCATGTTGAATTTTTGAGATTTTTATAAGCCCACATGTCCAGCCTGTTCAGCACTCTATGGATAGCTGTGCAGCCAGCAGCAGTACATGTTCAGTCATTCAGCTTTTAATTGTGCTGCCAAACACATCTTCTAATATTTTTGCACTGGAGGATAGTTGTCAGTATTCCTACTGCTGTGATAAGATGAAGGATAGGGTGCTGGGCCTAGTGGCCTTCCAGCAGGGGAAAAAGTGGTCTGTTATGCTGTATCTTAGTTTTTCAATAACAAATATCAAAATCAAATATCAAATATCAAAACAATATCTTGGTATTGTTTACTGTGTTAAGTAACAGAGTTGGGTGGTAGTGCAGTGTCTCAGACATCCATGTCCATGAGCTGCATGTGCCTGAATTTATTCTCTTGGGTTAGACCAATAGTTTGTCTGTGAAAGAGCTGGCAGGGTTCTTTATTTCAGAGACTACTCCCAAAAGACAGCATCACTGAAGCTTTGTGGTTTGAGCTGCTTTTGCTGTCATGTTGTTGTATCAAGTAGCCTTACTTCTCCCTCATGCCTTGCTCCAGGGTATGCAGTACATGCAGTCAGCCTTATGATAACAAAATTCTTCCCCAGTGACTTGTAGTGCCTCTGGTGCTTTGGATGCTTTGAGGAGGCAGTTAGTGAGATGGAGGAGAAACCTCACTCAAAAGGAGAGGAGAAGTGGAGTTAAGTGTAAGCATGGATGGGGCCTACCTATTCTCAGAAGAGTTCATCTCCTTGAGCCTTCCAGGCTGAATGCAACTAGTTGATTATTGGTTCTGTTCAGTAGTGTAACACAACAGGTATCTCTTTGACTAGCAGCATTAATCTTTTCAACTCACTATGAGAAATACCAGAGAACACTGATGTTTTGGAAGACAAATGGGGACCTGAACGTCTTGATATTTAGAGCATCCTTAAGTAAGACGTAAGAAGTTTTTCTCCTACAGCATTACTTTTTGTCATTCTTGATTTGCATGGGCCGACTTGCTCTACCACTTAATTCAGCATATTGGTTTTAGCAGTAAATGTAGCATTTGTCCCTTCTCCCTATTCCGTAACAGAAATGTGGTTAACTGTCAATGTTTTTGATCTTGATCTGTATGTAAACCACTGTAGCGATGTTAATGCTAAACTGCATACAAATGTTGTCAGCTCAGAGTTACACTGGCAAGTGAAGCTGCTCAACCCTGTAATTATTAAATAAATGCTCAAATGAAAATTCTAATATGGCACGGATGCTGCTCTTCTAAGAGGAGCAGTTCAGGAGGTCAGCATAAGTACAGTAAAATGAAAGAAGGAAGAATGCCACGATGGAAGAGTTAAATATTAAGAAGAGACTGTTCACATTTCAAGTGATTCTTAGTGCAATTCTATTTATAAATCAATAAATAATGGTTATTGCTTTCTTATAACTGCAGTCTGAAATTACTGTCTTCGGCTATTCAACTCATTGTCTTTAGTAGTGTGAGTGAAATACATTTTTCTGTGCTTTGCCAACCACACTGAATAAACACTGACTTGAGTACAGCAGAAGTTTCTGTAAGTCCAGGGTCCTCAGCATTTTGTTTTCCTTGAGTTGTGGTATTTTAGATCCCTCACAGAAGTTGTATATACTTCATCTGAGACAGCCTTAAACAGCATGTTTTCCATTAACGTACTGTGATATACTTTCAGTTAGCTGAAACAAACCTGTTGTAAACAACAGGAGGCTGGACAGGTCAAAAAAAAAAAAAAAAAAAAAAAAAAAAAAAAAAAAAAAAAAACAGCAGAGCCGAAGCAAATAATTCATGAATGGCAAAATGAAATGGTTATACATGCAAAGGATTTGATGGCAACCACATGGGCTTTATTTTAATGCTAGCAATTTTGTCTGCATTTTGAACACTTCAAAATATTGCAAGTTTTTAATGCTACTCAAAATGAACTAAAATAGAAAAATGCTGTCTGATACAATTAGTGTGAAAGTAGCATGGGAATGCAGACTTCTTTCCCTTCAAAGTGAGGGCCTTCTTGAAATTAAGTAGTATATAGTGGAAAAGCAGAATAAAAACTGATGAAGGGCAGATAATGTGACTGAAGCTGCGGTTTTTGCATATGACTTCCTGTAAGGATGCAGGGTACAAAATTTCCCTGGCAAGTGGCAGGGAGCTGACTAGCTTGCTCAAGCATGAAAGATGCATGACCATACTGTGAGGAAGTGATGCGAGGGTGTGCATGCACATGAATTTTCTAATCATCCATAGATGACTGAGCAAGTCAAATGTGCAACCAATGTAAGCTGGGTATTAACCCCAACAAAAGTGTATGTTTGATATTGGATAGTACTATTTTGTTCAGGAATGCCTACAGTTCAAAACCTGTGCTGATAGCATGCACCATGCCCTGTTACAGATTGTTGAGATGCAGGCACTGCTGTTGGCAAAACTTTGTCTCTGACAAAATACTGTGTGAACAGCTCCATGAAGGGCTACTACTGTTAAATGAATTAGAGCTTATTTGAGGATTATGCCTTGCTTTCCTATTGGCATCACTGAAGCAACAGAACCTCCTTCGTTGAAGTTTAGCAAGCCAGAGTCAGTCCTACCTGGTCCGTAGGCATTGTGAGTTACTCTTAGCCAGAGGGCAGGGCATAACAAACCTCAAAATAAACTAATTGAGGGAAGCTCATTTGAAAGCATTTTACTAATCGGTTTGTCAGATGAAACGGTGAGTGAAATACCCATTCACACTCTGGAGTTGTTCAGGAAATCGTTCTCTTTAACCAGTCAGGTCAGTGTTTACAGTGATGTGAATGTTTTTCTGTTCTTGGCCAGCACTTTAAGGAAATGCTGCACTGGGAAATAGTAATGTGCCAGCTACAGTTCTGGGAGGTTTTGGGATCTCAGCAGTTTTGTTTTCCTGAGGTGTATTTTTGCACTGCTTGTAGAAACTGCATATTTTTGGGAGCCCTGTAATTAGCTTGATTTCATTTAAGTGTCTTTCACTGACGTGTCACTCTGGTTTAGACTAGAAAGTTTTTTTCAAGATATGAATGTGAAGTCTTTATCTTGCTGAGTATATATGGTACTTCATATGGCCCGTTGGCCCGTTACTTCTTAAGATGTAAAAATAATAATAAAATAAAACCAGGGTAAGAAGATCATTGAAGAGCCAATACTGTATTTTGATATCATCACTACTTGTACACACACTCAGAATAGTACTCACAGCTGTAGTGTTTCTTGTCCTTTAGTCTTCCTTACCCACATCATCTACTCAAATACTTCCCTGATCCCTCTTTTTGTCCCTTTGCACCTGAAAGCTCTTTTAAAAGCCCACAAAACCTGTAATTCTGAGCCAGTGTTTCTACAAGACTCTCTTTTACAAAGGCGGTGACTTTCCCCTATTCATGCATCCATCTTAAGCTTCTCTGTTCTGAGTTCTTTTTTGGAGAAAGGTAATCCTCGGGGTATTTGAGTTCATTGTCACAACAGTGCAAGATTTAACCAGTTGAAGCTTTGTTTGTCACTGAGACGATTGTGATGAATATGTTAACACTGAGAAGGGAGGGTTAGGTATTTCTATGCTTTTTCCTGACCATATTGTTTAGCTAACTACTGTGGCAGTCAGCACCGTTTAAAGGAGCAAGATGGGCATTTCTCAACTCTGTGCCAGATGAGAATGTTGCTTTTTATTCAGTTACCTAGGGTGTGAAAATGGACTGAAGAACAGTTGGAAGCAACTGCTAGGAATCGGCAACACTTCAGAACTATGATAGTTTTCATTGTTTTAATTTCCTTCCTTTGTTTAAAAAAGAAAGAAAGAGAACAGAAACAATCATGCAGTGAAAAAGACGGTGGTTGCTTAATTCATTAATGTTTCTAAAGTAATTTGTAGTTAAGATAAGTAGTATTTTAAAAAAGTGTTCTCCTGTGTGTTGTTGTCTTGATAGTATTTTTGCTGTTGATGATATATTTTGGGATTTTCTATTATAAGTAAGTTCTTGTTCCTCCCCTCATGGGTAATTTGACAGGTGGCAATTTCTTTGGGAAGGTATTCTTCATATACTTTACTATTATGTCCAGGCTCAAGGTTAGTCATTCAGCAGATTAAAGCTTTGATGGAGTGAAGAGGGCTGCTGTCTGTCTATCCAGTTTTTATCTGTAGGGAAAAAAAAAATAAGGTTGAATATGCAGGATTGCAGTATTTCTTATTCTTCAATCACGTCACTGAGGCAGGGTAAACATATTGGTTTAGGATATGTTGATCTCTCCTGCTGGTTCTTTTTAAGTTCAGTTGTTCATCCAAAACCTTTTCTGGTTTCAAACAATTATTTCTTAACATCTGATGTTCCCTGTTCTGAAAAATAAAACTCAGACAAGAGGCAGTATTTGGAAGGCTCAATAAAAGTATTTCTGTGATCATAACCCATTTCCTTGCAAGGACAAAAAGCCTGGGTACTGCTGTACAAGATATGTGCAGGTGGGATGCTAGGACCTTGTTATAACAAGGGCTGCATTTCGTATGTTTTGTGCCCTAATGGAAAGGAGAGGATCCTTATTTTTGAGTTTTTTCCTCGTTCATTTTATGGAAGTGCTAGCAAGCTTTGAAAACTAGGATTTTTTTTTTTTTCTGTAAGACAGGAAGGAAAGAGGATTCTTGTGATAAAACCTTAATTTTTGGAGCTATTTTGTCAGATTGTAAAGTAATCTTTGCTGTAATTTCAGAGATATGATACTGAAACTGTATTATTGTTGTTCCATAACACCCTGTCCTCTACTGTTATCATAAGAGCTGCTGCTGAAAACCTTTGTTCACATGTGGTCATTAGACAAGTGAAGGAAAGCAGAAGCAAAGTACCCTTTGCTATATCCTTGTTTCACCTTAGTCTGTGAGTTCAGTCTCGGTCTTGCTATAGCCCTTGGATCATCTTGGTGACCCTCCTCTGGACCCTCTCCAAAAGCTCCACATCTTTCCTACACTGGGGGCTCCAGACATGGATGCAGTAGTCCAGCAGAGGCTTCAGATGGGCAGAATAGTGAGAGACAATCACCTCCTTTGTCCTACTGCTCACCCCTTGCCTGATGGAGCCCAACATATCATTGGCCTTCTGGGCTGAAAGTGCACTCTGCTAATCATGTTAAGTTTTTCATCAGCTGGAACCCTGATGTCCTTCTCAGCAATTTCTTTGAAAGTTTTTTCAGTTTAACATATGTTTTCTGTTTGAGAGCAGGTATTACCAGCTGGACCCTCAGTATGTGAATTACTGGCCCACTGCACTACTCCAATCTGTCATCTAACTTGGAAGAGGCGTCCCCGTGAGGTGTCAGTACTCTGTTGTCCTAGTGAGAATAATTCACTGTTGGACACAGTGAATGGTGGCTTTGCAGTATCACTACCTCACTCTGCTCACACCACCCACCACCTCACTGTGCTCGCATCCACTGTTTTATCTCCATCAGTGTTCAGCAAGTGTTGATGAATGTCAATGGGTGCCATTTTTTCTACACAGAGGAACGTGACACTCCTTTCTTAAATCCACACTTTCAATTAGATGCAGTTTTGTCAAACTGTAGAAAAAAAAAAAAAACATGAAGAACAAGATGATGTGTTATTCCGTGGTTACTTTCTGTACATCCTTTCATCAGGACCAACTGGGATCATTTATGCAGGCATAATTTCCTGGTGACTGTGTCAGGAGAGTACATACTTAATGGCTTTTCACTGATTTAGTTTAGTGATCATTGTAGTGTATGCGTTTTCTAGTCTCTAATTTAAAATACTTGTAGGGAAGACATCTAGTGGACAATCGGTGAAATGTAGGGAAGATCATTAATTTGGTGCAAAGGTGCAGATAATTGGGCAGATGTGCTGTATAAAAACATCTTTCTTTAGGCAAGACCTATTCATGAAGTCTTGAGGAAAATCAGATGCTTCTCAGGGTCATTTTTTCTAAGAAGTGTGTGGCACATGATTTCCTTGTAGTAGCCATTCCATTCTTTTTGTCTTCTTCCCTCCCCAGTACAGGAAGGGTGTAGCATTTGCTTCTCTCTCTTTTTTTTTTTTTTTTTTTTTGTGTGTGTGTGTGTTGTTTGTGTGTCCTTCTCCATAGTGCTTATCTTCTGTTTGTTACAAGCTGAAAGTCCTCCTCCATTTGTTCTCCCTGCTCTTATGAAGCCTTGTTCTTGGTTGCTGTAATAATGTGTACAGCATACTCTTGCATTTGCATTCATCACCGAGGTTTTGCTGCTGCAATTTCTAGTTCATTGTGTGTAAATGTTTATTTTTTCCAATGTGTAAATTTTTATACAGCTTGAATCTGAACATTGTCTCTTTGAGAAATTACCATACATTTAGAAAAAAGAAAAAGGCAAAAAGTAAGAAGTAGGAGGAGAAGAAACATCTCATTGTGTTCTTCAGGCTTGATTTCATTATAAAGAAAGCCCCACCTATCCAAGCAGGCCTTACTGAGGGCTGAACAGCTGAGAGTAGACAGTGTACTTCCCCAAGTAAAATGGTGGCTCTGGCTTAAACATCTTCATTAACTTGCTGCCTGCTGGTTTTATTAGTTATGCAGTGTTTGGCATGCCATTGCAGCTTTCCATTTACTGCTGAGTGACTTCTTGAGGAATAATGGATCTGGAACTATCAGCAACTGACAGGCTCCTGGAAAAAGCAAAAAAAAAAAAAAAAAAAAAAAAAAAAAAAAAAGGAACTGGCCATTCTGAATTTACCTATGAATTTCAGGCTTTCTTTCCTCTCATTTTTATTAACAAAGCCGTCATCACTGTCTTTCTTTATTTTGTAGTTTTGCCAATTTGAGAATTCACCCTCATGGATTAGTGTTGGTGGACCTGCAGAGCTACAATGATCATACAAAAGGAAGAGAGGAAACTGATCAGGTAGTAGGGATGCTTTTCTTATGCTTAGCAAACTGCATGGGGAACCCCTTCTTTTCTTCACATCTATTAAAGCATAACTTGGTAAAATATTTTTAAATAACTGTGTTCATTCTATCTTAGTGCTCACAGATGTGGAGTAGTAGTGGCTGTTGTAATCACATTTGTGTACAAATGCACACATACTTGCATGGATGTAGTGGGCTTCACATTCTTTGCTATACAAGTTTCAAAAATGTTGCAGCCTTGTTTTAGCCTTCCTATACACAGGGCAGAGAGAGAAGGGATGTTCAACCCACCACACGGTGTACTAGAGTATCATTTTCTTCTCTGATATGGGAGATGGAGAACCTTTGTTCTAAAACTTTTCTTTCCCAGGAAGAAGAATAGTTGCTGCTTCTCTGATGTGAAATTCAGAGTTGGGATTTTGGGGGGGACTAAAACTTTCCAGGATTCTTCTGCTCCCTCTTTAAGTTGGGTGTTGTGGCCATTAACCCAGACAGTTAAATGCAGTGACAGCTGTTAGCAGTATGTGTTTGCTTGCTACTAATGTAGCCAGGGCAGATAATTATTCATGGACTTCTAATGTTATGTTGCAAGTCTTTCACTACTGATGCTTCTTATTATTGCCTTCTAACTAGTCTAATTTAAAAGATGTTATACATCAAGTGATCCCTTCTATAATTTCCACCTCTTTTGTTTGCTGTTTTTTCAGCTTCTAAACAAAGTAGAAGAAAGAATGAAAGAATTTTTTCATGGCAATCTGAAAAGGGTAAAGCGGTAAGTTCATATATATAGACTTCCACATTTGTCTGGGTTGCTAAAGACAATAAATTATGCTTTGCTATGCTGCTGTGAATAAGTAGTCTGGAGTATGAATTCTTGTGTATGTTTTTCCCCGAATATTTTGAAACTGTTTCATAGCACAATTACAGACACTGATTTTTCTCATGTGAAGCTTGACCTTCAGTGTTGTTACTTGGGCAAGAATTACTTCTTTTATTGTTTTCTGCAACATTTGCATGAATTGGTGGGAGGAAAATGCAAACAGAAGGCAAGAGCGTTCTGCTGTGGAAGAACTAGGGAGCCAAGGGTGGCAGCAGGCCAGTCCAGAGCATGAACTTTACCTACAAGGTCCAGTCCCACGGCTCCTGATGGGGCAAGCAGGGCTGGAGTGGGTTGCTGATAGTGCCAGACAGGGCCTTATACTTCCAGGCTGGGTGTCAGGAGTGGCAAAAGATGTGGGCAGGCACAGCTGTAGCTTAGCTCAGGCAAAAGCATAAGCCAGAGCCAAGGTGGGCATCCTTTCCCACCACTGTCTCTTGTGGCTTGGTCCCAGCAACCAGAGCAGGATTATCCAGATTTATCTGATGGAGCTGGGTTTGAGAATGGGCAGCAAGCAGTGGAAATACTGTCTTTTGTAGAACACTTTTTAATATTGACATACTATTCTGGGTGTCTGTAGAATCCCTATTATGTGAACTTGTTTAACATAGGTCAGGAAAAAGTCTATCTGAAGTGATCTAGATTAGTTTTGTTTCCTGAGTATAGGAAGATGAATTTCTTTGGACAGTGGTTCTGGATTGGATCTTGTAACATGCTCCTCAACTTTTAAAAATTTGTTTTGCATCCTTCTGAATCATACATGATCCCTAACAAAACTAGTGCTGCTGGAAATTGTTCTTTCTACCTTTTTCCTTGATCTTGTGAATAGATGCTCTTGCTTTTTCAACATGTGCTGCCATCGCGTGGTTTACTGAGAGCAGAAATACTTTGTACAGTTTGCTGAGAATCCCTAGTGAATTTGCAAGAAGCTTGTCTGTCTGATTTTTCTCCTGCACCTTCTCCTGAAAAAGACTTAGTTATCTAGAGTGTACGGAAACTTGATGAACTCTGTGCCTGCGCAATTTGCATGAAATGGAATTCAATCATTTTAATTATTTACTACCATTTCAAATACATTTTGTCTTTTCAGGTCTAACACTGATTTCAACCGTACTTGTGTTGGACTTAAAAGAAAAAGGAAAAGAAAGAAAAGATTAAGCACAAAGCAACCTGTTTGTCTAGGTGGCTTTGAAATGTATTTTAAAAATAAAACAAGCTGGCAGCTGAGATGTCACATATGTGGATATCAAGAATTGTGCTTAAACATTGCAGACCTGGCTCGGCTTAAAGCGCTGTCATAGCTCGCTTTTGTGTTTCCGTATATGTTTAAAATGTCTCAGTACAACTTTAGAAGGGTGAGACTCACTAATCTCAAAGAAATTGCATTCTTAGCTGAGCTAAAGATGGGAAGAGGTTTTGTCATTTTTGATTTTGTTGTTCTTGTTTGTTTTTTTGTTCACATTCTGATTTTTGTATTGTGGCAATTTCTGGTCATAAACTGATTCTTTTGCAGAGGCGGTGTTACATAAGTCTTTTCTCTTAGAGGTGTATTCGTGCACTTTGTAGAACTTAGTTGTACATGAAGAGCGGTCACTGCTACATCACTGGTACCTTAGTAAATTTTATGTATTTAACATACAGCTCATGGGTTTGTTAAATGCCTTCAGCATTAAATCTTGCAAATTTTCTTGTTTACTCTTGTAAATGCTATTTATATATTATATGTATTATGCAGAAGCCAGTGATTGTTAAAAGGAAATAGACAAAATCATTCTCACAGGTTTGGTGATCTTTTTCTCTCTTCTCTCTTTCTAGATTGCCAGCCATTTTGAGAGGAGGTGTCATCGATAGATACTGGCCCACAGCCGATGGGCGCTTGGTAGAGTACGACATAGATGAAGTTGTTTATGATGAAGATTCACCTTTTCAGAACATTAAAATTCTGCATTCGAAACAGTTTGGGAATATTCTTATTCTCAGTGGGGATGTCAGTAAGTATTGTCTCAGTGGAGGATCATCTGGGTGAAATTGTAGGAAGTGTTTTCTCTCACTGTGTCAGTTTTGATGGGTTACTGAAGGTTGTGGTTCTGATACAGGAAGCTAAGTCATGTATATGTATGTGTGTACGTACACATCTGTTCCTATATATAAAATATTTAAATCAGAAAGGGTGACCAGATGTGAAAGCTGGAGTATGAGCAAGGTATATGCTCTTTCAAAAGTGTTTTTCTTGCTGTGGAAAATACCACAGGAGAAGTGAAGTTAGCGTTCTCTACCACAGCTCATTGAATCACTTTGTTCATTATATCTTTTACTGTTTGTTGTGATAGCAACCTCTTGAGGGCTTCTCTTGGACAGTAAAACAAAGTACTTTATCAATCTTCAAAACAGAAGATTGGAATTATCAGGGAGTATCCAGAGGAAGAAAAGGTGGTGTGTGGGGGGTGGTAATCTGCTGCCCTATTTTTTGTGATGCTGAAATTATTTCCTCAGTGAGATCAGCCAGAACAGCTGTATCCCATTTAGCTGCTGTGTTGTTGAACTTATTTTGCCTCTTTCTTCTCCAGAATGCTAAGTTGAACTTCAAGTTAGTAGGAAGAGTGACCCAGCTTTTATGAGAGGTTCTATCTATGGACTACCTCTGCCTGTTGTTCTCTGTGTTTTTGAAAGTGAATCTGAGAGAAGATGGGTTACTGTTCTTTTGAGCCACATAAGGATGCTGTTTGCAATGAAGACTAGACATATCAAGGAATATGCTTTGTGAAGTCCCTTTGTATTTATATTTAAATGCACTGACTGAAGTAAATGAGGGATGTTCCTGTCTAGGGTTAGGATAGCTAATTTGAGGCTGAGTAATTAAGACTTTTGAATATAGCTTTTGAAATCACCAGAAATACCTCTAACCATTCAATGTAGCTATCACCATCTGTCAAGGGGACTTAAAGAATTCTGTGCAGATGGCAGCTGTGAGTGTTGTTAATACTGAATTCATCAGCTGAGTATTCTTTAATTCTGTTAGAGTTGTATTTGAATTGCCAAATTAAGTATTCCACACTTCTGGCCAGAAATTTTCATTTTGATTTTTCATATGGAAATGAGGTTTTCTTTGAATGTTGTCACAGCATGCCACATAGAAAGAGAAGTATGCCATTACTTATTTACTTTCCACAGAATTTTAAAACAATGGTCTGTAATTCTGTTATTGTGCCATTATAAACTAAGTGCTGATTGGCAGGCACAGTATTAGAATGTGCTTGGTATAGCAGCACATCATTGGTTTGCTCTTGTAACTTAGATCTGATATTAGAGCCAGGAAAGTTATTGCCTGTTTTGAAGGTACCGGATATTAATGGTCATGCTTATTCTTCTGTGCAGGGATCTGCAGGGTGCATCTAGGTTGATCTTTTTAGTTGGGGTTCTGAGAGTGCTTCCAAAAGTCTCCTGATTGTCTTTTGCTACATTAATTTGAGGTAAAAACCCATTGAAGTGTGTCAAGTGTGGACGTCAAGTCCTAAGTACTGCCTCTTTTGCGCTGCAGATGTGCTTGTCTTGGCATACAGTACTTGGTAATGTTGATGCAGCCACTGTTGAGTTTGCTTTGAGGAATGCAGAAGTCCTGTATGAAATTCAGAGGAGGATTTCATTAGCTCTGGTAAATCACCAGTCTGCTTCTACCTGATGTGTCTCAGCTAGGTTCTTTCTATCGCTACTCTTACATTGATCTGTATTGTATCTCCTGGGGATTAATCAAAAGAACTAAAGATGTTTCTGTCCAACTCTTTCTCTTCCTTCCATTCAGATCTGGCAGAAAGTGACTTGGCATATACTCGAGCCATAATGGGCAGCGGAAAGGAAGACTACACTGGCAAAGAAGTGCTGATCCTTGGAGGTGGTGATGGGGGTATTCTGTATGAGATAGTCAAACTGAAGCCAAAGATGGTTACTATGGTAGAGATATCCTTTGACAAAAGACTGGTCATTTCAGTGTTGTGCAGTCTGCATGTTTTAGCGTTAAGTACAATTACCAGACTCTAATTTGCATGAGGAGATAGTCTGAATTGAAATTTCTTTCTTGTGAGCCTGGAGCTTTAACATTAATGGTAACCTAATGTGCCATAAACAGTGGTTGAAAACAAAAATAAGATCTTTTTGACCCTCTGTCTGAATTTGGGGTCAAAGATGTAAGCTTGGCTATTGTGATGCATAACTACACCTTATTATTCCTTTGTGAATTTCACCTTTTTGACAATTTTTTTCTTGAAGAAAATGAAATTCTCATAACCTGTATTATTTCTGGGGTGCTGAATGCCTTAACTGTCTTCAAACATTGACCAAATGGTGATCGACGGGTGTAAAAAGTACATGCGTAAAACATGCGGAGATGTCTTAGACAATCTGAAAGGAGAGTGCTATCAGGTATTTTTTATTTTGCTTTTGTTGAGAGTAACATTTCAAATGTGACATTGAGGCTGGGAGATTGCTGCGGGAAAGTTTGGTAGAAGAGCCTTCTGATCTTTCTTAATTTTGGGAAGAATTTTTTTTCCTTTTTCTTATGAAATTCCTAAATGCTAATAGCTGCCAGTGGAACTTGTATTGAAAGTGTGCATTATTTTAATTCTTCACTTTTGAATTATTTTAAAAATAACTACGTATACCCAGAAGGAATGTGAAATATGAGAGTTGCCTATTGCCACAACTTATAAATGAAGAGGAAATAGTTATTGGGATGCAGTGTTAAATACAATTCCCTAAATTGTTATGAAGATCTGAAAAGAAATGTGTGTTTAAGTCAGGTCGTTCTTCACTATTGAGAATATCTGTTAAAAAAAACTGCACTTTTTAAAAAAAAAAAAATTTCAGAGAAAATCTTACCACTGCACTCTTAGTGTTTAAAGGCATGCAGTCTTCTGTGTCGCATCGGACATCTTTTTACTGATATGATCTGATATCTTGTTTTGTTTTCATTCCTGCTCCTTAACGTTCTCATAAATACTGGTTTGAAGGTGTGTGTTAAAAAAATGCACATTAAAAATTAACTGAGAAGTTGCATGCTACTTTACATGAGTCAGTGGCCCTTCATACAAATACCTTATTTTACTACTGTGTTAGGAGACTGCAAGTGTTACCATTTGACAGAACAGAGGCTACCTAGAAGTCCGAGCTAGGAAATTGAGTCTTGTGGTGCCTTGCACTTCTTATTATTCCTGCTTTATAATGACATAAAAATATGAAAATATAACTCGAAGTTAAATCCATTTTTAATTTTGCACTTCATTCCTTGCTTAGTTCCTGTGAATCCATGTTTGTTCCATTTTCCAGGTCAGTTCTAGGGTATTTTGAAGATTAATTACAGTATTTCATCCTTTTAGGTTCTAATTGAAGACTGTATTCCTGTACTGAAGAGGTATGCCAAAGAAGGAAGGATGTTTGATTATGTAATTAATGATCTGACAGCTGTTCCAATCTCCACATCTCCAGAAGAAGGTTAATCTTCTAATTTATTTTCCTCCACTTCTGTGTAACTTCTCAATCTCAGTCCCTACTGCATAACAATTGGCAATTTGAATAAAAAACGCTTTGATTCTTACCTTTCTTTTAGTGGGAGCTTTATTGAAGCGCAGAAAATGATAGCATATCTTTCAAATTTCTCTTAAGCATTAGATAACAGTAGGTGCATTGAACTTCTTTGAAAACTGTGCTCATTCTCCAGAATAATGTAAGCTCAAGTAACTCCTGAGAAAAGTGTTCAGTGAGTTCACATTCCAGTATTGTATGCACTCGCACCCATGCTGACACACATCCTCTCCCTACCCAAAGTAATGAAAACATTAAAAACAAACAAAAGAAAACATACAGAATATTACAGTAAAGAAAACTAGAGATATTCACTTCTTTGTTGCTATTGTGTGAGGGTTTTATAGAGGCTTTGTGTCAACGGTCCCACCAAGAATGTGGCTGGTTTACGGGCTGGTTCGGCCCGGTTCCGTGATGAGTGGGGCAGAGGGATCTGCAGATCCGCGCCTCTGGAAAAAAGGAAACAGGGGATCCCAAAATGATTGAAAACAGTGGCAATGATCTGAGAAGAAACAAACTAATTTACTAAATACATTATCGGAATGCAAGGTAACACACTGTAATACAATATAATCAGAATTGAAGCTAATAAATCAAATATAATGAGAGAGAGAATGTCTGAAAGGTGGACAGGCCTCACCACAATGCTCAGGTGAGATGTGCAGTCCAGTTGAGCAGCAGGGAGACGGGAGCAGCGCCCACGAAGAAGGGCAGGCGAAAAAGAGCCCATCAGGTGGCCTTGCCAGGAGTTAAATCTCCTCTCTCTGACCGCGAGGTCCCCTGGGGAATGTAGTTCTTCTCTTCTTCTGGGCAGGTACCCAGGACTTGAGCGTTGACAGTTAAAGTCCCAGTGCCCCACATGATGTTATGATGTGGAATACCGAAAGCCAAAAATCACAAAACCATGACAGTTTGATTTATTTTTCTTGTTTGTTTCTCTGTTGTTTTCTTTCAAGCTGAAAGATAGCTGCTTTCTAGATGGTAGGCATGCTGTAGGTCATGTCTATATAATGCCAATGATATTTGTTCATTGATCATACTCTGTAGATTCTACGTGGGAATTTCTGCGATTGATTCTTGACCTCTCAATGAAAGTCCTGAAGCAAGATGGAAAGTATTTCACACAGGTATGGTATCTAGATGTAAAGAAGTACTACTGTTATAAGTATTGTAATCTATATTTTTCAGATACATCTTTTTCACAAACAAAGACAAACAAACAAAAACAACCCAGCAAAACTAACAAAATATAGTAGCAGGCTGTTTTCTTTCCTTATAGTACTTTGTTTGGATTTTTGCATGAAATTTGGGCTTTCCAAAGTGACTTGTCTTTTTCCATTTTCAGCTGAAATTGTTTGTGCCTTTGAACTTAAAAACATAATTTCAATAATCAGGAAGGCATACTGCAAAATAGTTCAGCTGCAAGCAGTTCTTGGAAAAGCAGAACGGGTGTACTTTACAAAGATGGACATGGTTTCTAAGCTAATGTCTTCAGTAATACAGTGTAAGGCATGAAAATTTGTGTTATCCATAAAGATGTAAGAATTTGACATTGGTACAATGTGACAAGAAAATTAGTCAGTTGGAAGTAAATATTCTTTTTGTTTGTTTTTTTTTATCAATTCCTAA
The DNA here is from genome assembly GCF_019232065.1 of Centrocercus urophasianus. Classification (NCBI taxonomy): domain Eukaryota; kingdom Metazoa; phylum Chordata; class Aves; order Galliformes; family Phasianidae; genus Centrocercus; species Centrocercus urophasianus. The sequence goes on along the minus strand of NW_024884364.1, from coordinate 42,256,866 downwards.
TGGAAATTACTGGTTTTGCTTTGTGGAAAAAAGATTTTATACATTTTAATCTATTTGTTATAATGCTTGACATTTTATGAAATGCCTTATACAGTTCATATAAGACTTTGTTCTTGTATCAAGTTTCTAATCCAATTCCATTTAAAAATAATTAAAAATTGATATGCTTGCTGCAGTATGGCTACTTTAGGTATAATGCAACTGTGTTAAAGCTTTCATCTGAAGATACTTCTTTATTCCAAACTTAGAATACCACAAAGCTCTATGCAATTGTAACAAGAAAAAACCTGATGAGAGTGAGCAGACAGATGAGTGAAGTGTCTCTGAAGTTGTATTTTGTGCTGTGCCCATACTTCAACTAGTTTTCTAATGTGTGTAGCATCGAAGTACAGCATTTTGAAGTACTTCACTGAACTCCGTAATAACTCTGCTAAAATTATGCATTTGAACACTATTCCCATCAGAACTAGCTTTCTGAGGTGCACAAAGGAATGAATTTGCTCTTAAATTGGACAAGCTTTTAAAGAAATGCAAGATTCACAGAATGACTTTTTTTTTTTTTTTGTAACAACCTTAATGTGCTGCTTTTCTTTGAAATGCAGCAGTTGTATGAACAAGATAAATACATTATCCTGTGGTTGAAATGCAGGATACAACTAACGCAGTCACACTGCACTAAATCTTTCTGGCTTTTTATTTTGTTAACAGTGGAAATATTCCTTACAGGTTTTGGTATTGAAAGGGAGGCTATGTCTTTTGGACAGAGCAAGCATCCATGTTGCAATTTTCCTACCTGTTAACATACACAATGAGTCTAGTGGACTTTAATAGTGGATATGTAAATGTCTGTGCAATCTGTCAGATTTTCTGGAAGGACTCTGGGAAGAAGACAAGCATAAAGCTGGTTTGATGGCCATGCTGCAGCCAGTGTGCATGGAGAAGTGGTTGTACATCAAGCTGCAATCAGTGCATGTTGGGGCTGGTGCAGCCCTGGTTCAGCTTGACAGGTAGACTATGGACTGAAATTCAGATGTGAACTACTGCTGCCTTGAGTAACTGATCTTAGTCACACACTGAGGACGTGCAAGATTTTGAATGCTCTGATATATATTGATTGTTAAATGACAGAGTATTTTAGCTCTGTGTAATAATGTTGTCTATTTAAGTTACTTTTGTTCCAGCTGTCAACTTCTAAGATGCAAATCTTAGGTAATAGGCTGTATTTTACCTGCTGAAGGAAATTTTGTTTTTTTTTTTTTAAACAAAAAAAGCAATACTTTGTGTGTTGTTCCCCCTGGCCTCTTTCATACCAACTTTCTTGAGGTGCTTTTTTTGTTCTCTAAAATATAGACAAATAATCTCAAGACAACTGACTGGGGGAATTTCCATTTAATTGCTATAGCCTGAGCCTCACTATGATGAAGGAATGCATCAGAGGGAAGATGCTGCAGAAGTGTCACCCTGTTGGCTACAGGCCAGTAGCTGTAGTTGCTTTCTCTGTGTTGGCATTGTGTTGTACTGGCATTTGAAACTTGTCTTCTAACAGAAAAGTGTATTGTGCTATCAGAAGGAGCAAACTACTGCAGGTATTGCTTAGGAGCACCATCAGCAAGCAGAGTCGGGTTTTGTCTCACTGCAGTGCTGTAGAGTCCAAAAACACTGGTGAAAAACAGTCTTTGAAAAAGCTAGGGATGTTCTGGAAATGAAAGCAATTGCTAGTAGTTTGGAAACATGGAAACAATGCAGCTAATGCTGGCAGTCAGTGCAGTACTAAAAGAAAATAGGCACAACCTCCTGTTCCCATTCAGTTATACTTCCATGTAGAGTTCTGCATACTGTTTGCAGTGTAACTGAGAATTAAGTGTCTTGTATGCAGCACTGTGATGTAGCTCTGAACTTTGAGAATTTTTTAGATGTTTGATAATTTCATGTGCATTAACTAGGATAAAGTCCTAGTATCCACCTAGTTACATATTGTATTTTTGATTAACTTAAAACCCAAAGTTTCAGTGCATAGAAATATGTTTTTTACATAATTACATTGTGTAAGTGATGTGATGGCTCCTTTTCATCTGTGGATGACAAAATGGATGGAGCCATTGCTGTAGCTGGCTGAGAGTTTGTCTGCTTCTGCAGAATTGATTCCATAAAAATTTGGCAGGCCAATTTGTTTTTTTTTTTTTTTTTTTTTTTAACTAAACCTCGCAGGTCTTAATGCAGGTACTGTACTTTTAGGTTATATGCATTACCACCATCAACAAAAGTTGAGTAAATCTAACTGCATTAACAATGGAGCACTGACCCTGACACTAAACATTCTGAGAGATGCTCTATTAGCTTCAGGATTATGTGAGATTTCGCTTTTTTAAACTGGCAAAAGTTGATCTTAACAACTGTAAGGAGGAGAAATGGGAGAGTTGAGGAAGTTGAGATGTTGCTTTTTTACTATTGGCAGTGAAACGTAGAAGTATAATATGCACACGTTACTGAAAATCTTTAATTGTAGCTTTCTTTCGTGTGCTGTTCTAACACATACCATGATTGTTCCCTTGGGGTACCACTGTGATCCTCAAAGCTATCTCCAAATGCTTATGCAGATGATCTTTTCGCCACAAGGTGGAGACTGACAACTAACATTGTGCATTAACATTCATTAACATTAGAGAGCCTGTCGGTGAAAGGCTTTTCAGACTATTTGTATTCCTAGGGGATGCAAGAACAGATGTGCCCAATTTTAGGATGAAGGAATGACGTTTTTGGTTGTTTCAGCTCTGGTGAGATAGAAAGGACAATTTATGGATCTCATTCTCTGTTGCTGTAAGTCTGTACTTAAGTATGTTGAAAAAAAAAAAAAAGCCTCTGCAATTGCTCTATATATCCACCAATCTTAATAATTGTTAAGAGCAAAAACTTATTTGCACAAATAGTAACCTTGCAATTCATGTCCTTGATATTTTTAACCACATCATTTATCTTGAGAGTCTTGCAACCTTCATAGGACCTGGGTTTCCAGTGTATGAAGAGAAGTGAGTTTCAAGGACCTTTACCTTCAGGTTTCACATCCTTGTGTCTGCATACAAGCGTAATCCCATGTCCTGGTTTCAGCTGAGACCGTGTTAATAGAGTCTGGATGTTTGGTTGTTGCTGAGTGATGGGAGTGTACCTTGGGCCAGGCTGGGCCACTCAGTGGGGAAGAGCCACAGCCTTCATGAGAAGGCAGCAGAGGGCAGAGAGGAGCCAGGGCAGCTGGCCTGAATTTGGCACTGGAGGACTATGAAGCTACAGGGAGTTGTCTGAGGGAAGGCCACTGCTTAGGGGTTGCTGGGTATTGGTTGGCAGGTGGTGAGACATTGCCTTGCTGTGTGTTGGTCAGAGGTTGACGAGTGATTGCACTGCAGATGTGTATGTAGGTTGCTCCATAAGTAATGCCTCTTATTTACATGGAAGCAACAGCAGTACAAAGAGTGCGATAACACTATTTGATAAAGCAAATTCTCAGCTACAAAACACCAGTTTTCAGCAGTCACTACCATTAGCTGTGTATTTTCACTAGCAATTAACAAGAGTCTACAAACCTCACGTACAAATCTGTGTTAAAATCTGTACCAGTGGGAGTGACCCACTGTTCCACAACTGCTACGATGGCACTGTTGCTAGGAAAATGTTCCCCATGCAGTCCCATCTTTTATTGGCCTGGACAGATGGAAATCAGAAAGTGTTAAATCCAGACTATATGGTGGATGTGGTGGGACAGTCCAGCCAAGACTGGCAGTGCACTCCACCGTTTTCAAGCAGGTATGGAGTCAGGCATTATTGTGCTGCAGTAGACTATCACCTTTAGCCTTGTATTAGTTGAGTAGGTCCTGATAAAATTGTATATGATGTTCTTTGTGTTCCTATGTGAGCATTTGCTGGACCCACATGGAGTAAGCTTTATGATATTCTAATGTTGCCACATCAATTTATAACACACTGAAGCTGACTTTCCCCGATCATAATCCACTGATTTATGCAGATGGACTGATTGAGATGCTTTTCATTTAATAGTGTGACAGCTGTCCATGGCTGTCTAGAACGTGGCTTATCTTTCACTTTGCTGTTGCCACTGTTGAGACACACCACTCACCACCTCACTGTGCTCATATCTACTGTTTGGTCTCCATAAGCAAATGTCTGTGAAGTCAGTAGGTGCCATTTTTTCTGCATGGAGGATTTGGTGATGCCCCTTTGCTTCATCCATGCTTCCATGTCAGACATCATTTTGTCTGACTGTCCATTTGCTGTCATCTGTTGCATTGCAACGAAATGTAATGGAATATTGGTGGGAAGGTTCAACCTCTACTACCATACCACCAACATCTGCTTCTGTCATCATGGGCCAAAATAAAACAGGAGGCTTTCGTTTTGGACCCAGTATTTTTATCATTGCATGTTTTGTTTCTGTTTTTCCTTTTCTGTCTTAGTAAATATATATTTTTTTAATCTCAGCTCACAAATCCTATTTTTTTTCCAATTCTCTTTCTCTTCTCATGGAGGGGGCATGGAAATGCCTTTTTCAACGCTAAGCTTTTGCTCTGCTGATTTAATCCTTTGAGGTTGAGCAGGCTGTAATTTTCAGCCTGTTGAAGAAGTGGAACCTTTAAAAATACCTCCCTGCAGGAATGTACTAGTTCCTAGCCTAACCCAGGCGAGATGGAGACTTTTTCAGACCACTCACACAGGTTTCATTCCAGTAAACAGCAGTAACTACCAGTGTGAGGATCAGATTTCTCCCACACACATGGCCATTCACGAGGCCATCCCATCCTGGCCGCCTACTCATACAATGTGGCCATACCCTCTAAGTGTCCAGACCATCATGATGTTGCTCCAAAGTTGAAATCCTTTTTTTGGCCATTGTGTGGGCTTTCTAATTATCGCTTCCAAAGAAGGACCAGTGTTCTCCTTGTCTAGAAGGAGGCTAGAACAATGTCTGTGCATCTTTGTGATTTCTAGGCTGTTTGGAAGTTTTTCAGGAGAAGGCGTTTCCTTGAGTTACTAAGAGTTTAGCTTTAAATTAATTGATCATTTGGACATTGGAGATGCCTGCAGTTGGATTTGCCTCTGTTAGTTTCTCAAAAGCTGTCCATGTCATTGAAGACTCGGACCTTGGTTGATGCTGTGTGATGACTTTGATGCTCTGTGTATCTCCTTGCTTGTTAGTCACTCTGAAGTGAGGAAGGAAGGAAACCCAGGCTGCGTTCAACTTCTCCTTTTGTTATTACAAAATAAAATAGAAAACTGTTAAAAGCAGAAATTAAACTTCTCTAGTATATTGTGACAGACAAGATATCCAGAAGCAATGACATTTAGAGTAAGTTGTGTAAAAATGATATGTAGGAAATGGGCAGGTATTCCATATCCTTCCAAACCATTAGTTTACTCTCTGAAGTCAGAGGAAGCATAGTGACTTAAATTTAGCCAAACTAGTTGATGAACTCATCTGCTTTATAGGTGAGGTAAAGTTGACTGGAAATACCAGTGCTAATTTAAACAGTTTTCATATTTTTTTGCTACTTTATTTTAGGGGGTTGTTTTTTTATCGTCTGCCCAGCGCTGTATTTGTTATTTAAATCATTGTGCAATACTTTGTAAAAGCCTAGAAACTGACATTCTTTGCCTGTCACATCTCATGGGATGTCACTTGCATCGTGCACAAGAATCATAGACTTTTGTCCTGAGACAGAAGGGACCCATGGGGTCATTGAGTGCAGTTCCAGGCTCAACACAGGAATGTGTGGAAAAAATGGCATAAAAAAAGCCAGCAAAACAGGTGGGCAATTTTAAGAGCTGGACTCAGTGATCCGTGTGGGTCCCTTCAAACTCAGCATATTCTATGATTCTTCTACAGAATTTGTCTTCAGAATGCTAAGAATAATTGGTGTTTGGAGATGGGCATGGGCTGTCAAGATGTGTCCAAGCAGGCTCTGAATGCAAAAAGAGTGAAGCCATTCAGGAATTGTCAGTCATAAGCAAGGTAACGAGATTGGGTAATCGCTAAGTTTTAAACTGCCTTCTGTGTCAAAGGGATGCTTGTTAAGGGTGAAAAACTAGCATTCCTCCATTTCTTGGTTGTCAAATTGTTTGGAATGGAATCAGGGCTTCAGGGAGAGGAATGTGGTGAGATTTTTGTGAGATACTGACGATTAACCACATGAGGGGAAAATGGCTGCTTTTGCTATTTCCTTTATAAAAAATGTTAAGTCATAATTTTAAACTTTATTAAACACTCTGGTCAGTACTAGCTGAGTAATTAGTGGCTATTTAGAAGACCAAGTGTGTTGCTCTACCATTTAACTATTTTCATTATGTGGAAGACTACATGTTATCTGATCCCTGTATTGTATTCTGGGCATAGTTCCCTTCATCATATTTTAATGATGCCAGACCATCTAAGTGCAGTTGGGATTATTATTAGCACAGTAGTCTTAGTCAATACAGCTATTCATATGTTAAAGAAAGGTGTGAATAATAGTGATTTTTTTTTAATACCTTTTCTTATTAGTGATATGAGTCCATACAAGTTTTGTCGACTTAATGTTCAACTGTTTCTTGAGTGAAGCGGAATAATTACCAAAAAAATCATAATTCTATGGTGCTATAAAACCTGCTGCGTGTGTCCTGAAGGTGAGGTTGAAGTATATAGCCATTAAGTAAGATCTCAGTGTGTAGACTGCAAAGCCATGGATTTGAAAAGTAAAATTGTGTATTGCCACATTTCATTGTTCCAGTAATTTGTTTGTCATGCTGTTTGCAATGATTTCAGTTGATGAAAAAGGGAGGAAGTATAAATACTGAAACAGCAGGCTGGGAAACTGTCTATAAGAACTTTAGATCTCGTTGTGTATCCTATTAAACTTCCTCCATAGTACTGGCATACTTTGTAAATTACCTAGCAGTATTTTCTATTTATGACTCAAATTACACACACAGGTTGTTTTTTAGGTATGTGGCTTCTTTCTTTTGCATTCAGTCTGATGTTGAAACAAAATTATATGCTTGGTAAAGTATGGCTGAGCCAAGTAACTGCTGCAGTGCCCTAGATAATAATAGGTTACTAAACAAGTGCTACAGTAGTCTGTTGTGCTTTGTGCAGTTGTGCTGAGTTAGTACTCATATCTTAACTTTGCATTAAAGCTTTGTTTCTGTTTATTGCCTGATGTTATATGTAAAAAATGATGTTGATGGGAGATGCGCTGTAGGCATATTGGTTTTCATAAGAGCTCAGGTTGTTTCAGCCTCTGCCCTATTTGTAAGAGCATCTGTACATCTATTCATTGAACTCATATGAGTTCCTCACTGCGTGAGAATTAGCTTTCAGTTGCTTTTGCGTGCACTTAATTATTTTAAGGCTATTTTTAAGCATCTGGGAGCTCTACGAAACAAGTTAAACAGTGAAATTTGTTGAATAAAAACTGATCTCTGGGAGTTACGTTTTGCAACATTTTAGCAGAGGGACTTACAAATGAGAAGTGCAGGTAAAGCGGGTATTCAGAATGAGCCCTTTGTTCCTGGAGTTCTAATGGAACTTGTCCTTCATTTTGAATTAGAAGTATTGAATTTGATATGCCTAAGAGAGACCTGTAGTATTTAATTAAATCTAGTTCCTTCTTAGTTGAACTATCTGCATTCTCTCAGTCAGATACAAGTTACTTGTGTTATCTGAGGGCAGGAGGGGGCAAGATATCTTGTTCTATAATGGAAAAAAATGTGCAAACATTACCAGAAGTTGTTCAGAGCAGTTGTGCTATGCTACGGGCAGAATCTGTTGCCTTGGGCCTTCTTGTTCTGTACATGCTCTGAACTTCACAAGAAAAAGAAATCAAAAGCAGAACTCTTGTACAGAGTACTTTTGCTGGAAGCCTTTTGGACTGTCCAGTCATGAAGAAGAAGGGTCCTTTGGAAATAAGCAGCTGTTGGTAATAGTAATTTTCTTTTTCTTTTTTTTTTATAAGATCATTTTCTTTCTAATGCATGTACAAGGGTTTCTCTGGAAAAATGCCTCCTGTTTTATTATGTTGGCTCAGAATGACAGAGGCAGATGGTGGTGGTATGGCAGAAGAGGATGAACCTTCCCATCAATATTCCATCAAATTTTGTTTCCATGTAACAAATGGCAGTGAAGAGGCAGTCTGACAAAATGGCGTTTCACGTGGAAGTGCATATGAAGCACTGTATGGAATTGAATTCCTTCATGCAGAAAAAATGGCACCTACTGACATTCATTGATGCTTGCTGAGCATTTGTCTAGGTGTTGTAGTATTATTTTCTGATACATCCAACCAGTGTATGTAAGCACAGTGAGGCAGCAAGTGGTATGTTTCAGCAGTGGTGACTGGATCAACTTGACTGGTACAGATTGTTATGAGCATGCAGGCTGTTCATTGCTGGTGAAAATGCATAGCTAATGGTGGTGATTGTTTGGAAAAAAATGTTTTGTGACTGAGAATTTGCTCTATCAAGTAGCTTTCTTGTGCTCTTTGTATATGACATAGTTTCCATGGAAATATTTAGAGGAGGCGTTATTTTGAGAGCAAGCTACGTATTTCTGTCATTGAAATTAGTATTATGACCTGAGATAAACAGTAGTCTTCTGTGCCATGGGTCTTCTCTCATCATTTTGTGGTACTGTGGCTCGTATGCTAGATTACTAGGAACTATGTATGCGCTAACATGACATGCAAGTTTGTTTGGTTTTTTTTGTCTTTTTGTGTCTTCTGTAGTAATAGGACTACTTCTTCCACTAGAAGTGATAAAATGTATGCAAAGCTGAGGGTTTTTTTACACTGCAAATACTCCTGAAGAAATCCTACTTAGTGCTTCTGTTTTGACTGATCAGAAATCTGAAGGAGAAAGACTTTGTAACTAGGTAACAGGCATTCATACCGTAAGCTGGTAAACCCAACCATTTGGGAAGGGTGGGGATACATGTCTCCTGAAGATGTCTCATTCTGACCGATATAAGTGTTCACATATGGGTAGATTTCATGGTTTGTGCGGCTGTATGTCTGCAGCATGCGGCACAGTTAGACTACGTATTAGGAGCCTGCTGTTAAGCTGCACATTCCTTATGAGGAGGTTGGAGGGAGAAGGCCACGAATAAGCTGTCAGCAGGCTGACGTTTTCTTCCCCTTGACCAGAATTGGAGATTTTCATCTCTGTGCTGTGCTGCAGCAGTAGTAGGTTCACATTGGACAGGTCTGTATTCAGCACCTCATACCTGAGACACTGAGTCATCTGTAGACTGTGCTGACTATATATAACTTCTTTTTAAATTATTGTTCAAATAACTTGTTTGCTATGTACCTCTAAAGTCACTGGTTAAAGTATCATGTCCACTCATTTGTGTAGAAGAAAAAGAGGCAAGTAACTGCACTGTTTTTGGGGGCAGGTGGTAGTTCTGTTACTTTTCAGTGGGCCCGAGTGACTGAAGTAGCAGATTCAGCAAAGGAGGTAGAAGCCCAGAAGAATAGATGTGCAGAGCCAGGTGGAAAATGTGCTTTGATCCTCTAAAGAGAAGGAAGAAATACCTCCTGTATGAGCCGAACTTCAGTCCTAGAACAAGGAAAATTAGAAAGTGTAGAAAAGAATGAAGGTAGGAGGAGGAAGGAGGATAGCAGAAATTCACAGCTGAAGTGTTGTAACTGAAGAGAAAATCCTACAGTGAAATCTTATTGTTGACTTTCTTGCTGAATGATTTAGATCCTCCTGGAGGTTCATTTAGCCAGTCAAATGATTTAGATACGTGCTTTGTTTCAGTTTGAAACTTGTAGTAAGTGCCTCATCAGGGGAGAGTTCGTAGCCAAATGACAAATGCAAAATGTCATTTTAGTACAGTATGCCAACTATTACATGGATTTTTGTGTGCATGTTTTTGTTGTTACTTCTTTTTAAAATAAAAATAGAAAGCAATGTGTGCGAGTACGAGGACGACAGAGTTAAACATTTTCTTGCTAGACTTTTTATTGGTACATGGAGAACATTGTCTTAGGCTAAGTGGTCAGTGTAGACTTTGGTCTTTTTGTTATTGATGCCCAGCTCACTTTGTCAGTTAATATGTTAACTTTTCATAGGTGGTGGTTTTGTTAAGAAAAAAGCTAGCACTTCACTGAATTGAGAAGACAAAGACATCATATACATGTGTAATTATATATGTTATTATATATTATTATCCTTAGGTAATACATAGAACCAAGAAAAACAGAAATCAGAAGAATCACTACTTTTTCAGGAGAATGCACAACAGTTTAAGATTGGCCTACAGCTATGGAACTTGTGTGATTTGTTTTATCGTATTGTTTTATGGAAGAATTGATTTAAAATGAACAGATTATGGGGTTTTATATACCGCATTTTAATGTTTGAAGACCTAGGCAATGTTAAATAATAGAGAAAATCTGGATATTGTAATGCTGTTTACTGATACGTTCAAGCAATCATAAAGCAAATGGTTATTGAGTAAATGTTACAGATAAATAACACACGGTGATCTGTTCTAACTGGAAGCTGTACTGTAATAGTTACTTCTGTTAATGAGAAGATAGATAATTCCCCCGTACTTATTCTTTCTTGAAAATACACAAATTGTTTTTGCTGTAGGCAGAATGAAGGCAAGCTGTTCAATATTTGCCTTGTAAATATTAAATGTTAAGAATTGCTTCTGTCTGGTTTTAAAGTATATGGAAGCCTTTCATTAGTGTATATATACTCATCTGCGGTTTTGCTTCTTTGCTTGATTATAACCAGGGCTTTTTTCTTTTTTTCTTCAGGGAAACTGTATCAATCTGACCGATGCCTTGACTCTGTATGAAGAACAACTTAGTAGGCTTTACTGTCCTGTGGAGTTTTCAAAAGAAATTGTGTGCGTTCCCTCCTACATGGAATTGTATCCTTTAAGACTGAGGAAGTGTAGAGAATGTGTATTAATCAAGCAAGCCTAGATGGCTTGGAGGTAATGAACTTGAATGCAAAAAGGCATTTCTACCTTCAAAAATATGAATATAATTCATTCACTATGAAAAAAACCTGCGATTTTATTTTGAATATAATTGTAGGAATTATTTTCTAATGTGCTATAAATTCACAGGTAGTGAAATGATCAGCATCTTTCAATATCAGGCTATGTTCTTCTTCATGTTTTCAAGTATTGTCAGATGTATTATTTATACAGTGTAGAATGTCATACCTAAAGTATGTAAGTATGAAAGGTGCTTCTCTTTTTCTTTAAGGTGTTTTTTTTTTTAGTTTACTTTTTCTGACTAAATTAAGAACCTGATTTTATAGCATTATAGGTACAAGAATACTAAAATAGTTATCTTGATGACTTCAGATTAGCCCAAAGTAAGATATGTATTATAAATATTTTCAATTCTGACTTTTGATTTGATTTTGGACCTTTGGTATCCTTTTGTCTGTACGTTTATCACCTTTCTTGAAACTTAAATTTCCATGCAGAAGGTGGCATTTGTCCAGATTATATTTACGTGCTTTTTCACAGATAACTGAGATGTAGAAATTTACATTACACTTGTGACAGTAATTAAAAAATACAGATTTTGTATCTTTCTTCAGAAAATAACCATATGATGTTCATTTAGATTCATGAAACCTGTTGAGCAATTGAATGAATCTTCTGACTTAATACAAATGCTTATTTTTGTAATCTGACAGAAAATTAGCTGTATGAGTACCTGAATGCAGCCAAAATGCTAAGCAAGTTTATCACATTTTACAGTTGCATTTTCTTTGTCTACTTCCAGAATAGTTGTGTGTAATTGCTGCTTGAAATTCTGGTACTTACCAGTGTTGCTGTGCGGCCCATCTGAAAATGAAGTAGCTATTGACATAAAAACAGGTTCTGTTTCAAGGAAAGCGTTTGTGTCCATGAGGTCTCTACCATGACCCTGTAATGAACATGCAGGCTCCCATCTGGAGAGCGTGTGACCTCGCTGTGTGAACAGGAGAACATATGTCTTCATATGAGTTTACTTTGGTTATGTTTTAAATTCCAGAAATCTGTGACTTAACTCGGCTGCTGTTGCTGTAGTTTTAAAAAAGGGCGATGTCCATGTCTCATGCTTTCATCTGCTCATTTGGAAGCTGGTAGAATTACGTAACTCTGATTTCTCATGTTCTTAGCATGGCAAGAAGGTTCCTGAGCATCAGTTTTCCTTGTTGACAGGAGCATCTTCAGAGAATCATGGCTTGAGCATACCTACTGAATGTCTGTGTTGAAGCTGGGTCCTTCTACCACCAAAGGAGCAGCAGAGATTACTGACACAGATGGTAGTTGCTACAAAGCTCAGTCTAGGTGATGGAAAGTTCTGCTTTTTGAAAAGTATGAGGCCAACATCACAGAAGCTTATAGAGAAAAGCCTAGGCAAAATCTAGATGTATCTATTCAAATGAGCATTCAGCAGAGCCCTAGTTGGGGCATTCAAGATGCAGTAGGCAGTTAAATGTTTGCCCAGTAAGATATTTGGACACTTAGTGTTCAGCTCCTGAGCACTTCATTATTAATTGTCTGGTCATGTCTGCGATAGGAATTCACAAATTAGTTAGTTGGATGTTACCTTCTTATTGGAGCTTCTTACTTAGCTATCAAGGTGAGTGATAGGGATCCCAATTTGGTGATCAGAGATCTGAAGTTTTAGTTGCACTTCCTGATGTACTTCTGTAGTTTGTTCAGCAGTTGCAGTGCATAGTGCACAGCCTGAAAATCTGCAGCAAGGATTAGAAAATGGTTTGCAGAGGATTTCACTTTCAGGGGGACTGGGGTATGAACTGCTGAGCAAAAAAAAAAAAAAAAAAAAAAAAGAGAATCCAGAGAGATTTCACTTTCAGAGTTATCTACCCTGTCAGTTTTCTGTGAACTGTGAGTTTTCAGAATTGAAAGATAAGTGAAAAGAGCTACTTTCATTTTAACTTTATACTATATCATTTTGTTGTTGTTTTTTTTTTTTTTCCTTGACTGCTTATTTTCTCCAGGTGGGTGTTCTACACTATTTGGAAGAAACAAACTGAAGTCTGAACATCAAGATTATTCTAAATGTACATGCTACATGAAGCATATAGGCCTGCCACATGGTGCATATTGGCATCTGGAACCTTTAAATTATATGCTGTAGATGATCCTGAAACTTAGTCATGCTATTGATTGTGAATTCTTTTAAATGTTTTTTTTTTTTTTTTTAATTGTTATTTTAATTTAAAAGCAAATGAAAAATGTATATTTTGATGAGCTAGGGTGTTATTTTTGAAAGTCAACTTAAAGATGAGTAAGCAGCAAAACTGTGTAGCTGCTGAATGCACTGAACCTTTAGAATGTGATCCTCTTTAGTTTTTGTAGATCTTCACAAACTTATTGATTAAAAAAAGACATCCTGAGCATTTCATCCCTGAGGGTGGTCCATGGAGCTTGCTTTTTTTTTTTTGTTTATTTTCGACCAGATTATTTTTTTAATCTGTAGTGCTTTTGATGACGGAGGGCTTTTTTTTGGTAGTTCAAATTTGATACTGCAGTGTTTCTGCTTAGAGAAGACAGGCATAACAAAAAAAAAAGAAAAAGGGGTGGGAGAGTGGAATGGGACCTCCTGAAAGAATACCCCCACATTCTTCATTGGAAAGGGAATAAAGCTAGAAAGCTGATTTTAAACTTTATTTCCTGTAGTTTCATTCATTCATCATATTGCTGTCATCTCTTCTGCAGGAGAAGAGTCCTTGACCTTTCACCTCATGGACATCTTTAGCTGCTGCCCTACTGATTATTTAGATTTTGATATGGATGTGAAAGTAGTTTATAGAAGTACACTGTCAGCATGAAAATTAAGGCTGATATCTCACTACAGTGCAAGAAATTAAGTGTATTAAGGTTCTTGTGATCGTACGTTCCTCAGCCTTATGGGAAACACCAGCTTCTTGAAGAAGGAAAGCTCACTTAACAAAAAAGAAATGGGGGTGTGGTCTAGATTCATGTGCACCAGTATTTCTTAAAAGTTTTGGAGCAAATAGATATACTTCAGTAGGGTAAGTCCAGCTTGTATTTCTCTAGCCTGACCACACTGTGTGGGGCTCTTGCTGAATTATTCACTTGCAATTTAAAAATCTGGTTGCATTGTAGTTTTGTTCTGAAAGAGAAAACATTTTTCTTAAATTGTTTATCATGTTGTCATAAAAGTTATATTTTTATAAGAATGTTCTTATGTACTAAAAGTTTGCTTTCAATGTTTAAAAGATTCCACATCAGAGGAGATAGGAAGGACATAAACATTCTGTACATTGCCAAGACAGAATATAAAATACACTATCTCAAAACACATAATTATGTTTTCCTTCAACACCTAGTATTCATATTTTCTTATTTTTGTTGGAGGGAGTTGATTTTCCCTCCCCCCCGCATAACCAAAATGATACTGTTCATGGAAAAAAAAAAAAAATACACTCTTAGGATCTGTACTTATAAACCATAAATAAGGAAGAGTTTTGCTGCATTCCATATGCATAAACTGAATTGATGAAATTGGGGTGATCCATGTGGAATTTCAGAGGAATACTGGAAAAGCTGGTAAAAATTTGCCCTTTATTTCATATGTACAGTTGTACTGTTACACTGCTTTCAGCTTGGAGAGCCAAGGAGAAGTGCTCTACTAGTCTTATTGTTTCAAGCAATTCTAGATGATGCTGATTCTTAGATAAATGTGGGTCACAGCTGGCCTACAACCTGTGTATCCCAAAGGACCCCCAAAGAGAGTGGATCCTCCTTTGGAACAGGAGGAGAGAAAAGTGCTGAATGTTTTAGCTCTATTTTAGCCGTCCCCTGTTAGTGCCTATGACCTAGTAGTAACTCTTCATTTATGATACAGGACCACAGTCAGTTTATTGTGCAGATACAAACAAATGCAGATGTCTTATAAGCAGTCACATGTACCCTTAACATGACACACATGAATATTCCCAGTGATCCTTAGTGATGTAGGTGGTATTAAGCACACTAAGACAGGGCTTACAGCATGTTTTCCAGGGTGAGCTTGGTAGATCTAGAAGTCAGTCACAACAAGTAGGGCTGGGTTGTTGTTTTTGTTTTTGTTTTTTTCTTTTAGCAAAGACACTTGCGAACTGGAAGATGACTTAGTATGCTTGCTGTATCAAGGCTAGCAGAGATGTTTCCTGAACACAGAACTGCTGTGTGTGCAGGGGTGTTCTGTAATTCCTTGTCACGACCAGGGGACTTGAATTAGGTGTTCATAGGTAAGAGTCAGCAGTGCTTTCAACTGATAACAGCAAAGAAATTTGGGGGATTTTTTTTTTTTAACTTTCTAATGTAGGATTTTTAAAGTGATAGATGTAGTGTGAAGCAATTCGGCGAACACTGAATATTACCTTTTATTTTTAAGTTGCTGAATTGATTCTGAGCAAGTATATATACACTGTCAGTTCTTATTTATTTGTTGCTGTAGTATAGGGTTGGGTTTTTTTTTTTTGTTTGTTTGTGTTGTTCTTTAAGAGAAGGAAAATAAACTGCTTTTTGTTAGAATTTTCTAAAGCAAACTGCAACAGCTGTTTGGTTTTCCATGTTTAAGGCCAGTTAGGAATAGCTATCATTGCTGCATTATGTATGCAAACATTTCCCAACATACAGTTAGTATTAGGGCTTTCTGAATTATTCTTTGCACAAAATGCTGCTTCCACCTAGAAATGTGACTTAGATACTTAAAAACTTGATGATAATTTGTGCAAAGAACAGACTTCTGGCTTTGTATCTACTGCACCAGTGCAGTGCACGTGTTGAAATAAAGGTACGCTATTACTGCTTGTGTGTGTATTTTTAAATGCATTGTGGATTCAGGGCTAAAGTGG
Organism: Centrocercus urophasianus; assembly: GCF_019232065.1. Classification (NCBI taxonomy): domain Eukaryota; kingdom Metazoa; phylum Chordata; class Aves; order Galliformes; family Phasianidae; genus Centrocercus; species Centrocercus urophasianus. The sequence continues at coordinate 42,240,972 of NW_024884364.1, read as the reverse complement.
CAGAATTAATGGGTATGGTGCTTACCATTGTACCTTTCATTTGTCACCTAACAAATATAAAGGGACAGTGTGGTCATTTTACTATCTTTTTTTAATAATGATAGAATGGTTTGGGTTGGAAGGGGCCTTAAGGATTATTAAGCTCTAACCCCTGCCATGGGCAGTGCTGCCCCCCCACCAGCTCAGCTGCCCAGGGCCCTATCCAACTTTGCCTTGAGTGCCTCCAGGGATGGGGCACCACAGCTTCTCTGGGCAGCTGTGCCAGCGCCTCACCACCTCTGGGGAAAGAATTTATTCCTAACATCTTAAAACTGTCTGTCTCTCAGAGATGATTCAGCTCAATTATTTTCCACGTAATACATGCTTGGGTAAAGTGCGGTGTGGTGTGGAACAGCGCAGTGATGTTTGCAGTGCGGGGGATCACTTCAAGGTTCAGTGATTTTTCTGTAGAAAAAAATTAATTTGCTGGGGAGCTCTGTAGATGTTAATTTTTTGGAGATCTGTAATCTGTTTCTTAGCTTTTCTGCTGAAGTGGCAAGTTGGCTTGGGGTGGTATTGTGACTCATTGCATAGCAGAGAAAGTACAGAAATGAGACATTAGGAAAGATGCAAGATTTGGAAGAAGTTTAGGAAGAGAAAGAAGAGCTTGAACAGGATGGGCAAATTGAAGTTGTTAGTTTGGGCTGTGATTCAGAAAGATTATTACTGTCATACAATGAAAGAAGAATGTGATTTCAGAAGAAGAGATTTACATAAATTCCAGCTAACTGGGAGGGGCATGTGCATTTGTCTCAAGTACGAAAGTAGCAAATGACTTGATAGTTAAGGAAAAGAAAGTGGTAGGTTGTAATTTCTTAAGAAAAAGTGTTGTGTACAGGCATTGAGGGAAGGAAATGCAGTCATTTTAGGTGCCCACATGCACAACAGGGAAGATGGTTAGATGTCTCTTGCATTTTTATTTTTACCATTTGGGGTTTGAGGTGTTGACAACTTGCTGGAAGGAGTAAGGCGCTGGGACGAGTGAGAGGGGGAAGAGTGCTCTGTTTCTTAGTCTAAATTAGAAATAGATCTCTGATAACGTTGCCTGAGGGCAACAGGAGGAAATAGATAAAACCCACAGAGAGAAAAGGAGTGTTTGGAATCTTCAAAATGCTGAAGGAGCAAGGGAGAGAAGTAGCAGTAAAGGAGCAGAGTGCAGGGGTGATTAATAGCACAGAAAAGCATAGGGCTGCCTTTTGGGAATGTGAACAGTTAATCCTTGCTATAGGAACCAAGTGAAGAAATTCATATGGTGTTGATGCATTTGAGTTGATGTAAGCTGCAATGGTAGAAATTGGAAGTAGGAAGGAAGGAAAAGAGTGAAACGTGCTTTGTGATTGGAAGCATGATGAGAAGTACATCTGTGCTGTGTTGCAAAAAGGGTTATGGCAAGTGAAGAAAGGACGCAGGAGCAACAGTAATTAAGATGGGAAATGTTTGGGGGGTAATGAGCCAAGAGAATGAACTAGCAGCAGGACAGCACAACAAATATCATGGAAAGGGAGAGCATGTGTGCTGGTTGCACTGCCTCGTCTATGCTCTGTAGGTACTGGAGGAAGAAAGAGAGATGTGAGATGCAGAGTGTGGGGCTTGTACTCTATTCTTTTTTAAGGAAAAATGACAAAATGACTTCTAAGTACTCTGCAAGAAAGAGAACGATAGTACTGGAAATGAAATAGTGATTAAAAAGAAACTACTCAGAATAAGATAGTATTCAATGCAGACAAATTACCCAAGCAAATAGATAGAAAATTAATAGGATGTGTAGCATGTGTGAGCATGGAATGATCAAAGGCAGGAGCTCTGCAGTGGCATCTCTGCTGTCTTCAGCTTAAGGAATTGGGAAAATGAATCTGAAATAGTAGAGGTATGAAAACAAAACAATAACCAAAACCAGAAGTGCTGCTAAGATTTCTACATGGTTTTTCTTTTGACTTCAAAGTAGAGTGACAAATTAATTGCATGTAATTTGAAAGATTTTGAAGTTTCATGACGTCAGTGAGCACTGCACAACACGTAGTGCCATATTGCCTGTGGAGCACTGTTAGTATGATTCACTTTAACCAAAAGATACAAACAGTATATTGATGTATAATGGAAGCATTTTAATATCTGAATAACATTTGTATATACAAAGATGAGCGTCAGTGGCATTGTAAAGCGAGAGTCTTAGAGCTGAGACAAGCAAAGCAAAGCCATGTGAAGCCTTTGCTGGTTTTGGTAGCTGCTAATGTTATCTAACACTTCCCTATTTGACTTTATTCTTTAGTTAATTATCAAAACTGATGCTTCCGTTTGTTTAAATGAAAGTATTTTATTCCATGCCTTGTCCAAATTCTGCTTACACTTCATACTGGGACATCCTGGGAAGTTACTTCTTAATGATTAGTTTCTCTTGAAGCACTTTTATGTATTTCTTATGACTTTTTGCAACCACTGGTTAGTTATTTGGAATGAAAGGATGACTGCAAATGAATTTTTCAGGCAACAAGTTCTTGGCAGTTCATCATTTAAAAACACCAGTGAAGAGTAACAGAATAATAAGTGGAATGAACATTAACTTCTGTTTTTTAATAAGATAACATCCTTTTTGAAGATTTTACCTGTCATGTTAAAAAAAAAAAAAAAAAAAAAAAGCAGTTTCTTCTGACTTCATGACATTTTTACTGTATGTATAACAGTTAAATACTGGGAAGTACAGGAAAGCTATCTGTAGTTGGATTTGAGGCAGTCATGTGTCTTAAGTTAAATTTAAAATGTACCTCAAGTCTACTTTGCATTCTTGTGCTAGTTAGTGAAGTCGTATGTGCCTTTACCTATGGGTGGCTGGTAACACCTCTGCCTGCGTGAAAGGAAGAACTGAGTATGCTTAAGACTGCAGCAGATATTAGGCAGTGCTAAGGAAAGCAGAGACAATCTCTCCAGCTCCCACATGCTGCCCTGTAAGCAGATTGAGTTATATGAAAAACAATGGGTAGCCTGTGGTCATACAGGTGGTGTGCACCTGCAGCTGGCGGATGCTGTTGCATCCAGCACCAACAGTTGCTTGTAGCCCTGGGTTTTGGGCATGCTTATTATACTTGCCACTTGTCTCATCTGCTTCTTTGCAGGTGCAAAGTGAGCTCGGGGAAGGCTTCCACATTACTGGGAGAGCTAATGGTCTTGATGGGCAGCAAGGCCCTGCACGTCCATTATGTGTGTTTTTGTGTTGTTTGAGACTCTTTATGGAGTGTAAGCTAGGAGCTGGTGAAGGTACCCCAAGAGCTGAAGACTGACCCAAGCTAGTCCAGACCTCCAGTGCACAGGAGGTGGGGATGGTGCATGGAGGAATGCAGTGTGCTTACAAGGTACCAAGCAACTTGCTCCTCCTCTCACATACTCTGAGTGTCAAAACTCCAGGCTGTCACTTACATGTCCAGTAATGCACAATGTCAGGTGGCAGGATCCAGCACTCTCTTTGATGATCTTTACTGTGTCTTAACAAAAATGAGTCCTAGCATAGAGGTGTCTTGCTGCTGGCTTAGGGCCTCGATGATCTGTTAGATGTAGAAATTATGATCCCAAACCACGAGTGGTTAGAAGGGGAAGTTGCTGTGCTTGTGTGCTTCTTTTGCACACGAGCACTGACTGCACACTCTGCCTCTCGCTCCATCATGGGGCAATGCTGTTTGCATGAGCCATTTGTTTCTCTGCTGGTGGTGTGGTGCAATGGGCACCTTTCACTTGGGTTGGTTTGGAGCCACTTTGGTGCAAGTTGTGGATGGTGCACCTTGAGTGTAAGGATAGGGTGATACTTCAAGCGACTGGGAAGACAGCAAGGGTGAGAGACGGTGCTCATCAAGGTAAGTAGTGGAAGACACAGTGTCACTAATTCTGAAGAGTCCCAAGCATTTTCAAGCTGCTGTCCACTCAGCCTGGACATGTGAAAATACAGATTTTGGAAGTTTCATCTGTAAATCATTAAATCAGATCTTGTTAAAGACAATCGTCAAAGACTTGAACTGCTGCTAATTCCTTTTATATATAGTGTATTTTTATTCTATTGGTCAGGCTGTAACGCTGGTAAGAACTTGCTTGTGAAATGGAGGTCACTGGGTTTGTTGAGTCTTTGTTATTTGAGTTTCTACTTCTAGATGTGCCACAAATGCACATGAATATGCAGAGACGTTTGAAAATTTAATTAACCCGAACTTCTCAAAGATGAAGAATATTTCAGACTTCTTGACTGATTTGGGTGTTATATAAAATTTACTCAACCTGAGGCTGCAGCTCATGTGAAGGGATTGCTGTGTCAGCATTTCTCCTGCTAGTTGTGCCATGGGGCCATATGGTCCCAGCCATCTTCTCTACGATCCGGCTTCTTCCTTCTCATCAGCTCCTCTGCTGTGTGACTCACAGCTCTTCTCTAAATTAGAAAATAAGCCAGAAGAACCATGAAAGGGGATGGGGAATTGATCTCACTGCAGCTGCACTGCTGAAATGAATGGATGAGAAAGCAATCTGTGTTGAAAGTGAGCCCGTGGTTCACTGTGTTGCCAGACAAACAGTTGCACGACAGATTTCTGTGCTGTGCAGGTGTGGGAAATGGTGAGGGCAAGGGGAAAATGCTCAGATGAAGGCTGTAGCATGGCAGTGTGTCCCTGCTTTAGAAATCCAAGGGAGGATCTGCTAAGGGAGTTGCTCCTTGATTTTCTTATTCTTCTTTTCCTCTGTAATCAGATCTACTGAATCACTTCAGTCATCCAGAAATCTTTGAATAGTGCAGATTTTTGGGAGTAGCTAAAAATGATCCTGCAGAAACCACGTGCTACTCTGAGATACAGAGAGCTTTATCTGCAGTTCGTGTGGATGCTCTGCACATAGCTTTTGGGGTTTTGGTGTGCACTGTTTTTGATTGCTTGTTAACCTTCTCACCTTCAAAACTTTCAAATAGCGTTCCATTTATGGCAGCCATTTAGTTCTCCCAGTTCATTTCAGGTAAATGGACTGATCTTGGAGGTTAGGTTAAACATGGTAAGTGCAGCCCCCCTCTAGATCTACAAGCATTTCCTTGCCGGGTGCTGGTTTCAAGAACACGTAGCCAACACCTGTTTCTTGCAATGTGAGCTCCCTTGCTATTGCTTTACTTTACTACATTCTTTAAAAGAAATGAATACAAAGGCTGTTATTTCCTTTTTCCTTTTTTCTTTTCCTGTAGTGAAAATAAAATAGCCATGTGGTTTTCAGATCCATATCCAAAAGGAGTACTGCTGTGTGCTGAATGGCTGTTGCACAGGGAGCACCTTTGTGCTGCACAGAGAACTGCAGCTGGAAGGAAGGTGGTGCGGCATGCCAAGCTGACACTTTTTGTCCAGCAGGAGTGCAGCCCTGTACCCAGCATGTGTTATTTGTGAGAGTGAAGGAATGTGGGCTATGGGTGATGCTTGAGGTCTGGATGCTCAGCCCCTGCTTGGCTGTCTAGTGACAGCAAGTGAATTACTTCTTCCAACCAGTGGCAGAAACCTGGCCTTGCTTGAGCATCCAGTTGTGAACAAGTGGCACTCAAATACATCTGATTTTCAGACACGGTAAAGTACATTTGATGTCATGCCAGTCAAAATACATTTTAATAGCTTTGTGTCTTTTGCAGTACCTGCAGACTCACACAGCAGAGTGTTTTTTTCATTTGGTATTATATGTAACTTAAAATATGTTTATATAGTTGCTTTCATCCTCAGATACAGTGAAGAAAAAGAGATGGCAAGCCACAAAAGACTTTAAGACTTGAAGCCGAAAACACATGTGATTCCTCTTAAGAGCATGTTTTCTGAAGGCAAAGGCTGTAACAAAAAGAAATCTCTTTATGAGACTAGTAGGCTTTAAAAAGAGCTGGAAGGAACAGATCTTTGCCTTAAATTAGTTGATAGCTCTGTGACCATATCCATACACTTGAGCTGAGGTGCAGCCCATGCCTGATCTCTCTGTTGTCCCAAACACATTACAGTTCCCATCGAGGTGTTGTGTCAGTGTTCTTCTGGCCGACTACCCTGAGTGGTGCAAGTTGAGCCTACGTACAGAATCAAGTGATGCTCATGAGGTTGGTATGAAATTCCAATCATGTGTCCTAGTTCAGACAGTCTCAGTATGAAGACTTCCTCTCTAGGCAGAGGATATGGAATCACAGATCCATAGAATACCCTGAGTTGGAAGGGACCTACAAGGGTCATGGAGTCCAACACTTGGCTCCACGCAGCACAACCCAAAATCAAACCCTATACCTAAAACTGCTGATCTTCAGTGCTTGGGGCTGTGCTCACAGCCCTGTGGTGCAGACCCTTTCCATGACCCACAGCTGCCCCTGCCCTGACGCAGCTCCATGCCATTCTGCAGGCTCATATTTCCTCTCATTAAGTGGTGCTTCAAACCCCTTTGTTTGTGAAGGCTTTTATGTTTCTAGATAATTTTTGGAATTTATTGCCTGGCTGTAGATGTTTTCCTAGTGAAAGCAGGTGCTATTAGTATTCCCTGGTCAATCTTACTGCTGTGCATATTGCAAGATGCTTATTCTATCACTTTATATTGAAAGCATCATCTTGGTAAGAGGTTGGCTCACATATTGCTGTAAAATTAGGTAATGAATGTCCCGTTTCAGTTAGCCAGCTGCACCCAGAAAAGACTGATCATGTTTGCACTAATTTTAGAGAACTGAGCAGAAGTCCTCATTCTAATAGCAGTTTTGCAGTTAATTTTTTCTTCTGCTGGGGAAAGGCAGTGACAACGAATCACCATTGACATTTTCATCCTGCTACCTCCCATTATAGAGAAGGTTCTCAGCAGCTGTGTTTACACATTTCTTGGTCAGAGCTTCCCTTCAGATTTTCATTATTACATTTGTATTTTTGGTCAGTGAAGGCTGAGATGGAAAAAATCCGGTGTTGTTTTAACTGTACCACTATGTTTCTACTCTGTTTTTGCCCTTTACAAGCAGAAGTGTGAGCGTTAAGTTATTCTGTTCAGGAACAATGTTTGACATTTTTGCTTATGCTGCTTCTAAATTTGTGCTCTCCTCATGTAGATGTGTTCTGATACCAAAATTTGAAAAGTAATCCAGAATACCTGCTTTCCTACTGCAGTATATGCAGAAATGTCACAAAAGAAGAAACTCACAACACACTTTCCTTTGTTCCTGGAGAAATCCTGTATCCAGGCCTGGCAGTAAGACTGAAGCAAATACTCTTCCAGTGAAATGGAAATATCAAGTACTGGCTTTGAGAAGTGTACATGAATACAGCAAATTTCTCATCTGAGTGTCCATAAGTTTTATTGAAAGTTATGTTGGTTTTTTTTTAATCAGGTCCAGTTATAAATCCATAAAAATGTAAGGCAACAACAAATCTGTGTTTCATAACCTTGTGTCAGTAGTGGGAAAAAAAGAAAGAAAAAAAACAGCAGAAACAACAGAAAAAAAAAAAAAAAAAAAAAAAGCACAAAGCTTTATTTTCAATAGAGATGTTGGAAACTTCAGGAAAAGCTTGTCAAGAACATAGCAATTTGGTTTGTGAAGATAATTATATTTGGCTCCAGTTTGGTTCTTGAGGATTTCTGTGACTTGAGGAAAACAGATGTTTAGTCTTGATGATTCCATGGGGTCTGGGTTTCTGATTTCAGTGTGAGGTGATTGTGCTTCCCCTTTCGGATGACCTTCATCACATGTCCTCCTGAGGTCCTGCTGAGTGTCATTACTGAATGTGGACACACTCACCGAAGTAGCACCAAGACTGCTAAGAGGCAAGTTGCTAGAAATGTCTCTAAAAATACCATATTGTCATGGGATTTTGGATTTAAAGCATCATATTTGACATGGGATTCTTCTGGCTTTAATCTATGTGCAAACTTAATTTGATTTTGATATTATAGAGAGGAAAAAGTAAAATGCATTAAAACTGATTTCAGGTTGTAGCTGTAGATTTTTTGCCATCTGCTTTTCCTCTGAGAGCAGAGCCTATGCAAGTGTGCTTCCTCTGCCTCTGATCCCACAGCTGTGCTCAGGAACTTTTGATCTTCGTAGCCCACCTCAACCAGATTTCACAAAGGGGGTGTGGACTCAAAGATACTCAGTTCTGCTAACTTTTTGCCAGGATGGAAAAGTCTATTGTTTCTGTTACCAAGGCTCCAGCATAGGAGAATCTGTCCTGCAAAAGGACATGTGGACATCTCCATTTGAGAATTTTGGGTCCAGAGGAAAGATGATCAAAGGGCTGGAGCACCTCTTCTGTGAAGAAGGGCTGAGGCAGTTGAGGAGACCTCACTGCAGCCTTCCAGTACCTAAAGGGAGCCTATAAACAGGAAGGGGACTGATTTTTTTACACGGTTTAGTAGTGATAGGACAAAAGGGAATGTCTTTAAACTAAAAGAGGTTTAACTTAGATATTTGGAAGAAAATTTTTATTCAGAGGACGGTGAGGCACTGGCGCAGGCTGTGGGTGCCCCATTCTTGCTTCTTCTGGAGTGAAATGTGTGCTCCTTGGTTCTCTACCTTAGGAGAACCAAGTGTGAGAGTAGGCAGGAGGCACTGCATTTGCAGTGGAGGTCTTTCTTCTCTGAAAGACAGAAGAGCACAGTTGGGGCATTTCTTGTGTGGATGCAGAAAGCAGTCACATGCAGCTTTGGTGGCTCTCCTCTTTTGATTGCATCTGTTATGATGCTATGAGTATATAACCCACTACACACCAGAGTATTTGTCCATGCGGTTCAAGCCTATTGGAAACCAAGTATCCTTAATTCTACTGCTCTTATTAACTATCTTTGCATTGAAGCACAGGAAATTATTAAAGCTCTTGTGATTCTGATGCAATATTGTAAAGAAACAACAGTTTCTTTAAACAACTGCTTTGTCTATGCTACTGTAACTATAACTGTGACCATTGAAAGTACTGCATTTCCCAGCAATGTCTTTTTCAGTGCAGTTCATCTTATGTTTACTGTTAGTCCAGATAAAAAAAGCCAAAATTTTCATAGAATCACCAAATGGTTTGGGTTGGAAGGCACCTTAAAGATCATTGAGCCCCAACCCCTGCCATGGGCAGGGCTGCCCCCCACCAGCTCAGGCTGCCCAGGGCTCCAACCAACCTCACCTTGAATCCCCCCAGGGATGGAGCACCACATCTTCTCTGAGTTAGAAGATATGCTGAGATACTCTCAAATATTATGTACATATTTTTTAATTGCCAGCTACCATGCCTTTCTGCATTCTCTGTTAGCAGTGTTAACAGTGGGAATGGACCCCATATTTAATCTGTAACTTGGGATGACAGATGAGGAGTGTATGCAGAAGTGATGGATATCCATAAAAACACTTATGAATAGTGTGAACATGACCTTTAAGAGAAGTATTTTTTGTTTAGCTATAATTTAATCCGCTTCTTGAAGAAAAATTGCAGGAAGGCCTAAAGCGGTTCCCCTTTCTGCTTGAGAGCATATGCATTGTTTCATTAAAGTGCCTTTTCAAAAGCAGCTCTCAGAAAGCTTGCAAACTTGAGTGGTTTAACTTTAATCATCCCAGATGTTGGTTTTCAAAGCAAGTTGCTGTTTGGGCTCGTTACAAGCACCTTTCGGTCTGAGAAAGCAATGTTTCCTGCAACAAGGACAAGTTCTTCTTAGAGTAAGAAGAACAGCTTAATCTACTTAGAATAACAATAACAGTAATAATAAGAAGAAAATGATTTGGGGAATTAGAACTGCAGGAGAACAATTTTTTCTGCTTTGCAGGGTGTTTCCTCCACGTTTGCGGTTGTATGGAAGACTTTTTTTCTAGAAGAGCTTGCCACCAGCAGTGTTCAGAGTCTATTGACTCTGTACTGGGTATTAATTAATGAACCCACATTCTCACAGCTGCACTGAGGCCCTCTGTGATGTGACTGCACCAGTGGAAAACAATGGAGTTATATATTTCCAGTTGTCTCCCTGAGATTAATCAAGCAACAGTTTGTCCTGAAGTATGGCTGCTCATGGCTGCAGCATGGAAATTTTGGGATTTTTGTAGCCAGGAGTGTCATTTGTAAAGTTCATAGATCTAAGGACAAGTGGTCAAGCTGTCTTCAGATGCAATGCACTGTTTTTTTTCTCAAGCACAGTGTATGTACTTACAGCCCAGTCAGCCAGTTCTGGTTGCAAGAACTGCGTAGTTAAGAAAACAATTCAAGTCTCCATGATGAAACACCTGAAATGAAATGAAATACAGCATGTCCTTTGACCCCCATGCCACAAAGCCAGCATAGACCTCACACTACACTGTAACTTCACAGGCTCTGCTGTGTGCTGTTCTGCTAATGGCACTCAATCTGCATCTGCCTGAGTGGTTCTGTCTCCAAAAGTGAGGTATGACTGTTTGCTAAAAATGCTTGATAGGCACCATCAAAGCTGTGATGTTCTGCCTGCGAGATGCCTCTGTCAATTTTAACTTATTCCTCTGAGGCAGCCTTTGCCTCTGAGAGGCAAGCCCTGAATGTGTACCATGAGGACAGCATGTGAGGAAATGCCCTCTGTGACCAACAACGGCAACAACAGAACGAGGAGCAATGGGCACAAAGTGCAACACAGAAAGTTCCATACTAACACAAGGAAGAACTCCTTCTCTGTCAGACTGACAGAGCCATGGAACAGGCTGCCAAGAGAGGCAATGGAGCCTCCTGCTCTGGAGGTACCAAGACCTGTATGGACACTTTCTTGTGTGACTTGCTGTAGGGAACCTGCTTTAGCAAGTGCTTGGGCTAGGTGATCTCTAGAGGTCTGTTCCAATCCCTATGGGTCTTATGTTTCCCATGTGTTTTGTTCTTTTTTTTTTTTTTTAAACTTTAAATCTGAACTGATTTTTCCATCTTCATAAAAAGTACAGAAATTGTTTCAGTACATTTAAAGAAGGACAAAATATTTTCCAGTGAGCCCGAACAAGTCTTTCTGCAAGCTTGGGCTGAACATGTACCAACTTCAGGCTCTTTTGTGGTTCCGGCAGCATTCAGTGACAGCCCACATAACTCCAGTTTCTATTGTTTTCAGTGAAACATAGGCAAAATGTGGTATTTTACATGTTTATTGAAGGTGTCTGATAATCAAGCCTCAAGAAATGGGAATTTAACCTTAAACCAAGGTACATGGAGAGTAGTTCAATCTCAATCATTCAATGTCAGCTCTGATTGGCACCCTTCCTGACTAGCATGATCCATGGATGTGAGAATTGCATTTACTCATACAACAGTGAGGTGATGTGCAAATACTTGTGTTTGGGAGTGAGCAGCCATACGCATATGTGTGCACACGTTTATTATGCGTGTAGACAAACTTCTGGGCATTGGAATGCTTCTGCTGTGGTTCAGCCTGGAGCATGTTCCAAATGGACTGCCAGCTCTTTCATGTAAGGTTTTGAGTGCAAATGTTTGTACATTGTTCTAGCACTGTTCTCAGTGCCAAAGTGATCCCATTGTTTGAGTGGGATCTTGGTCAGAGGCAATTCTGAGTGAAAGAATAGTGATTCAGAGTGTGCCGTATTTAAATACTGCATATTTTTCTATGTCCATTCAATGTTTTATGAATGTTTATCAGAGTCTATGCACAGCCTCATTAAATACCTTATTGCACTATAATCACCAGGAGTCCTGTTAGCTGTTCTAGCAGCTTTAAGCATGGTGCATACTGGGTACCTGCCAAATTGCTTCAGCGCTTATGATGAGCAGGGCAACCAAATCCTGGCGCATATCAGGAAAGTGTCTCAAATGCAATGTTAAACTTCTGTTACTGATCAGCAGTATCAGAAGCTGATTCATATGTGCTCCACACACCTTTTTCAACTGCTGCCAGAAATGGATCTCTGCAGCTGTTCTATGCAGCTGTTTGTGCTTTATCTCTAATTTTGTAGTTCTTTACATGCTGGAGAAACCAAAATAAGATACTGACAGCATCCAGGCTCTTTTAACCAGAAGGAAGAACACTGACATGATGCCGCATTGTAAATAAGCCCACAAACTCCAGCTTAGAGAAGTCATTTGGCTGCTGGCAGCTGATTTGTGACTCCTTGCCAGAAGGATCATGCACTGCCTGGGTCTGACTATCCCAGGGCATTCTGTAGTTGGAGCTGGATAGTTCTTGTCAGGGTTACTCTATGCTCTCATTGCCTTCAACATTGCTTTGGCTAAGGCTCCTATTTGGAAAAGGAGACTGAATTGTCCAGCCTCTCCCCTTTATCTGCTTCCCAGTCTCCCCGGGAGAGCTGGAAAATAACTTGTTTCTGCTTTGCAACACTGAAAGCTATTCTTGATTTATGGTCTGGTGTTGTCCTAGGAAGAGATCTTACCTTGAAACAAAATGGTGTCAGTGAAACATACAGCATGATATTCATTCAGCGCATGCTAGTCTGTAAGTATTTACTTCTCCAGAATAACAGATTTTAAGTCTTTAAGTAAAAGGGAATCTGAGTGAGAAGGATATGATAATTTAGTGTTGATCAATTAGGATATAAAGATGTTGGAAGGTGTTCTCTGTCTAATAACTGTTTAGTATTTTCAATATCAGTGGTTTAATTCTGACACTGAAGGAAACTCACAAGAACAAACATAAATTCTTACCAAGTGTATCCTATTGAAGTCTACTTGGTGTTTGGATAATGGGTGAAGTTGATCACATGGTGAGATCACAACATGTCCATGCATTTTCTGTGTCATCACCCTGACCTTTTAACAGTCCCTCTGAGACTTGTAGTGATTTGCACATGAAGTCTCAATAGCACCGATGTCACTTAAAATTATATTCTCAACTGTGCTGGTAACAGAGTTGTAGCAGTGATTGTTTATAAACCAAAGATCTGCTCATGCATTTGGAGTCATTCACACATTAAATGGAAGACTTTACAGATGGGAATATGATTTTCTTCGTTCCCTGGCACCTTCATTTCCCTCTTCTTTCTCAGCTGTTGGATATCATGCGATAAATACAGGACAAGCAGGCAGGTGAAAAGAAACAAATGCATTTTTCCTTGTCTGGGCTGAGCACAGATAAGAATGGCCTTCTGCATCCTGTTGAATGGGAACAAGGGTCATCAATGAGTGTTTTCCCTGCATGACCCCAAGCAGGATGTAGAAGACTTGGAGAACTTTCCAAATCCAAATCTTCTTGTAGATGGAGTGAGTTTTCCATTTATGCCCATCTGGGATTCTGGTAAACCTGTGTGCAATCACTCACAATACTTAATCTGTTTTTTTGTTTGTTTGTTTGTTTCCCAGGCTGGTAACTGCCATCACATATACCTTGCCTGTCTTCTCTCCTTATATCTTTTGTTTTTGTTTTGTTTTGTTTTGTTTTGTTTTTAAATCAGAGTTATTTTTGGCTGAGATAAGAATTCAGCATAGAAGTAACTCAGACACAAATGAGAGTGTGGATGTGTCACTGTCTCTCCCTGCGTCTTTCTTTTACATAAGTGTCCAGCTCTGGAGAAATTGAGAGTTCGTATTAGAGAATTCACTCCAAAATTTTGTTATGAATTGAATGGGGGAAACCTTGCCACCTGGAAAGAAGATTGTCAAGTTTAAGTCTGAAACTTGGAAATCCATACAAGTAAGTCTTTTCCTCCCATTTCCTAAATTTAAGTGCCAAATAGATGCTTTCCACTAAATTCATAGTGATACTTGTTTTGGAGGTATAGGTTCCTCTCCTGTGGTTCATTGCATATCAGCAAGGACTGAAATACCTTGCCTGGAAATAAAAAAAAAAATCCAGCTCTTAAAGGAGCACTATTCTGTAGGTTGTGCTGATTACTGCTTTTGCTGCATGATTGTGATTTTTGGCACAGACTATCACATACCAAATTCCCAAAATAAAATGCTACACGATATTCTAAGAGCACTTAGGAAACTTTAAAAAGGGATTTGTCCGCTGGTTGAATATCGCTTCTGGTGAAGCCACACAATGCAGCAAGAGAGGCTTAGGACAAAACAGCTTTAGTCAGCAAATTGCCTTTTAAATAAGCACAAAGGAAAATGAAAACCTTCAATCAGTCCTGTGTTTGTAGAAGTTGTCAGAAATCCTGCTTTGATTGTAAAGGCTCTACGGCTATATGTTAGAGTAGCTAAAACATCTGTTCGGCAACGTTGTGAAATCCTCGTGCTCTGAACTCTTGATAAAGGGGACTGCTGAGTGATTGGTTCGTAGAAACTTTACAGGCAGAGGAACTGTAAATAGAGTGGTCACTGCTTGCCTTCCCTAGTCCTGGTCAGAGGGAAGCACGGAAGGCAGCCACTATTTTACGAGTGCATGATTTTGCTTTGAGGGGGAGAGAGCAGGAAGTGCCTAGGAAATGGTTCACGACAGAAACCTGAAGTTGTAAATAGAAGAGAGAAGGAGGAGAGCTGAGGGATGCGGCTTGCGAGTAGTTGAGCTCCTGATACAACGGCAGCAGAGCAAAACCAGACTTCTTCAAGAACGAGCCCATCCCAGCCCATTCCGATGGAAGGAGAGACAGTACCAGCAAGCAGGAGAGCAGCCAGCAAACCCACGCGGATCGCCCTCGGCGTGTTCGTGGCTGGCACCATTGCACTTGGCACCACACTTTTTTTGGGTAAGTGAGAAGGTCCAGGCTTGGTGTGCGGGTAACCCTCCCGAGCACAGCTGCTCCATGCGAGCGTTTGTGCTGTGCACTGTGTTACGGTGACAATCCTGGTCATTTCTTTTTCCCCATTTTATTTTTAAGTGTGTCAGCAAAGAGATTTTTTTTGTGGGAAATGTTAGAGCTAGAAGCTGCAATGTGAGCTCGTGTAACTATTGAAAGCTGAGTTTAAATTTGAATACTGGGTTGAATGAGCTCTGGCTAGAATGGGATTCTTACACAGAAAGGGAAGAAAGGGGTAAGATTATGAATATTGGTAATGCCGATTGCAAACTGGCAGTTTGTGACAAATGTGGACTAAAATTCTCTGTTTCCTGAAAATCAATCTGTAGTACATACATTTTATGGAATCTGTTGGGTAATCCTTCATTTGGTTTTCATTATGGATTGGCTAAAATTCCTGTAGAAAACTTGGGTAATGCATATGTTTGCACATTTTTTAGATGTTTCTGTTTTTCTACGACGAATCGCAAAGACATCTTTGCAAAAATCACGAGGTACATCTGGGAAGAAACTAAAATGTTTTGATCGGATTTATTAGCTGTTACTTGGCAAAATAGAGAAGGCATTATTATTTTATCTCTGGGATTTGAAATCATTTGTAGGTTGGCTTTGTTGGAATATAGGATGTTGGAAGGGCATACCTATGGGTATAAATGCACCCAGAAACAACGAGTCAGTGAATAGAAAGCAATACTCTGTAAAAGCTTGAAGAGACTGATCCTCTTTTAGAATAATTCTGACAAACTTCTCATTTCTTCAGAGCAATTTTCCTGGACCTGGGGAAACTTAATTTCTAAGAAAAGTTTTTTGCTTCCCTCCCATCTTTTATGATGTTACTTGAAAGATACACTTACAAGATAAGTTGTCACTTACAGTGACAACAGAGAAAATGGTGTTGGGTTTTCTAGCAAATACTGGTAGCAGCAGGCTCTCATTCAGATAGTATTCTGTTGTAGAATCAATTCCACAAATACTTGCACAAACGTAACTATTGTGTATGTGAAGAATCCCAACCCATTCCATGACATTCAATAAAAGGCTTTATAATGATAAGAATTGGATCTTCACCTTGGTAATGTAAAATATTGGCTTTACATGAAAAATAACATTTTTTCCCTTAAATAATATGATATCAAACACCAGGAAGCAATGGTGAAACCTTGTTCTTTTTTTAGTACTAAGTTGCTTGATTACGTATTGCTCGTACAAAGCAACAGAAGTTTACTACAGTAGATTATCAGAGTTATGTCCTTTATCCATGGACCAGACGTGAACACTTAAGCAAATATAATAATTCTCATAGACTGTTTTGTAAGTGTGTTAAGACCTTTCTGTATCAAATTCAGTACAAAAATTTTCATTGACCTAATGGCTAAGAAATATAAATGCTGGCCTTGGGTCAACAAAAATGTTTTCAGAATTTGTTTGGAAATTTTCAGAAGATTTCAATCAAAAGGGCAATGGAAAAAAATTAAACTATTCTAACATTTTGTCAATGAAATGCTCTAGTGTTTCATTTTGACACTTTTTTTTTTTTTTTGTAAATTTGTGTTTAACTCCTTCTTAGCTTTGTCGAACAGAAACGAAGCCACTGTTTCTCATCATCTGAAATATTTCAGGCATCAGATGATGACTTTTTTTCTTCAGTTTTCATTTAATTCACATAACTAGTTGTTTCTGATGAACCTGAAACAATTCCCCATCACTTTTTCTTTTTTTTTTCCAGTCTGAGAAGCAGAACATTGCCTTCTCCTACATCTTTTGCTTGCTCACCTTATAAATCCTACAACTCCCAGAAGGATCTGAGAGAACCGTAGAGTTTGTTTGGCATTATTTGCTTGTACCATTGACACTGAAGGACATGCCAAATCCCCTGACAACCCCTTCCTCTTTTCTGGATGTCTGTACTATCAGAACCATGAGGGCTGCTTTGAATTATTTGTCTTTGCTGACACATTTTCATTCTCCCTTATTTCTCACCAAGCGCAAAGAGTATCTGGGAATTTCTCTCTTTTTTCTACTTTGTTAAGAAAAAAATCTAGCAAACCTTCAAAACCTGGATGAGTTCTAAAAGATTGGCTTTCAAGAGGGAAAAAGCAAATCCCCATGAATTGGGTGGAGTGTGATGCCTTTGCAGAACTATTCAGTAATAGACACATTATCCATTATTCGTAGTTTACATAGCTCAAAATTGCCTTCTGGAGACCTACTCTTCACTGTTTTCTCCTGTTCCTCAGTATTCTGATTCTGATTACAATCTTTCTTTGTTTCAAAACCTAGTGTTTTTCTTGGCTAATTGCTGGATTACCTAGAAGTAGTTTCTGAGATGTTGTTTTTCACTAGTCTATTGCAATCTTCAGTAGTCACTAAGAAATGAATAAGGTATGAAGTGCTAGCCTTCAGGGTTTTTTTTTTTTAACATTAAAATTTTAATGTGCTGGACTACCATCTCACATCTTCCTATTCTTTTTGAACTACAAGAGAACTTTATAACCATCATCATAACACCCTGAAGTAGTTGCATACCGTTTTGCTTCTGTTTCTGTTTTTGTTTGCTACGGATTGAGTTATTAAAAAAAAAAAAAAAAAAGGAGATAGTGAGATATTTCTTTATTTCTTCTGAGCACATCTACTGAATCTTATTTCATCTGCCCCTGGGGACTCTTCATCCCAAGAATCAATTATCTGCATATTTGCTGCCTGACAGGAGTGTCTCAAATAAGCAATCATATTTAAATTTCAATGTCTGTGAAAATACACATTTTTGAAAGGGGACCAAAATTAACTGAATATTCCATAGCTCTTGTCAGTGAAGCTTTTGGATGTGAATAAACGTCCAGTGCCTTCAGAGGCCAGTTCGTGCAGACACTGCACTCCGACTTATAAACCAGGGTTTTTTCTGCAGTCATTGCCAATTTAGCTTATTCCAAACAATAGTGAAAGGACACCAAAGATGCCAATGGAGCCAGGCAGTGCAGTGCTGCTGCAGAGAGCTGCAGCAGGGAAAGTCCTGCAGAAGATGGCTAGGTAGCTCCATGTTCAGAGACCATCAATGGGGATGGATTGCTTCTACTGTGGTGGTGCTCACTGCCCAGGCACTGGGCAAATGCACTATGTGCCCTGGAGTACTCTTATTCCATGTTGCCTGAGAGCAAAGATGGATGAAGTTGAGGAATCAGGCACAAGAGGGGAAAATACGAGCTCCAAAATTAATGTCTCTCATTTTATTATTTTGGCCTACATGTCAGAGGCGGATGTTGGTGGTATGGCAGTAGAGATTGAACCTTCCCACCGATATTCCATCAAATTTTGTTGCTGTGTGATAGATGGCAGCAGAGGGGCTGTCTTATACAATGTCATCTAACATGGACGTGTGGATGAAGCAGAAGTGTGTCACTGAATTCCTTAATGCGGAAAAACTGGCACACATTGACATTCATCAACACTTGCTGAGTATTTCTGGAGACCAAACAGTGGATGTGGGCACAGTGAGGGGTGGGTTGTTTATTTCAGCAGTGATGGCAGCAATGTGAAAGACAAACCACATTCTGGAGGGCCATGCGGACTTTTATGAGCATGTCATGAAGGCTCTTTTTCATCACTAGCAAAAAGTGCATATCTAATGGTGGTAACTGTGATGAAAAATAGTGTTTGGTATCTGATGATTTGCTTTATCAAATAGTGCTATTGTGCTCTTTGTATCTGTTGTCATTTCCATGGAAAGAAATAAGAGGAATTACTTTGGGAGCAACCTATATAATTTTTAGGAGATGCAGTAGTTACCTAATGTACGTTATAAGTGTTGTAAGTCACTGTGGCTAGAGATGCAATAGGCCAGTGCTTGCACTGACATTTGAACAATCAAGCATACAGTATTTGTCTCAAATGGTCAAAATCAATGGCAAACGATCTCATTATGGTTTTCTATTTTGCAGTTAGCCAAGGTCTTATAAAATTTCATCCAAAGCAACAGTACTGTTTGACTGCAGAATGCATTGAAGCTGGTAAGCAAAAACTGTCTCCTATCCATTACATCATGATCACAGTAGGTTAATGAGATATTTATATTGTTTTTCCATATTTCTTTTTCACTTATGATGTTTAATTAATAATTAGGGGGAAAAAAAGTACATTTTAAAAAAAGATATTTGTCTAAATCACTGCTGATCTGAGTATATTTTCTGCAAGTCAACTTTTGGTTTTTAATTGCTTTAGTTCTATTCTATCCAGGTTAACCAAAGTTTCCTGTTGGATTTGTTTCAATTTTTTATTAGAGGAACCAGACGTTGATTGTATCAAACCTTTTTTTGTTCCATCTCAGTAATCAGAAAATATTCAAATGAATTCTGCACAGAAATGTTTTAGGGTCAGATCTTACATACGTGTGAATGACTGCAATATAGGAACTATGGCTCAAAATCTGAAACTACTTCTATATCAGTAGGCTCTTCCTCACACAGGTACGCATGTTGTAAACCTCATGGAACTGGGACATCTGGTAGTATGAAATGTGAGCTAAAGAGATCAGGTTTGGTAGGACCTAAGTCTCATTTTGTTCTCATCATTTTGACAGCTTTACTCCCTCTAAATCAGTGAGAGTCTTTCATTGAATGCAATGAGAGCAAAGATCAAACAATTGTTACCACATCTGGAAACCTGGCCCTAGATTCATTTCATTTGAAACAAAGTGGATATTGTGTGAATTTCTAAGAATATTTATTTCCATTCTGAACCACATTAAAACAACACTTGCATTTGAAATCCTAACAAAATTCTGTGGGGCTACATACATAGACTCTATACATAGCAGACCAAAAATTATTCAATGCAGTCAGTCTCAGAGTTTCTAGCATGAGAAGTGAAACTACAGCTGAGACATAGAAATATCATAGAAAGTATTCTACACAAAAATACTGAATGATAGAAACAGTACTATAGAGTCTGTAAAAGTATCAGATGTTCTGATAGGAAATAAATTTTTCTATTTAATTATTGCTGTAAGCCTCAAAACACATGGTTATTTAGGAAGAAAACGTCAAGTATCTTCATATTCTCTCTTACTTTACTCACATAGATCTATGTCATAATCTCTACAATGTGTGATCATTTGTTTACACACAGAGAAGTTATTTTTATCAAGCATGTTAGACTCATCTCTTTCTAATGAGTCTCACCTGCAGTAGCAACTGTTGGGGAGGTAGTCACAGAAACGAGCAGAAAATACTACACTTATATCTCACAGTGAACAGCAAATCATAACTAGATATGTTTTGCAACTACTGAGCTAAACAGTGCCTAATTTTTTGCAAGCTAATTTGTTTGATGCATATCATTACTATTCCTCAGGTACGTAATTCCATCACAGCAACAGTGGAGAGTCTGTATTCAGGTGTCTGGCCCCAGCAGGTCACTTTCCTGTAGGTTTGGTGGTCATTGCTCTTAAAGCAGTTGAGCAAGTATTGAATAGATATTTTGTCTTTTCCCACTTGTTATGTAAGCACTGTAAGATGCTAGAGAAGCTGGGTGTTATTCTTGCTGCTGTTTAAGAAAGAGCAGAGATCAGGACATTCATCAGTCCAAGAATAGCCATAGTTAGCTGCAAGTGAGCAGCATCACGTTGCAGAAACTGATTAATCATCATTTCTCGATTTTGGTCTCACTGAATTCTCAGTTTAGGTAAAAAAGTACCATAACACTTATGCAGTATCCTTTTTTACAGCCGCTGCCGTCTTAAGCAAGATAAATCAATCTGTAGATCCTTGTGACAACTTTTATCGATTTGCATGTGATGGCTGGATACATAACAACCCTATTCCCGAAGACATGTCAAACTATGGTGTATATCCTTGGCTGCGGCACAACGTGGACCTCAAACTGAAGGGTAAATATGTCGTTTCTGAAAGTGTTTAGCTGGCTTTTCAGTGTTGTTTGTTAAGTGGATAGTGTTGAAATGAATAAAGATTCCACACTCCCTTCAGCTTATTGCACGATATCATGTTCTCTTTTAAGTACATTATTCTTTTCTTTATTGAAAATAACACTGGCAGAAAATTTATAACAGAGGCAGAAGTGGGGAAGGAAGAAAAAACCTGGGGTATTGAACTCAGGGGTGTTGGTCGATGTTCAGCTGAACATGAGCCAGCAGTGCACCTAGGTCCAGAAGGAGCAGGGAGGTGATCATCTCCCTGTACTCAGTTCTGGTGAGGTCTAGTGCTGTATTTGGTTTTGGGCCCCTTACTATGAGAAGGACATTGAGGCCCATGAGCATGTTCAGAGAATGGCAACAAAGGTGTGAGGGGTCATGAGCACGAGTCTTATGGGGAGCAGCTGAGGCAACTGGGATTGTTGTCTGGAGAAGAGAAGGCTCAGGGGAGACCTCATTGCTTTCTACAACTGCCTGAAAGGTGGTTGTGGTAAGGTGGGGGTCAGCCTCTTTTCTCACATGACTAGATATAGGACAAGGGAGAACGTTCTCAAGTTGCACCAGGGGAGTTTCAGGTTGGATATTAGGAAAAATTCTGCAAAAGAGTGGTTAGGCTCTGGAACAGACTGCCCAGGGAGGTGGTGGAAGCTCTGTCCCTGCAAGTGTTCAAGAAACGTTTAGATGTTGTACTAAGGGACATGGTTTAGTGGGGAAATACTGGCAGTAGGTAGAAGTTTGGACTAGATGATCTTGGAGATCTTTTCCGACCTTAGTGATTCTATGATTCCAATTGCTGGCAACTCTACAGTTTAAGAATGATGATACAAAAGGATATTTCTTACACCATGGGAAAAGCAGCAGGAATTGAACTCCTTCCTCCTTGCAGCAGACTAGGTAGACTAGGAGTCTACTGGTGTACAAGTACAGAATGCATACTGAAGATCCAGAAACAAGCTTTGGTCTGTGGCAGCACTCTTTATGGCAGTGGATAATTGCAGGAAAAGAATATAAGAAGTCAAAAATAGTAACATTTTGCAGTACAGTTAGCTAGATTTCAGCAGGAAGCAATTTGAAATCTTTCAGATGTAGAGATTGTTTATTTCAAGTTGCAGTTCAGCTTGTTGTTGAAGTACCTGGACTATGATCAGTGAAAGAGAAGGCTTTTTAAGGATATGTCTGGATAAAAAAATAGCGTCAATTGGAAGAGTGTAGGAAGAGAAGTATTTTAATCTGTATATGACTTGGCTTTGTGCTATACTCTGCAGCAACGTTTCTCATCAGGAAGTTCTGCAAACTGGAAAGAAAGATGATGATTACTGTTAGTAGAATAAAACTGACAAAATTTCATAATCTCCGCTAAAACCATATCACATAAGAGAAGGGAGACGTGCAAGATTCATTGTCATTGTTGTGTACCTGAGCATCACATACCTTGAGCGTATTATTGATCTATTAGTTGAGCTACTGGTTGGTTTTTTGTTCACCACAGAACAGACCTCAATTTTAGAATGTTGTGTTTGAATTAGCATTTATTTTTCTGTTAGTTTTTGTACATGTATTTGTATAGGATCAAAGTCCTTTTCTACTTGTTCTCTTCAGTCACACAATATTCAATTCTCACATCATTAAGCATTTTAAAAGCTACACTGAGTTTCAGAATATGAATTTGGAATTTCAACGTGGGATACAATCTGATGAGTGCTGTTTTAAATCTGCTGAAGATGTCACAACCAAAAGACAAAATATTGCCAGAGGCTGTTTTAAGTTATGTTTTGCATTCTAATTCTGCTGCCAGGATAAGGCTGTATTAGATAACTGCACATCCTGCATGAACCTTAGCCACATATGAGACAGATCTAATTGAATATAGAGTAGCAAGCTGTGACTCTCATCCTTAATTTCCTCTTTTTACTGTGCTTAATCAAGGACATCATGCTATACCACATTTTATATGGCTTTCTTACTGCAGTCCCTTTAGAAGTTGCTAATCCCTAGCTATGACAGTACAAGACAAAGAAAGAAACATCTAAGAGAGAAGTATTTACTTAGTGGAAGTGCCTTATCAAAAAAGGGGTGTAATGAAATGCCTGATAATTACATTAACAGATGGCCTGAACTGCTCCTTAGCATAGTACAGGGGAAGAAAAGTGAAATGTTTGGTGGAGTAGAGTTGATTTAATATAACATTTTTATCTTCTCATTAACTTTTTATTGAATAAAATCTCCAAAATGTACTCTTGGTAATTAAAAATAAAGTGTGCTGGATATCATATTGTTAGCCAAAGTAACAAGGCGTAACTTCAGCCTCTATATATCTTTGCACTTCAGCTTGAGTAAATTCACTAAATTAGCTTGACGCTTCTAGTTATTAATTTGTGGATGACCACATCATTGCTTTCAAAGTTTTGTCAAGAGTATGTTTGTTTGCACTGGATAACATATATGGCTAACCAGATCTTGGAAGCCAATGTAATCTCTCTTTCCTAAAGACATCTCACACTATTGGAAATGGCCTTGTTTGACTCAGTAGATTAAAAAAGCCCCACTCTTTAAGGAGATGATTTTTAAGCTAGTTCCACATTCTGAAATATTTATTATATTAAAGAAATCCGTTAATCTCAGAGCATTAACATGACTTGGCCAGAGATCTACATTTTTCATATTTGATACTCTTTGATGGTGTGATATAGATGGAAGTATTTATTCAGACAATATATTAAAAATGACACTGTTTAAAATAAGTTATTTAAATATCTGATCTGTTTCCTGGCTCCTGAATGTTCCCAAGCTTTCAACAGAAAGGGAGTTTGAGTATTTGTGCAATTGTGTGCAAGGTCTTGCTTACCCAGGTGTATCTTCAATCTGCTGGAAGTTTCATTTTTCATTCAGGGCCAATAGATGTAGAAGATCTTGCAGCTGATAATAGGCCACAAGAGTAAGAATTAATTTTGCCTTACCAAAAAGTGGTAGGTGTAGCTGTACAGTATACGGAAGCTGTCGTTAAACATTGCCAGTTCTGAGAGTAAAGCTGTTTTGCTGTTATTGTTGCTCCTTATTATTATTATTAGTAGTAGTGGTAGTATTAGTATTGAGATTGCAGACACACAGGAGCATAGGACTTTGCAGAACTCAATTTCAAGAAAAGGGAGAACATTTTATGTATAGGTGAAGGTTTTTGATGCTTTAATGATGAGCAGCAAAGAGCAATGGCAGAGCGTTTCAGTGGAAAATAGCTGAGAACTTCTGGGTGGTAGTCTTTTTGCACTCATGTTTGGTTAATTGAAGGAACAGGGCCAGCAATGTGCATTTCAGGGTTCTTCTACATTCATAAATTTTAATGTGACAGTTAAAATTCTAATTTTTGTAAGATTTGGATTTATAATGGATAGGAATACAGTAGCGGGTACTTTTTGTTGATGGTGGTGGTTTTTTTTTTTTTTTTTTTTTTTTTGTTTTTTTTTTTAATGATTCCATGGCTTTCTTTAGCTGTCTTTGGATGGATTCCAAATAAATAATTTCACCTTTGGTTTCTTTCCCATCCTTTGCTTGAGGGTTGCTTGGTTTTCTTTGTCTGCTCTCAGCGGACCCCCCAAAACACATATGTAACCTTTCACAAAGTGGGTAAAATCCTAGCACGCTGAAAACACTAGCATCCTTTCCCTTGGATATCAGAAACATCAGGGTTTCAAGCATTGTAAGGGAAAACACAGGAGAGAATTGTAGGTGGCCAAAGATGTGTTTAAAGCGCAGTTGTGTGGTTTAGGTTAAAATTTCTTGATACAGAACAGTTTTCAGAGAGGATGCTGCCACTCTTGCTCTACTCCACATTGGTGCAGCCTCACCTCAAGCACTGCATGCAGTTTTGGGCATCACAAGACTAGGACATAAAAATATTAGAGTGTACAAAGGCGGGCTACAAAGATGGTGAAAGGTCCAGAAGGCAAGACACGTGAGCGCCTGAGGCCCCTGGGTTTCATGAGCCCAGAGCAGAGGAGCTGACGGGAGGACTGATGGCAGAGTGACTCTCATGGGTCACAATATCTCGTGAATATTCTATGGTTCTGTGATTAGGGGCTTGGAACTTGATGATCCTTGATATTCCTTCGAACCCAAGATATTCTATGATCCTATGATAGCATCAGTTAGCCAGTCCTTTCTGCACTAGACCATCCCTGACTTGAATGAAACCTTTCATTTTTGACTGCAGGCACATTAAAAAGTTAGATGGAACCATTTTGAGTACTGATTGTTTCTTGGAGTCTTCCAGAATGGAGAAAATGGTTTGACTGTGGCCGGTTTTATATAAAGTTATTTCAAGCTGTAACTGCTTCAGCTTTCCGTTAGGTCAAGCTTGAATGTCTCTGAATTACTAAATGTGTTTCACTTACCATAAGATTTTCTGCACAGCTACTTGAGATCCTGCAGAATTTTTCCCTCTTTATTGGTGACCTTAATTAAGAGTTTGGAAGCTCAGCTCTCTTACTACTGCAACGTAGTGAATAATTCAAAACTGGAAGTCTGTGGCAAGTAAATCAGTACCCGTTACCCATGGTGAATGTTGATTGTGAACCACATAGTTTCTTTCACTTTCTCTGAAGTCTGCAGAGTGATGATATACAGCTGGATTTTTTTTTAAAAGTGACCATGCAGGAAGCAATAAATTAAAAACCAAAAAACTCTGCAAATGTTCCTAAATCTCAGCACTGCAAGGGAGGTGAGTTAAATTACATAAATTATTTGTGAACATGGCTTTTAGGCCTTTTCAGTTTAATTTCAGTGTATGGAAACTAGTTGCAGATTAAGTCTCTGTGCTGAATCTGGCCCAGTGAGACACCTACTTGAGACTAATTTACAGCGCTAAGGTTTTCCAGCACGGCAATTTTCTGAATGGCTGCCAGTTTAAACATAGCAGGGAATTCCTAATGTGGCAAACAAGGAATTGAGGATATGGGGTGTGTGTGTGTGTTTAAAGTATATGAGGCAGCAAGCAAAATATCTGGTAGCATAGGAAACTTCTCCTAATGTGATCTGCAATTATTTTCTTTAGAAAATAACTACTCAAGTAAATACAGAAAGGCAAAAATATTGAATGGAAATTTATATTATCTGACCACAGGTGTGTCCTTTTTGACAATTCCGGAAGCTGGTGTTGAGTTGCTGCTGCCCTGTGCCATAGGGCTCTTGCAGGGCTGGCCTCTCTTATTCTCCTCACAGACAGACACTTGGCTGGGAGCACTAGGGTGGCACTGATGTGGCCCATGAGATCCATAATGTTGTCACTGATACTCCTCATGTTCTGTCTCAGTGTATGTGTCTTTTGTGATTTCTTTTTTACGAGATAGCTTGTTGAGCACTGTTGAGAAAGAACAGCAGTAATTTAAAATAAAAAGAGAAAGAGAGAGAGAGAAGGTATTTATGTTATCCTCTCCAAAAGCCTCTTGTTGGATAGCTGCTGTTAAACAACAAGATAGCAGCAAGCAGCAATAGTGCTTGTTCTTTTTCGATTGGTGACTTCATCTGCAGATGGATCTCTCTTCAGTGGTCCAGAACTTTCTTTCAGTGGTTCAGATCTTTCCTATAAGGGCTTTTTTCTTCTAAGTGTAAGAAAAAAACCACAAGTGTCCCAAGTCAGATAAATCTTTCTGGGCAATGAGTTAACAGATTTTGGTAAAATGAACTACCTGAATCAGAGATGGAGTAGCCAAGAATTTTATAGGCTTTGCGGCTGCTCAAAATGAAAGCTGTATCTGCAGTGAGTGATTTTGGGAAACCATGAGCAGAGAAAGGAGATCATTTTGGTTCCTAAGTGAGGTTTTAAGGCAGCATGGCAGCAGAGCCACAGAATTCCCACAGCATCTCCGTGGTAAGGAGACAGAACAGAATCTCCCTATGAGCCCTGCGCTGGAGCAGGATCAGGATTTACACCTTGCTGCTACTCCTTTTGGTGGTATAATATTCCCCCAGTCTTGGAGGGGGAACCTCTCTTTTCACTGCTGTCTACAGAGGGACGATATGTTCCTATCTGCAGACACTGAATTCCAAAGTTACTGTAGGACTCTGTTTGGGTCTGGTAATCTTGCAGAAAGAGGCACTTGTACCTTAGAAAACATGGAAATTTGTGGCATCATATGATTTTCATAGAATTCTTAGAGTTGGAAGGGACATTTAAGGCCATCTAGTCCAACTTCTCTGCAATAAACAGGGACAACCACAGATAGATCAGGGTGCCTAGAGCCTGATCCAGCCTTGCCTTGAAAGTCTCCAGGAACAGGGCATCCACCACATCTCTGGGCAACCTTTTCCAGTGCATCACCACCCTCAGTGTAAAAGCTTTTTCAGTCTTATTATTTAAAAAAAAAATTGCTTAATATATGTTGAAAGTATTAATACAGTTACATAAAGCTTAATGCTAGTGTCTACTACAGAGCTCCCTCTGTATCGTAACAACTCGAGCTCCTACAGTCTTCCAGCTTAAAGGTAGTTTAAAGGTAATTGTGGAATTGCTGTCCTCTACGCTATAATCCTGGTGTGTAGGCGTGTGTGTTTGGAGCGGGTAGCTGCAGGAAGTACTGCTCAAAAGATTGTTTGAGATTTGCTATTGAAATTAGGCTTATGAGCGGAGGCTCCCACATCAGCATAAGATGACTTTTGTTTTTGTTAGAGTTTGTGTACATTTAGATTAGTTGACTTCTGGAAGAATGCCGTGATGTACTTACTTTTTTAGTATACAAACACAAAGTATTTGAGCTAGGTGTGGGGGGGGGGGGGGAGGGAGACACCGTTTTATCAAAGCAAGGCAGGCTTGATTAAGTTGTCAGCTCCAGAGAGTTCTGAGGAATGGGCTCCTGGAGCTGCAAAAAGAACCTGAAGGTTTTATTAAAAATTAATAACTTAGTGGCTTAAAAACATATCAAGTATTGTGTGTAAGGTTTATCTGAGACTGTGTGAGCCAGCACAAGTTCTTCCAAAGGCAATCAATAGCTCATTGGTGTGCTGGATGCTTCTGCCTTCCAAAAACGTAGTGGTATACAATATAACAGGTGGTTGGACAACGTGGTTCTGTCTGCATTATTTTTGAGCCTTATATGAACAAGGAGTTTGTCTCGATGAAATATGTTTGAAGTGATAACTGGGAGTCCTTACCGTGAGACGATTCTGCTGACCTGATTATTTACAATGGGGAGAGTGACAGAAAGAAGGTAAGAAGGTAATGGAAGGCTGATTGAGGAGAGAACATTGGCAAAAATATGTGCTTTTGTGAAATGTATAAGGTTTATTATAGACATCAGAATGGAAAAAAAAAGTATTGATTTGCTATTTAATTTGTGTCAGTACAGAGAGTATTTTTCTTGGTTGGGGAAACAGGGTGAAAGAAAGGTTGATTGCTCTTCTCTCAAAAATGATACAAGCAAGTTCAAAAGAATTCACAGGTTTGAGATTTATCTGAGAAATAACTTCACTGTGTTTCCCTATCAACCCCATGTGGAATAAGAAACTGAGGGGATTATCTTAGCAGTGGGTCTGGAGAAATATGGATCCAGATCTCTCAACTTTCAGGATAACATCTTAATTGGGAAACCGTAGACTGTATGGTGGCTCTTTTTTCATCTCTCTTGTTGAAACTGCTTTATTTGACATAAAATATTTTAACTTCAAAGGCATGGAGAGTTTTTTCTAAATGATTTTAATAGCCAGATAGTTAGAGGATTAAATTCCTAAATGACATGTAAGACTCCGGTTCCTGCACAATAAGTATGCAATGTCATAAAAAGAAAAACAATTCTCAAGTAAAGCCACCCCAGAAATCTTTACACCCCACTATTTAGGAAATCTCAAGATATGGAAACAGTAACTAAATGCATTTCAATTTGTGTCTCCAGTTGATTCAGGTTGAACAATGGATTTTAATTACTTCATGATTAAATATATTTCTGCATCTGTTTTGACAATAATGTCCAGATTACATTGAGTGTATATGTAGAAAAGTATTTCCAAGAAAAGTGAATTATTTTCACGTATCTGGATGGTAACATTAATGCATAGTCCTTGATCATTCACAGATGAAAATGCAGATGTTCTCGTAGGGTCACGTCGATTCGTTGACAAGAAAAAGTAAATATCAGACTTTTTGTGGAGGAAAGTTTCGGTGCCTGCTGCTGTTATTTGTGTTCATTTTTTCCCGCTTAGCTAAGTGTCTCTCCTTACTTTTGTTTGGACTCAGAGAAAAAACTTTATTAATGCAAGCATAAATTTAGGCATTTTAAGATTTTGGAAAGCCTTTCGTGCTCATTTGTTGTGTTTTGGTTTTTTTTCCTCACGTATATTTAACAAGCAGTAGAGGAATCCAAACCATAATGCAGTAGCAATTGAAAATAGATGTTTATAAAATGTATTAAAGTAATTTTTTGTACAGCACTGGGCTCTGATAGTTTCCTTTCCAGCCCTCTGAAAGCCACCAACAAGAAAAGGAAGAGGAACCTTAGTGTCAATAGGGTGCTGGTATATATATTTTCAAGCATTTAACTAGAGTGGTGAGAAATATTTTTGTAAGTATTTTTAGTCGTGATGGAGTGAAAATTACATATTTCAGTCTATCTTCTTATTTTAGAATCCTGAGAGCAAACTTTTATATAAAAACCAGTCATTGACATAGCAGTTTCAAAGAGTGTCTTTGGGATGGGGACTCCAAACTGCATATCAGACTGTCCACTAGACACCTGAAATAGCAAGAAGCACCACAGAACAACTAGGAGAACTAGCAGTTAAAAAAAAAAAAAATAACAACATAGTTTAGGGAGCTCCAAAAAAACCCCAAAATTGTTGTCGATCAGTTCTTAAAAGAGGAAATGTGCAGGGATGTATATTAAAGTTGTATGCTAGAAGAAATTCTCAGAACTCGTATTTTAAAGGAATAAGGAAACTCAACCAGGCCCTTGAAATTATGTATTCAAAGCTGAGTTATGGTCGTCGAAATGGAGCCACAAATGGGCTTCCATGCCCTTCCATGAGGTGTGCATCTGTAATGTTTTATGGGTGGACTAGAAGTGGCTCAGCTCTTTTCGCAAGGCTTCGGATGCGAAGCAGCTCTGAAATGGCAGCTAGGCAGTGTGACCTGTGCTAGTAAACCAGCTAAGAGGATCAAGGGTACTTTATCAAGGATGAAGTTTCAGTGAAACATTAAACGCTGCTTTCTGAAGCAAGGAGATATCTATCTCTTTGCAGGAGAACTGTCTGAAGGAACAGATTTACCTCTAAGAATAATATAATCTTGGTTTGACTGTACTTGTTCCTAACAAGTATATACAGCTTTGAAATATGTCATGCAATACTGTTGTTTGTACAACCTCTATGTTAAGTCTGGATGAGCTGACACAAAGGGTCTTCACCTCTGCAGGAGTCAGGCTTCCACACTGAAGAGAATAACAGATATATATATCAGATTTTCCCTTTTGAAGAGCTCATAACCTGGATTGTTTGTGTTGCAGTCTATTGATCTCACATTTTCATGCAGGAAGCCAGGGAAGTTACCATTGAACAAAGGATCACAACAGTGTTTCCATAATTTTAGATGCTGTGACCACTGCTTGTATTTTGAAAGCTCATTGTAGGCCTCATCCGTAACACTTGACCTCCTTCACTAACCCTGGGCTCTGAAAAAAAAAAAGAAATTGCAAACTAGATACTCTGAATGAATGTCAGCTGACCCCAAACCATTCTGAGATAATCCCTCTTGGAACACACAAGCTCACATTACTGTAATTAGGACTGTACAGTGTTCTAGCTATGATTTCCGTAACAGCAGCATGGCTTTTTGTTGCTTCCTCTCACATGGTGAGTGAATTATTTCTGTGCAAAATTGCTCTGTGAACTGCAATAAACCTGATTTCTTAAATCCAGTGCACTGGGAGTTTGAAGAAAGGGCAGTGCCTTGATGACACAGGTGGAGTCCTCAGTAAATGCCGGTGATGGTGCTGGTACAGGTGACTGCTTGGGCTCTAGGAGTTATGGCTGCTTTTCAGGGACTTCTTTGACATAATTCTTTAGTGTGAAGTAAGTGTGCATTCAGAGCTAGGCGATCTTAATGAGGACTAGATGAACCACAATTATGTCATGGCTTAGGGAACAACATTTTGCATGCAAGTGCTGTGTAATTTGTTGGATTGCCCAGTGTTTGACTTACCAAACATTTCCTTGCATGTATCTTTATTTTTAGTGTACTTTTTCATCTCCCAGTGAGTCAAAATGATCACTTATCCTTCCTCACTGGAGAAGATTCTGGGGACAAGTTTTGCTTTCAAAATGTAACTTTTTTTCCCCCCTATTTTTAAGCTGAAATTCCTCAGTGATGTAATTAAAACATCCTGCTGCTGGCAAAACGTCAGAGGATATCTTCCACATTTCTAAAAGATAACATGAATTTTGCTTCTTCAGAGAAGTAGAATAAAGACTGAGAAAGGAGATGTAAGTTAGATGTTAGAAGGAAATCCTTTACTCAGAGGTGGTGAGGTGCTGGCACAGCTGCCCAGAGAAGCTGTGGTGCCCCATCTGTGAAGGTGCTCAATGCCAGGTTGCATGGGGTCCTGGGTAGCCTGAGCTGGTGGGGGCAGCCCTGCCCATGGCAGCAGGTTGGAACTGGATGATCATTGAAGTCCCTTCCAACCCAAACCATTCTATGGTTCTATGAAACAAAACTTATGATTGATAGCTGGAGAGAGTGAACAGCCCCTGTAATTATTCAACAGTTTAAAAACCTGAACATTTTGGCTGTGGAGGGGTATTAAGGAGAACAACAGAGACTTCATTGTTCAAGAATCAAATGAGAAGTCCACCTTCTTTGACATGTGGTATTTGCAAGGAAAATCCTTTTCCACAAGCAGAGTTCCTTCATGTTGGCCTAAGAAACTGAAGATCATTGGGAATAGTAAACATTCAAGATGCAGAAAATATATTTTCCAGCTGCTGCTACTGAAACCAAAGGAAGAGAATGTTGTTGCATGAGATTTTGACAGCCTTTGCTGAAGGATGAGCCTCTTCTGCCTTTGGTTGAGTGAATGGGTGGGTATGGGTTGTACTCTTGGACTGCTTTCTGGAACTGTGCTGAGAACAATGCTTTGTAAATTGTTTTCAGCTGCAGTACTGAGCATCATCTGGACAATGCTGAGTAACTCTGTGACTGACATGAAAGACACGGTTGGGCTTTCAGTATCTCCAGAGCATTACGTTCTTTGAATCTTTGAATCAAATTCAGCATGATTTATGCTCTTAAAGCAACAGAGTTTAATTCAGCAAATCTCTGACTTGAGTTAGATTTGGAGGAATTAATCCTCTGTGGCTCACTTTCTTCATCTGCATCAGTGGATAATGGCTGCATCTTCTTGTTGTCATGTGTTTAAGAGTGCTTGGAGATCCTTATCCTTAGTAAAAAGTATAGGGTGCAGTGCCAGGAGCAACCATTAGATTATCTCCTGTGACCTTGTATCACAGGCAATTGCATTACCCATGTATGCAGCTCACTAACTTGTGCTAGAATAAAACAGGATTCACACTGGGCTAAACCTTATCTTTGAAAAAAAATAAATCAAGTCTTGAAGATGTTAAGGGGTTGAGAAGCCACTATCTCCTCTGGCTATTTGACCAGTGGTTAATCACTGCCACCGCTGAATTCATCTTCATAATCTGGTGACTGGCTTTCCTTGCACCTCTTTTTAGTAGACTGAAGATCTCTTTGGCACCAAGCATTTTCTTGTGGCAAGATATTTCTTATTCTAATCTCACTACCCTTCCACCATCTTTTGTGAAACAAAACAAATCAGTAAATCAAGTTCTTAAAGTCTCTTACTGCATGGCTTTTTTTTCCCCAGTTCTCAAGGCACTCCACTCAAAGAAAAACTCATTGTTTTTAAAGCATGGGCAACAGAGTGCATGCAGCATTCCAGTCTCTCTCCAACGTGTGTACAACAATAAATCACCTGCCCAGTTTTGTACTTCTCTGCTTTTGCAGTCCAAGACCTTGCTTTCTCCAACATTACCCTGGGATTTTATGCTGAGTTACTTGCCTCCTTCTAGCTTTTCACTCTCCCAGGGTTAAAACTTTCCAGGAAATGGGCTGTCCCACTGGGGCTTTTGTATAGAATTTTTTAATTAAGAAAACCCTGAATGTATCCCACTGGAATATTCTTTTTCTTCAAGGTAAAAAGCATGAGAATGTACTTCAAACATTATTAGGTATCACTGTACAAACACTTCAGTTTGCATTTTCCATGTACAGCGGATGTTTGTAGGATAAAGACAAAAGTGAATGGGAAAATAGTGCTACTGTTTTCACTAGCAGCATGTAGTCTCCATACCTACGGTCGGAAAGTGCAGCAAAACCTAATGTTACCTCTTTAGATCAAGAAATAAGCTTAGCTAATAACACAGTCTAATTGCATTTCTGGAAGAGACTGTGTATGCAGAGTCATACAGTCTAATAAAACACAGAATATATATGCAGTCTGCAGATCAGGATCCTTATGACCCAAATCTCTGTTTCTAATCTGAATATGTGATACACATGCTTCTTTTCCCCACAAATCTGTGCAACTCCTGTTTCTTGTACTCCAAGTCAGAAGGTAAAAAAAAGGTACAGGATTTCTCAATGCTGTAAATAAAGCACGGTGGTTGAAAACTAAAGCTGCATAGGACAGTAGGCTGGAAAATCAACAACAGCTAGAAATGGAAATTAAGATTAAAGGTAACATTTAGCCACAATGTTATTCTTAGCCACTTTAGAATAGTATGTATTTAAATACACACATGCACACACACAAAATAGCAAAGCTTACGTTGTAAAGTTCTTTGCTCTCACTTTCAGAAGCAGATGATTGCTATTTACTGTAGGGTTGTGAACCACAGGAAGCTGGCTTTTTTTAGCTCGCTTGTCCTGGAAAAGCACCGTCTGAATGACACTCAATAAAGACCTTCCTTCCTTCCCTTCCAAACCCAACACCCCATCCCCAGCTGTGGCTATTTTCCTTGACTGCCTGTCTGAGCGTTCATAGCTCAGACCACTGAGGATTGTTCCAATCATGGGATGATTTCTGTTGGTGATGCTGAGTCTCTGTGTTTTGTAAAAGGGCCGTGGAGTGTGATGATGTAAGCCTGTCTGACCCAGACTGTCACAAGTAAAAGAACTTTGGTTTGCAGTGCAAACATCCCTGTACTCAGAACCTTGGTAGAAAAAAAAAAAAAAAGAATGATGAAGCAATGTGTGACCTTAGGAACCTTGGGATAGCAGGAACAGTTTTAACCAGTTTTTGACTGTGCATGAGATAGTTTTTTAATGAGATGAGTTATGTTGGCTTAGCAGTGTGAAGCAGAATTACCAGTAAGTTTTGACATTTGCCATAACTAAGTTTTATGTGAAGGCAGATATAAATCTTGCCTCTGAGCATCCTGTGCATACAGAAACATAGACAATGAGGTGCTTAGATCAATAGCACAGTTCAGGATTCTTTTTATTCCTAAGAGAATAACTCTGGAATTAATTTGGAAGGAAGCAAAACAGCATGGCTGAAGAACAAGAGCTGCTTTGCTCTTTGCCCAGAATACAATTTGCTTTCCAAGCTGCAAGAGCACACTGCTGTCTCATGTTAAGCTTTTCATCAATCAGGACCCCCAGGTCATTTTCTGCAGGGCTGCTCTCAAGACTGCTCCTTCCAGTCTGTACAGATGCATGGGATTCCTTTGGCCCAAGTGCAAAACCTTGCACTTTGCTGTGTTGAACTTCATTAGATTCACCCAGGCCCACCTTTCAAGGCTGCTGAGGTCCCACTGAATGGCATCCCTTCCTTCCACTGTGTCAACTGCACCACTCAGCTTGGCGTCCTCAGCAAATTTGCTGAGGATGCACTCAATTCCATCACTGATTCACCAATAAAGATGTTAAAGAGCGCTGGTCCCAAGACATCATCTATATAGTATATATCATCTAAATGTCATCATCTACCTCACCTCATTCTTTACAAAAGTGAAGGAAGAGTTCCAGGCTTATTCTACCACATAACAAGGTGATTTGATGGGAAAACTCCAGGTCTGATTTTGACATGATTTTATGGAGATGTATTCCTAGAGTTGATTTTATTTTATTGGATCTCCTCCTCTGTATTGTTCCTGAGCTTTAGCTGGGACTTACTGAATTTTATTAGTTTCAAAATTTCATGTCTGTGTAGCTCACTGACAAGGAACTGAAGTTATTACAATAGTTTTAATAGCAGTGTGTTTTTTCATCTTTGGTTTTATATAGGTTTCATTTATAGTTCCTCTTTAAATGTCATTCTTAAAACATGAACTGGTCTGATTGTTCTACTAAGGATCGTGGACACTAGAGATATGTGTCAGTGATTGGTATTATATTCTATTTAACAAGCTGAGAAATACTAAGAACTTAAAGATTTGAAACCAAAGCTATTAACAAACTTGCTGGACAGGATTCAGTATTGAAAATCTTACCCATAAATAAAAGTAAAATGATATCATTAGATTTCTCAAACAAGATCTTTTTTTTCTCCTCATGGAGAGAAAAGTTTGGACGAAGAGAATAGTTGGCATTTGTTCATCACTGTAATAATCTTTGACAAATAAGTATTTCAATGTCACTGTATGGTCCCCTGAGTGTAGGTGCTCTGATGGGTATAGGTGAGAGGTATCTGAGAGATCGGTCATGGCAGGTTCTTGAATAGGCTCTATGTGGAAGAGGTCTGATTTTACCAT
This sequence comes from Centrocercus urophasianus, assembly GCF_019232065.1. Taxonomy (NCBI): domain Eukaryota; kingdom Metazoa; phylum Chordata; class Aves; order Galliformes; family Phasianidae; genus Centrocercus; species Centrocercus urophasianus. The sequence goes on along the minus strand of NW_024884364.1, from coordinate 42,205,627 downwards.
AGCTGTTGTCTTAAAGTCTCAGTGGTCTTCTGATGATTTTGGCAGACCACTGGAAGTCCACTGCATTTTGTTCTACCTTATATTTGTGGTATGTTTTTTAACTCCAGCACAGCATCACATAGGACCAATGTGAACTATGTCTTTGCTCATAAACCCTGTTGAAACCCAGAGGGATACCTACTGAGGAGTATAGTGTAGGAAAAGTAATCTGTAAGTTTTCAAGGCTTCTTAGCTCTGGCTGAGCACTCAACAGGAGGCAATTGAGAAGTTTCCTGCAAAGCCATTCTTTCTAGTGGTTCCAGTAAGAGTAAGGTAAAGCTGGGAGTGACCTGTTTGGGTTTCACAAAACCACATTAGGTCCAGCAGAGTTTGCTAACTCATTTTCCATCCCATGCTCAAGTGCTGCCTTGCTTCTCTTGTTAATGGAAGTGCTCTTGCTGTGCTGTACCTGATCTGACAGATGTTGCTGAAGATGTGTTTAGGCATAGTATGTGTGTGTGCAACAACCTGTTGGCTGATTTATAGCTTGGATAAATGGCTTGAAGCAGCTGACAACAGACTACTGAGATTCAGATGCACTTTGCATGATATTTCACTTCCATGCATAATGAGGACAGCAAGAGAGATGACAGCTTTGAAAAACTAGTTTGGCCTTCCAGTACAAAAGGACTTGACATTTAAGTTCTCTACTATGAGAGTGGTGAGGTGCTGAAACAGGCTACCCAGAGGTTGTGGATGCCCAGACCCTGGAGGTGTTCAAGGCCAGGTTGGATGGGGCCCTGGGCAGCCTGGTCTAGTATTAAATGCGGAGGTTGGTGGCCCTGCCTGTGGCAGGGGGGCTGGAGATTCATGATTCTTGAGGTCCCTTTCAACCATGGCCATTCTGTGATTCTGTGATTCTGTGACATCTATGGTAAGGGAGCCATATAACGCAGCTTCTCATGTAACAGTTTCAAACTTGGCCTTCTGTATCATTCACAGAGCTGAAGCTGTGGGTGTCTAATGGACAAAAGGGCATTTTTGGTGAAAATAAAGCCAGTAGTCTGGCTTCTGGAATCCTTTCATCTTCTCCTATGACACAGAATGTCAGCACCAGGGGCTGAGCCACCTGAAAAATTCCTGGGTTCCTGCCCTTTGTGCTAGCTCCCAGTCCCTCCTCTGATCAGAGTTGGCTCTTTCTGAGAGAAAGTAGTGAACAGTGCCGGCTGTATTTATAATAATCTTTTTAGAAGTATGTATATCCTCGTCGCAGATGGAGGCTGAGGCACTGCATACTTCACTTGTAAGAAGAAGGCAGAAAGACATTTACTGATTTAAAATAGATGTAAGACGGCAATTTGAACAATGATGACAGTGACTCAACACGATTTGAAATGGCTAAGTATCCTTGACTATTTGCTACGCAGAGGCTAGGGAGTGCGTAATGAATCTAAGCTCAAATCTTAGAGAAGCTACCGTAGTTTAAAAAACAATATCTCACTTGCTGAGGATCTGTTGTCAAGGTGTCATCACATCCCAGATGAATATTGGTTCAGGCGTTAAGTAACCTCTAGAAGTGTTTATTCTCAAGGGGAGATTCTGGTGTGCAGCCAGCTGCTTTGCTGGAGCTCTTAGGCTGCTTCCTATTTAGGGGGTAGTATGATTGACTCATAGTCAAGCAGCTTAGAATTGGATCTATTGAATAAGGTGTCTGTGATCTGTTCTCTGAGCATTCAGTTTGAGACAATGTGGTGGTCATTGACTGTATTTGGTGAAACCTTGGTTGTTATCAGTCTCAAGGACAAGGTCTTTTGCACCTCACTGCATTCACTAAGCCTTGGGAATAATGACCAGTCTGAGTAAGGGGGCAAGGAGTGCACTGTCATAGTAATTCTGTGTGGAGGTAGAAAAAACTAAAAATATCTCTTTTATCTGTGTTGTAGCCTAAGAAAATGAATGTGAAGCCTCATCCCCAGTTAGCTAAGTGCTGTGACTGAAGTAAACACTGAGATGGGAAAGCAGACGGTATGCACATTTTAAAATGTATTGAAAAAACATCAATTCTTTTTTCAGCATTGCTTGAGAAACCGATCAGCAAAAGACAGGACAGTGAAGCTGTACAGAAGGCCAAGATCCTTTATGCATCCTGTATGAATGAGAGTAAGTGATCTGATTTGGGAACACCTGTGTATTACCCATGTTTATACAGGCAGGCCGTTATGCTCTCCACTGGGCTCTGTGAGGCTTTGTCCAGGACTGCCATGCCAATGTGTTCACAGACAGAGCAGAGGCACTGGATTCAGCTATTTGTTTTTTCCTACCTGGAAATCCATCAGTGCCAATAAATCTTTGCTTCTCCTGTGGCCTTTGCTGGATTTGAATCACGTGGAATGTAATTGTTGTCACACTTTGACATTTCAGATAAAATTGAAAAAGCTGATGTGAAACCACTGTTAAGCATTCTGAGGCATTCCCCTTTTCGCTGGCCTGTCCTGGAATCTAACATTGGACCAGAGGGGCTGTGGTCAGAGAGGAGGTTTAGCTTAGTGCAGACCCTGGCAACACTTCGTGGTCAATACAGCAACTCTGTCTTCATCCGTTTGTATGTGGCTGCTGATGACAAAGTCTCCAACCGGTATATCCTGAAGGTACAGCACAGCATATCTATTAGTTTACTTTGCATGGCATTTTGTGATCTCATTTTTTGAAACAAGTGTACAAGCCAAATGCTTACATTTGACTATTGTTGCTATTATCTACCGATTTGCAGACGTACGTAAGTGCCAATTCATGGGAATGAAGTAACCATTAGATTACACGTGCATTGAAAAACATTTGTGTAAAGGATATTTTCTCCTTTCAAATGATAAAAAAAAAAGGTAAAGTATGTTCCCAGAGTCCATGTGTGTGAAAATTAGAGATGTGGATATCTTGTCCTCGCTATTCTGGATGCTGAGTATGGCTACTTATCTATGAAAATGAAGAATGGTGCATCGGTCACAAATATTTTGAACTTGATATATTTTTCTTGAACAGGAAACATGTTATATTGTGCTTATACAGCACCTTACAACAACAACAACAAAATAACTCGAAGTCTTCCAAACTGGAAATACAGAATATGTCTTTTACTGAAATTCTTTTGTTTTGGAGCAAAGCATAAAGTTTATAGCACATGAAATGATGAAATTACACATTTGCTTAGATTAGTGAGAAAAAGACCAAAATCAAAATTGCCTAGCTGTAGTCTGACAGAACTCTAGAGAGAATTGCAACACTTACTATGAGATGTCATCATGGCAAGATCCAGTGCCTGGGTCAAATGCATTGTTGTTTTTTAAGAAATAGAGTTGAATAACAAGAGTAGATCAGCTCTCTGCTGCTATGAGAATGTAATTTATAAAGGCCAGAGAGAAAGGACAAAGAAGAAAGGTATGCCACTGTTAATCACAGAAAAGTAGTATCTGTGGTCCATACATTGGTAGTATCCTGGCTAGCTGCAGAGGCATATCCAGGAATACATTTTATATGGGACTCAAGCAAGAGTTCGGGGTGGTGGTATGGATGTTGTTTCTGAATCAGTACTTTGAAAGGACCTTTGACTGCAGCTTTGGACTGGTATGAAATTCAAGGGTAAATTTTCTTCATTTCTAAGGATTTTTCCTGCATGGTCAAGGCAACTACAGATCAACAGTTTCCTGCTTTAAGGATGTCATTCTACTAAGATGCCATTCAGTTCCTGTTAGGATTGCTTTGGCTGAAGATTTAAGGAAACTGAAATGGTAGAATCAAAAGAGGAAATATTTAGCTATCTCCTGTCATACTTCTGCTTTTAGTCCATGAGATCTGCCAGGAGAGGGTTTGGATAGGTCTGTAGGGCTTGTTCTTTGAAAATGAATTATATCTTGCAATATGTTCATTTGGTATGCTTAGCGGCCCCTGTGAATCGGGTGTCTAAATAACTGAAATTCTACATCCTCTGAATAACATACTATTCCTTGGGGAATTCTGTTTTTATTGTTAATCTGATTAAGATCTTGATCAGCGGAATGCATCAGCCAGTATTCTACTTTGTCAGTGTTTTAACAAATTCCCAGGAGTGCAGCTGTACCAGGGAGTATTTCAATCTGCTTGTGAAAATGGATCGATTGCAAAATTCTGTCTTTGTTCAGCATTGCAAAAGCATGAATGGATCAGAAAAACAGGAGGTTCTCCAAATAATGTTTTGTTCAACATTCAATATAATATTCTTTTTTCTTGAAGAAGTTGATTAGCTTTTTTGTTAGTATCTCATGTTTGTGGTGTATTTCAATGGATTATCAAATCTGACTCTTAAGCCAGAAAAATTTGGATGAGCACTTAAAGCAACAGTGACGTAGCTGAAATAGACCAAATAATCTGAAGTTAACAACTGCCAGGACATGCATCTGCAAAGCATGAGAGTATAGAGGGTTTTTTTTTCTTTTCTTTTTGCTTCAGTATATGGAAGAAAGGTATTACTGTTTTTCAAAGGATCAGAATTGCGCTGAACATCACTGCTTCAGTGAACATCTGCTTTCAGTAGATGATTTGTTTTATGTTGTTTGTGGTGTATCTTAAAGCAAAGAAGATATTTATTTACTCATTTGAGATTCTATTTGCATTTAATTGGGTAATTTTTTATAAATGTAGAAAGTGTGAAATATAAATGCTGTAGGATATAGATTACATAGGCTTTTGTGAAATAGTATGAATAAATACCATATTTCTTCACTACTTTTAAAAAACAAATGAAACAGCAGAATAATAGTCTTAGAATATCAATTTTTTTTTTTTTCCTTTCACATCAATATCTTTTTTGGAATTTGGAAGTTGGCTGAATTATGCTATCAGATTTGGCTTCTATACTCTAACTCAGTTGATCATGTTGAAGTGTCTTACGAAATTTCTGTTTCTAGTATGAATTTTAAGAAATCTGCTTCACTGTGATTTTTGGCTGGTTAAGAACTTGAAACATTATGCACGTGTTCCCATGTTGTCATCATTTCATTCAAAAGACTAAGCAAACCCATTAAACTTTCAAGTGTGATTTTAGAAATTAAGTTGAAGACCTTATCCAACAGTAGGGTAACTGTAGGCCAGCAAGTCTGATCATAGTTTGAATCAGAAATATTTAAAGCCTGTGTCTGCCATACATCTTTATCTAATGTATTGGAAGCATAACAATTTCCCATGCATGCAATGACTTCTGAGGCTGGAACCCAGCTGTACTTCTGTTCAAAAAGCCATATACTCATTACGACACTCAATGCTGGCCTAGTGTGAAGCTCAAATGCATGAACTTAATTTCTGTCAAAGTAGGCTAACGATGCTTTCCAGGCACACAGCAGCTGACAAGCTCCAGCAGCTAATGGACATTTGGTCCATACACTAAGTTTTCTGTCCAAAATTGATTCTTGTGCCCCTGAAATACAGGTAACATGAATAGTTGTCTGCACTCATTGTTTGATCCCATAGACTCACTCCTTTTACATTACCCTACTTGCTAATGGAGCCATGAACAGATAAATCAGGCTGGTGACATTTTGCTGTAGTACGTGGTTCAAGGTACTGAGGGTAGCATCTGAGGCTTCCCAGATGGCATTAATATGATTAAGGTAACATCTATCAGCACAGCATAGCTTTTTTTTTTTTTTTAATTAAGTGAAAATCAGGCAATTTTTCAGGAATGTATTATGTATTAGATATTTACATTTATTGCTATTGAGAGAAATATGCAAACTCTTTCAAGGTTGCTAATATGGCTACCTTTAATTATTAAATGCTTTTTCTTGTTATTTTTAACAGCTAGATCAAGCAAGCCTATCTCTCTCATCTCGAGAGGATTACCTAGAAAACACCACAGAAGCTAAATCCGTAAGTAATACCAACTAAAACTCAAAATATCTATTTTTGTTATTGTAGATTTTGCTTTGTTGAGCTCCAGTCTGGGAAACAGCTATGGTTTGGTTGGATTTAGATTTTTCAAGATATTTCCTATTAGGAAAAAAACCTCAGCCACAAGCACTACTGCTACAAACACTTGCAAAGTTTCTCAAATGAAAATTTTAATAAGAAACGGCGTCCCCTGATCCTTTACTTCCCTTTTAGAACACACCTCTGGAAATCATCAGCCACCCGCCTGGTTTTGTACTTTCAGCATGTAAACATGAAGACAGAAGACCATGTGCTTCAGGTGCTCTCTGCAGTCTGAGACTTGCAGAGCTGTGTCCTTATGAAGGACCATCTAGGATTCCAACAGTTGCCTGGGGCACCCTGCATTCAAGGACAGCTGTCAGAGTTCATTAGCAGCTGCTACAGCTACCCTCACCTTAGCCTTCACCTGACTTGATGTCAATGAGAGTCTCCACAATTACTGAGAGGTCCCAGAATTTCCTAGACCACAGACAAAGAACCCAGAAGCTCAAGTCTGTCTCATGAAAACGGAGCCCAGATGCTGCTCTGTCAGTTAGCTGCTCTCCTGGCCAGATATCTATCATCAAATTAGCCTGAATTTATTTAATGAAGGGAACTTGAACTCCTCAACAGATCTCAGTGCTTCATTTCCTCTTCTTCCCTTTCTCTTTATTATTTCTCAGTACTCCGCCATAGCTTATTAAGAAATTTTCTTGCTGCTTTTCTGTGGAAAACAAAGATCAACTGTTGATGTACATGTATTGATATTTGATAATGCCAACATCTTTTTCATCTTCCTTTGATGAAGGCCTGTGGGCAGTGTCCAGCACATACAGCCCAAAGTTCATGGAAAACAAGCACTTGGATTGTCACGGGGGCAAGTTACTGCTTTTGTTAAGGTCTTACAGTATTGCTTCCATTTTAATTTCTCTGAGAAGCTAGTGAGATTTTAGCCACATCCACTTGAGCAGATGCCAGTATCCAAAGAACAGTATCTATTTAAAAATTACAGATGGTAATATGCCAGGAAATGCTTTTGCTTTTGGGACACTACAGACCAGCAGGAGCTGGTAGGATCCCTTTCAAACTTCTGAAAGGTGGTGCTGGAGAAGAGATAGCACAGAAATCACTGCAGTATAATGACTGATACATGCAGCATTTTCATTGACATTTGTGTAGACACACTAGGCTAAACAGTTTTTTTTTAGGATAGCTGGATGGCACAGAGCACTTTTGTAGGTACTTGTGTGCTGTAGCAGAAACAGAGGAAGGAGGTCTCTTTGCTTCCCTATCTTCTCATCCACCAAGCTTACATCTGTCTGTAAGTACTTCAGTCCTGTGCTCATTACTGTGCGAGGTTGCAAAAACATACACATTGTCTAATTCCATTGTAAGAGCTCTGTGTTCTCAGCCAAGTCCAGAAATATCATTTGCACTTCCCAAGATGTATATACTCTGTGAATCACAGCAGATCGCTCTGTCTGTCATCCACAGTATGTTTATGGCATTATTTCCCCTTGTCTCTTCAATGGAAATGGACACTTGAGGTAAGGGAACTGTAACTCTGGTTGCAAGAGTATGAAAGTACAGTGTATTCATCTCCTTGCTGTCAGCTGGATATTTATGTCCTAGTGCTACAGCTGTGTTGAAGTGCAAATCCTGAGATAATTTCCTTTTTTTTTTCTTTTTCTTCTTTTTCCCCAGTACCGAGATACATTTTTGCAGTTCATGGTTGACACAGCAGTGCTTCTGGGTGCAAATGCTTCACGAGCTGAATCTGATATGAAGTCAGTCCTAAAGCTGGAAGTTAAAATAGCTGAGGTTGGTAATTTTATGTGGAATTGAAAATTGCTTTAAAAACCAAGGGCTATCCTGTTTCAGAATGGAAAGTTGTTACATTAACAACCTTAGCAATAGTATTTTTTGGAGGAATGGAGCAAATCTGATGGAAGAAAATGAAGTGTCTTCTTGCTTTAGTTAATTGCTAAATTGAATATATATTCTCAAGGGCATTGGGTGAAGAATTAAAAAAATAAAACAAATTAACAAAGCCCTTAGCCAAAAATAATCATAGAATCATTAAGGTTGGAGAACTGGAGGCCATCCACAACAGCAGTAATGCAGAGTTTCCATCTCTCTGCTGAATGTAGAGACAAAATTTTGTCAAAGCTCCTCATGAAAGCAGATATGTTCAGGAACAAGAATTGTTGTATAATCCCTAGTAAGCACAATTAATTATATAATCATCATACTGTGTTTTGAAAACAGATAGTCTTGTTTGTTGCTTGGGCTTTTACTGTATCCTTTGTTCCTGTGTACTCTTTTTAAGTGAACGTATATCACGGAGAACTTCTGTGCTTGGGAAGAGAGACAGAGGGAATAAAAGAATGATTTTTGATTTAGGGATGAGTGGCATGCTCCGAGAGATCTTACTGTGTCCAAGGAAGATTTCAAGTAGATTTGAGTTACTGGAGGAAAAGGAAAAATTTAGAGAGGAAGAAAGCAAGCAAGTTCAAGAAGAGTTTATAGATCTGCCATATAAAAGGAGAAGAAAATATTTTTTGCCTGTATTGCTTGAGCAACATTTAAACTGTAGACATTTACTGCCGAATTTTGTTTGGAGATCTTCCAGCTGTTTGGTTAGTCTTGTGTCAATTTCTGCCCTGTTTAAATTCGGCACCATAAAGCCTGTTGCACAGTATTTGCCTTAGAGCTGGGCTGGCACTGGCATCAAGAATTCTTGTTTTACTTGAACAGTGAGAAAATTTGTATTTTTATCTTGTAGTTGTTTAGTTTCTTCATTATGACCCAGACAGACACCTTGGAATTTGAATATCCCTTGTCAATTATAAAAGGGCTTCCTTTGTATTTAACAATTCTTTTGCTACATCCTTGGATTTTAACTCTGTAGAGGATCCTGAGGCCTGACTGTTCTGGTCACCCAGATGAGAGATTCAGTTGGTGAATGCTTTTGTTCATTTCTGGCCTATGTACTCAGATTTCCTGCCATGGAAATCAAGATAGTTGGTTTAAAGAAAGAAGAAACTGATGTATATCTGACACTTCCTCCAGGTGTAGCCAGGACAGAGAAGGGCACATGTTCAAATCCAGGAGACAAGATATGTTTCCAGCATATTTGTTCTCAGATTTGACATTTAAAACTGAATAGTTTGTAGCTGATAGGATGAATGATATTAATGATCTAGGTGTGCTTTTAGCTTTTATGGACCCACATTTGTTTCCTTGGTATAATCAGAGCTAAAATTGGTCTAAAGTGTTCAGAGAAGACATGCAGCATATCAGATTCCCCAGTAATGAGTTAAACTGGCAATGAATCTTATTTAATTTTTCTGAGTTAAACACCATCTTCAGAAAGGGAAGCTAACGTCATGAATGCTTGGAAAATGGGTAGTTATGTACTTCTTCACTGGGTTTGTGGTGGATAGTAACGATGTAAGATAAGATTCTCGGAAGATGAGCCTTGATTTCATCATGTGTTTTTTTTTCTTGTTATTACTTCTTTTTTTCTCCAGATCATGATTCCATATGAAAATCGAACAAGTGAAGTGATGTACAATAAGATGAACATATCAGAGCTTAGTGCAATGATTCCACAGGTTCGTTGGGGAAATTATTCTTTTTATTTCTGACCTACATAATTAAATATGCCTTTAGTGTAGGGAGATAGCATGTTAAAGGAGTGTTATTAGGAATGTATGCACTCTGTTACAATATATGTTCTTTTAAATTCAGTTATGACTTCATGAGGTTTGAAACTGTGGAAAGATGAGCTGCAATAATTTCTAAATTTTTAATAAGTAAAGCTTTAAAGACACTATCTCAAACGTGATTTAATCAATAAATTATCTCTCTTCATAGAGTGCTTTAACCAGTCTTTTCTTTGTCATTTCAGTTTGACTGGCTGGGATACATCAAGAAGGTGATCGACACCAAGGTCTACCCTGAGCTCAAAGATATAGGTCCTTCAGAAAGTGTGATTGTCCGTGTTCCCCAGTACTTCAAAGATTTATTCAGGATACTTGAAAATGAAAGGAAAAAGTAAGGCTCCAAATTCATGACTGGACATTAAATGCTGGGCTATTTCTGGGATCTTTAGGTACTTCCCAGATGCTAGGAATCAAATCTCTAGGAAAAGGTCTCCCTATTTTTGTCTGAAAGAAGATAGGTGTATTCCCTTCTGGGCAGCAGGAGAATTTAGTCTCAGGCACCTTTATTAGCTCAAAACAATGTTTTACTGCTTTTTGCAGATCCATTCAGCCTCTCTTGCTTGAATGGGGTTTTATGTCTTGCAAAATCATTTACATCTCTAGAAAAATGCAGGCAGCTCACATTAAATGCAATAGATGTGCTCTGCACAGGGAAGCAAGACAGCCTCTGGCAGTGTGATGAAAAAAGGGTGTATAAAGATGATATTCTATTTGAAAGCATCTTTGTTGATGACGTATGAGCCATTTCTGTAATAATTTACTCTCTGCTCGGGTGTGTTGCTGAACTCTTAAAAAATATTTTCAAGCTGTTTTCTCTAAAAATCATTCCTTGTTGATGGTACAGGATGGCCACAACTAAGGTTATATTTCAGAACAGAATAATTCAGAATGTTCTTATGTTGTTGATCTTTGCCTTCAATGACAAAGCTTACGTTGATTCATAATATTTGTAAAAATAAGAAGCAGATCAAACAGTAAGAAACATAAACACGATCATTTGTTTTGCCTAGAGATTGTCAAACATCCTTGCTTTCCAAAATTCGGACAAATATTGTTAGCATATCACAAATTTTAGTTTGCTGAAGAAAGTCTTCTACATTGTTTTGGTTTTCCAGGCTTTCTATCTCATAAATTTTGTTATGTCAGTGGGGATAAGTGGTGATTTAGAGGATACATGTGTACCAATAAACAGAAAGATAGTTACTCTTTGTGTGCAAATACTATTCCATACAAATCTATTCTGCAACTACACAGTAAATACCTGAGGGTATTCACAATGATGTCATAACATTTCCATATGGGATAAAGCCTAAGAACGTAACAAGGGTATTTTCTTATGGGTAATCTCATTTTTCATTCTCCATATGGTATTTGAAAGGTTAAAATAATGCAAATAATACGAATTTGGTTTGTTTTATTAAATACTGTCATGGATCAAATTTCTAGTAACAAGGGTTATTTTCCCCCTGCCCCTCTTTCCCCCCAGCCTTCCAGTTACCAGTTTGTTGATGGTGCTGGCACTATAGTTGAAAGTAATAAATAAGATACAGTGAGATGCATTCTCATAATGGAAATGTTTACAGCTGCTGTAGAAAGTAGCTTTACCGTTCTCATGGACGTCAGAATCAATAACTGCTTTACCTTGCCTCATCTTACTGCATATTTACAGTATGGAACAATTAATACAGTACTCCTCAATTCCTGTGTTATAAAGAGGAATTTTCTTTAGAGAGAGATGGGGGCACTAGATCTCCTTTCTGGTCTTGTGTTTCTTTTGAAAAGTTAGTTGGAGAGTTAAGTTATGGTAATTTAACTGGAACTTTTGCCTCTGGCAAGAGAAAAATTTTCAGTATTTTAATCTGATTCTTCACTCAATTATGAATACAGTTTCCAAACAGATTTCAAAAATTGTGAAAAAGATCTTTTTTTATTAAAATGCCAATTAATGTGTCTATCTATTTCAGATTAAATCTATCCTCTTTAATTGCGACGATGTCTATTCATTAAAATATATTACAAACTCTCAGAATCTTACTTGAGCAACCTACTTTATTTCCAGACAGGGTTGAGCCTTCCTCAGCAGATATCCATGAACGCTGGTATAATTTTAACTGTCCCAGCAGACAAGCTCTCTACCACTTCCTTTGGGAGTGTGTATCACAGTGATGGTCATATTGGTTCAGCAGCGGTCAGCCTACACTTCTTTCTGTAACAGTTGTTTTGAAGTTAAAATAGGGAACTGTGTACTGTAATCTCAAATCCCAAAGGCTACAACAACAAATGCTCTGGTCTCATCAGAAGCACAAAGATCTGTGCTATTTTTGTGCTGGTTTTCACTCCATGTGAAGAGGCTAGCATCTCTGAGCCTCATATTATTTGGATGAAAATAACCCTCGAATAGGCACTGAAGGCGTTTCTTAATCAGAAAGTGTCATTTTTCAACCTGAATGAAGATAATTGATTTTAAGTTCACATAGCTGACTGAAAAGATAAAAATTGTTATTGAAATAAGTAAACAGACCTTAATAAAACTGAAATTCTTACCTCTCCTACCAGAAACAAAAACATCAAAACCCACAAACAACAAAACCTTTGCCTACAATCTTATCCCCCCAATCCTGAAGGTGTAAATCCTCTTGGGCTTGGAAGTGAAACCTTCCTGTTTTATGCATTGTATGCATCAGTGGATGCAAGTGTGATTACAATTAGGGATTTTTATCATCTCATCAGAGAGCTAGGTTTCAGGATGTGTCAGCTTTTCTTTCCCTCTCAAATTAGAACAAAGCTCAATTAATTGTGGGCTATTTCCTGGGACAGACATTCCCCCTCATCATTTATGCCTTATACTAAATACAAAAGTTTTTTTAATTCCCATGGATATTAATGTTGTTGAATAAGTCACCTTTTCAGGACTCTTTCTTTACAAATTTCAGTCTTTCATTCACTCTCAATTTGACAGAGGTTCCTTGATTTGAATGTAAGGGCAGACACCTCTAGATGAGAACAAGAAGTACACAGAAGAAGGAATTGACTTTTTGTAGCAATTAAGTATTGAATTGTAACATATAATTGGTTTACGGTAGCTGTCTACTTAGCTGAACTTTTTTTTACTAAAGAATTTGATGGAAATTGTATCTTTAAACCTTTCAATATACTCAAATATATGTATACACAATATATATACTCAATTTTAATATATATACTTACATAAATACTGATTTAAATCTACAAAATTGCATTCTAGTAGAGTGAGGGATTGAGTAGGTGCTGTGGGAGCAAGGGTGCCTCAAATGCATGAGGCAGGTACAAAGAGACTGGTGGAATTCAGACAACTTATAAAAGAAATGAGAGCTGTATTCTTTGGGGGTGTGTTTCTTGCTATTAACTGAGGAAACTCTACATCATAAAAAATGTGATAATGGGAAAATCTGTGCTTTCTGGTATAGTTGAGCAGGTTGAAATACATTTTTAATGACCCTAAGCATTTTGTCAAAATGATTCAATCATCCATTTAGAGCTAATTGTTTTGTCTGTTGTAATGTATACTATGCTATAAAGGTGTATTACTTGTGCTGGAAGTTTGAAAAGCTTTTTTTGGATATATTTTATGAATATTGTAAGGATTTACAATACAATTACACAAATACAATTTACAAGGTTTGATGCATTTCTATAATGAAAAAGAAATTATTGTTTCTATCAGGAAGAAGGGTTAAGTGGCACAAGCACACAACTGCTCCTGGTGTGGTGTCCCACTTAGTGTCTGCACACGGTCAGACATGTGCTCAGTCACTAATAGACAATATGTTGCTTCAAGTTGCCGTCTTCACCTCACTGTCATCTCCCCAGCTGAGGGACCAAGAGCTTAAGCTTGCAGCAATGATCTTTCTTGAGCTGGAAGTGCTAGGCAGGAGCTTAGAGGCAAAACTCAAGCTCTTGCTCTGGTGATGCTGGTGTGAAGAGAAAACCCTCAAAAATTTTTCTTACAGCCTGTTTTGACTTGGGTGAGAGAACAGTGTATGAAGCGTCTATCAATGAAACCAATGGAGTGGCACTGCAGGAACACCTGGCAGCTCCATCTCTATGGCAGCTAGAGGCTGAAGAAACTTGAGTTTTAGTGAAGAGCGAGCTGTTCAGATAGGCTATCAAAACATCTTATAGTGGAAAGGAAACACTTAGTGCTAGACTTGTTTTGAGACTGCTTGAAGTTGAATTTCCTATTTACAGTGCAATTTTATCTCATATAACCACTGCTGATCATGGAGGTGGTTCAGTCTAGGCTGGCCAAATATTTGGTTAAGCACACTGATCAAGTGCTTGAAGTTTTAGAAAAAGGAGCAAAGATGTCAGGTCTCCTGGGATGTTTGAACAAGTTCTTCCAGGATTTCTCCGCCTCAGTTCTTTAGAGATTTTTCTTTTTGGTACGTCAGTTATTAGTAATTAGTAGTTTAATAAATGTAGATAGTAAAATTTTTCTGAAGTTTTGTTAATTTCTAAGGAAAGACAATATGAAATAGTGACAATCTCTAGTACATATGGGATTGATCATTATCTGCTGTTTTATGGTTACGATTTATGTTCCCTACTAATGAGGAGAGATAACATTTGCTTTGATATACAAAAAAGAAAAAAAAAAAAAGATTAAAAAAAGAAGAAAAAACAACAGTTATTTTCTCATTATGGTGCTATTCTTGCTACTTCCATGGAAAACAAAAACTGCCCTTTGAAAAAAGCATTACCTACAGGTGGCATGCTAAATGTCGAACTTGATACGAATATCCTCTAGAAGATGGTTACCACTGTGCAATTACATACCAACCAGCTTCAATCTAGCAGGCTACTCTGAGAAGTAGAAATTTATCAATTTGATCATCACTCATTAATTTTCAAAAGGAATTTTCAACCATTCAGTTTGAATATTTGTGGAGATACTTCTGTGAGTGCTTTGCTTTGTTACATCATATGCATTTAGAGGGCTGACAAAAACATGTCTGATTTAACAGGACTCTTGCCAACTATCTGGTGTGGAGGATGGTTTATTCAAGGTTATTTAACCTCAGTAGACGTTTTCAGTATCGGTGGCTGGAATTTTCTCGGGTAAGTTGAAGTTTTTAATAGCATTTACAGTGTAACTAGTGTTGTCCCTATCTGTTTCCCTTATAGCTGCTGTTTTCTATTATTTGTATCTTTGCAAAAGATATTTTTTCCATGCTGGGCAAATTTATTAAGCTTTTTGTAGTAGTCTTCATTTAAAATAGTAAAACCATATATATTGTGTGCGACACAAAGGAGAATTGTCCTTTGGATTATGTAAGGGAAGTTTCGAGGCCTTAAAAAGGCTTAGGCTTTTTATGCTGTAACCCAAAAGCTGGAAAGCTATTGAGTTTTGTGCTGGGGCTGTGACCTGCGAAAGGTCAAATATGTTTGGCCAAAGTCTGAGCTTTCGAAAAAAAAAGAACTCTTTACACATGCACGAAAACAGCTCTGCTAAAACAAAGCTATAAGATTTCATCTTTTCTCAGGTTACTCCAAACCATTATTATGCTGTAATGCCAGGTTTATATGAGCTCTAGCATATATATACATCAGCTTTTCTCACGGAAGATCTGATGAGGTACCTTCCAGCTCAGGGCTATAGAAACCCCAAAAGACATGCATTAGTTGCTGCCATAATCTAAGAGAGTAGAGTTAATTATCTATTAATTAATACGAGTATTTATGTAAAGCACATATTTGATTAAGTGGCTCCTGAATGGAAAACCAACCTGATGATATTATGGGCAATGCAAGGGCTCTTTAAGCAAACAAAAGATGAAACTGCAACAGAAATTTGTTCTACTTTTTTGCTGTTTCCACGCCATGTTTGGATGATTATATATTTTTGTTTGTTATAAGGAAAGTAAGCTGCTTGGTTATATCATGACAACAAGATAAATTGTGGCGTGGAGGGGCATGGTTATGGGCATGGTGGTGATGGGTTGATGGTTGGACTAGATGGTCTTAGTGGTGATTTCCAAAATTAATGACTATGATTCGGTGAACAGGAGGCTGTCACAGCAATGCCAGCAGTGTGGTGCAGGAGGTGTGGGAGCTCTGTCCTCCCTGGTGAGGCACACAGATGGTAATTGAAACCATCAATAATGTCCTTCCTGACTGGTATTGGAAGAGTTATGAGCTGATAACATATCTAAAAATGAACTTTAATACTTTGATGGAAACTATGGGGAAGAGGCCATCTCCTCTGATCCTGAATCTGCATTGCCAAAGACGCCATTTTCTTTATGCAAAAATGTGCAAAACTGGCTGTCAGAACCACAGTGATGTGTTTCTAAGTGTGTCCCCTTGTGGAATATTTCTTGCTAGCCAGGTAAAATAGATTGCTGGCCATCAACAAGTCTGCAGAATATGATTGAATTACATTATGGCCATGGAAATTCCTGGAAGGAAACATTGTCTTTCAGTTACTGTGCTTTTAGATACACTAAGGAGGTGCTGTCTTTTCCCTGGGTACATCCTCCAGCAGCTTAGGGAGAAATCTACCTGAAGTTGTTTCAAAGCTCATTAAAATATTGTCGTCAAGGATTCACGTAAGTGATTGTGAAAACTGAAGGGCAGCTTAGTAAGGGCAGTGAGTCAGCAGCTTGCTCCCATATCTGCCTTTGGGATCTGGAGAAAGATAGTTAAGTGCAGTAAATAGCGAGGGGTAATAGTTAATAGCTGTGGTTAAGTGTTGTGAACAGCTCAGGGAAACAGATTTCACAGGTCAGCAGAAATGACATGAGAAATGGAGTTCAAGGCAAAGCTGTTGCTGAGCAGATTGTTCCAGTCAGAGGCTGGAAGACTTGAGATACACAGTTCCTTTGAGATCGTAAAAATGGACTCAGTAACCTTCTGGTAAGTGAAGAAAACATTGAGTAATCAGACAACAATATGACTGTGAGAAGAATCACTGATCTCTAAAACAGAGGATATATTTTATTTGTTCACTCATTTCTCAAAAGCCTCACCCATCCTAAGTAGCATTTTTAAATTGGGTTCCAATTTTCTGTTGGTGGCTTTTACATCTTGTGTGCAGTAATCTTGGCACTGAGACACATATCTGGGTGGCATTTTGCAAAGAAGTGATGAAGCTTTGAAAAACTTCAGGTTGAAAAATAGGACAAACCTGCTGACTCTGGAGAAAGTGTTTGATTACCAGATCAGCACCATCAGCAGCTTCTCTCCACTGACTATTTGAGTTCTAGCAAATGTGCAATGGCTCCTGGGGAAGAGCTCTTTTAATTCTCTTGTGGAGTTCTGAATTGCCTGGAAAGGCTTGAAACCTGCTATTTATAGTTGCTGTTACTACCTGGAGTACTGCACTGTAGAGTGAGACATTAATATTTGGAGGACAATTTTGAGAGAGCTCAAGTTGGCTCTGGCTGTAACATAAATATCAATATACCAGCTGTGATATATTATCTATTCCTCTCAGCTCTGGTTTTATTTGTCTCGGAGCCTGTACTGCCTTTCTGTCCTCCTCACAGTCAAACCTCCCTCAAAATAATGATTATTATGTTGTAATAACGTGTTACATGCTGAAAGCCAGCTCTGTCTCTTGACTTTCTGTGGTTGTTGTGTAGACAGAGCTTTTGGAAGAAATTGGAAGAAAAGCTCTGATAATTAATGCTGTGACTCCCCTTGTTACTCTGCATCAGGAGAAAGATTCATTGTGGTTTTGCATGGACACTGGAGAGAATTTTTCCTTTCCTTTTTTTCTTTTTTAATAAAGTGATGTGTTATACATGAAGACTGAAGGATTTGGAAAAGAAGTTTATTTTCTAATTTGGCTCTGTTTAGGAAACAATTACCTTATTATGCATCAGTTTACCCAATGTGGTTTTTGTATAGAAGAAGTGTTTGTTCTGTCATTGAAAATCTATTAGCACATGCAGTATTAATAAAAAGCATTTGAAAATGCAGTTCACTGGTGTATTTAAGTATGAGTCATTGATTAGGCTTAATTACAGCCAATATGATGGAGAAAATCAATCTTTCAACTACCAAAATAGCTGACCTTCAATAGCTGAGAGTTAAGATAGTCTGTAATTTTCCAAGCAAATCCAAGCTCTTTAGTTTTGCTAGAAATCTTATCTTGGAGGAGACTAAGAGGAGACCAAGGAAAAAGAAAGGCCCACTAAGCACTAGAGCATTGCTTGGAGGCCTATGCAATCTGTGAGAGGCCAAAATGTTATCCTGCCTGACCTGGTCTGGTGTTGACCCCACCATTATGCAACCAGCAGGTGACAGCTACTGAGCTGGGATTTTGGTTGTTCTCTGTGGAGCAAGACAAGTGGAAAGGGAACTCTCTGAACTTGAAAAAAAGAAAAACCAAAAAAGCTTCCGAATCAGCACTGCGTTTGCTTTTTGCTTCCATGTAAACATTTTGCATTTTGTGTTGAATGGGTACTTTGTTTTTAATGAACTCCTTTGTCCAGAAAATGTATTGATATTTATGAAATGCCAACAGTAACAACGTTCAGAAATGGAGAACAAAGTAGCAACATGCTTAAGCATAATTTTGCCTTGCTCATTTGTGCATTGGCAGTTCTTGACTATTTCTCTTTTGAAGCTCATTTGCACTGAGTGCAAAATTACCAGAATTAGCCTAACGTTAACCATTGGGAATGTCTTCCCATAAAAAAATCCTCTCAGCTTAGTCTCTCTAAGTTGTTACCATTATACTCAGTTTAAAACTTTACAGTCATTCAGTGGGTTTTGAAAAGATTTTTCTATAAAGTTTCTACGTTCTCATAAAAATGGAAATATCTGTAAAATATCATTGCTGTGGGTTGGCTGTTTTTTTTTGTGTTTTTTGTTTGTTTGTTTGTTACTGTTTGACATGCATAATTTAACTTGGCAAGCATAAAAAATATACATCCAGGCTTATATAATGTTATGACTCACTGCATTCACTTCCAACAGGTGATCCATGGAACAACATCTTTACTGCCTCAGTGGGACAAATGTGTGGACTTAGTTGAAAGTGCACTCCCTTACGTTGTGGGTAAGATGTTTGTGAAAGCCCATTTTCAAGAAGACAAGAAAGAGATGGTGAGTCCTCTTAGAAACTTGTAATTAGAGGCTTCGTTATTCTCTCAAAGTTAAAGAAAAGGTGTACTACTGGTGACAAAATTCTTAAAGATGCTTCAGTTACGTAAGAAAAAAAGCAAGGAGAGCACAGAACAAAGAAATGTCATGTTTCTTGTCCATCTAAGCGCAGCCCAATCTTTCTACATGAGGCCCTTCAGATAAATATGTAGACAGATAAAAACCAGCCTAAACTCCATTAGTGTGTTTGCACCATGACAGACTGTGCAGAAGCAGAGGGGGGAGCATTGATGAGGAATGGATCAGTTTAAGGTAATTTAGTAAAATTCTTACTGACCAGTTAATAACTGGTCACATTTGCTCTGCTTTAGGGCTAACATTTTAAGGCTGGTTGTGCTACAAATATATTCTAACTGAGAAAACTGATGTCTTTACTCAAGGAAAGTATTCTTTCACGTTGTCGAGTACAGAGAATAGAGAGAATAGCTTTCAACTGGACATTCATCTTCACTGTAAAATTTCAAATGCAGCTACATTATCACCTCCCTTAATAACATATTCAAATGATTAACTACCCTTTATGATCATTTATGACTTATTTTCAGATTATAATTTTCTCATTGAGTTTCCCAGTGTCTGCTTTTCCAGCTATTGATTTTCCAACAGTAATCAGTTTGAAATCAACTGATTTAGCTAATGAACTTATCTTCTACCACAGGAGAGCTGCATTTAAGAAACATATGACCATCATGCATTGGGTGCAGCAGCTCTGTGATTGTCCTTCAGAACCCTGGCTCAGTAGCTTGAGTTTGTCTGCTTGACTTTGTTTAGTTAGACTATTTTCTTATGGAAAGACTCCATTTTAGACAGACCAACATTTGGCTTGTTCAATATTTGAAATGTTTCCATCTCTACATTTCTTTTGCTGCTTGCCTCCAGCTGGAGTTTCCTTCCTGAGATCCAGTTCCTTGATTCTTTATCAAGTTTTTGATGTGCTATTTGGCAGTTTAGTGTCAAAAATATTTCTGGGGTATTAGACAGTGTGACCTCTGTGGAAATGGACTGTAAGAAATATATGCTTTATTGAGGATGAACTGTTATTTTGTGTTTGTATATGTGAAGGAAAACCTGGCAGAAATAGAGAATGGTTATCTGATGAAATATGACCTAATTAAAGTATTTTTTAGTATGCAAATTCCTTTCAGGCCAAGAATGTGAAAAATTATCAAGTTTAAATTCACAGTAACATCCATAGAAAGGTATGTGTATAACAGTTATAGTATAAACCAAAGAATTCAGACCAATAGCAAGCTGTTGATGGTTAAAAAATTAGATGCAGGTGAAATATGCTGCAGTCCTTTTAGAAATGTGCTTTTCAAGTTGATCATTTTCGTTTTTATTATTTTCATTTCACTGGTTTTCATTTCTGTTTCTCTTTCTTAAGCACCAAGAAAACCCTTGAGAGAAGTGCTGTTATTTGTACAGGTTTTATTATTATTTTTATTCTGCCCTGGATCAAAAGCAAATCCTGACTTATGGACAATATGGATTTTCCCCCCACGTTTTGTAACTGATATTTCATACTTTAGAAATTTCCCTCTTCCTTTATCAGGAAAGACATTATTTGTGTCTAAATATAGCACTGTTTCTAACCCAGAGTGCCTGCAGTGTTTCTTACAGCTATGCCTGAGCAGTTTCAGTAATAGCTTTGATAGCAGGAATAGGTTTCTTCTCCTGCCCCCCACAGCTACAGCTGGTACATAAAGCCTAACTGTACACCAGGGCCCAGCTGTAATGCTCTAGTTTGAACTCATAACCTCCAAATACAGGGATTTCACCTCATTAGTGCTCTAAGTTAATTGAGTCAGTGCTCTGCCATCAATACCTTTAAGTTACCCTATTCCCTGAGACGCTGTTTTCTGTGAATGCTGACTGTTTACTCATATTTAATGCTAGAACTGTTCCAGTTGTCCTGTACTGTTGCTAAAAAAAAAAAAAAATTAAAAAAAAAATAATAAAATAATGTTTTTTGAAAAGAGTAGAAAAAATGAATAATCAAAGGAGCATTGCTAGGCTTTATCTGGCTCCACCGCAAATACAGATTAGTTCCGAATTAAAATATACATCTGATACATCAGTGACAATTCTGCTGAAGATAACATTACTTTCTGGGATTCAGCCCCCACCTAAATGACTTCTCAAGGCTAGCAGATCTGTGGAATAAACTTATATAAAACTTTGGTATAGGAGGTCTTCATTCTTTTTAAATGTAACATAACTGATAACACAGCAATCCAGTAAATCTTCATACAGTGGTTGTCTGTCATGGCTTGTACTATCTGGGCTGAACTGTGGTGAAGCCCTCTGGCAACGGCTGGATCCTCCAAAATACCTCACTCTTATAGTGTTTTCAGATTTATCTATGTTAAGGTTCCTCTGCTGATACAAATAGAAGCAGGTTATAGCCTATACTTTTCTGGTCTGTGTTGCCAAACAGATGCACAGGCCTGAGTACACTTCTGCTCTTTAGACCAAAGCAACACATCCCTTAGCTGTCAGACTCTTTGTTCTTTTTATTTCAGAGTTTTCTTGGCCTTTATGCTCACTGAACACTCCTACTATTTCACTTGCTTGTGACTTGCTTGTGTTTTCATGTAGTTGTTGAACTACCATTTGTACAGAAGCCACAAAGAAGGAGTAGAGCTAAAATGATCGTGAGTTCTCCCAGGTTTGCACAGATGCAGGCTGTCCCTAGATGTTCAAGATTAGAGAAGCCACGGCCTCTTTCCCTGCAGTAAGCACAGCTTACTGGTTAAATATTTGAATGCTGCTTTGTATTTGGATCATGATATTCTCAGCCCAAATTCAGATCTTTGGCAGTATTAGTGAGGAATATCTCAGTGTGACATAAACTAAGCAAGGCTACAGATGCTCTCTCTACAGAAAAGGCTTTATCTGTGCAAACACTTTGCAGCTGGCTCCTTCCTGCAGGGACTAGTGATCTAGGACCAAAGAGACAGAAATCTCCACAAATCAGTGCAGTTCTCCCAGTGTTGGTTTTTTTTTTTTTTTTGGTTGTTTTTTTTTTTTTTTTTAAGATTTTGAGTCAGGCTTTCTCACAGTTGTGACATGAAAGGATCAGCAGGCTGTGTAGTACAGCTGAAGGGAATAAAAAGAAGAAGAAACTTACTTTGAGAAGAATTGCCTGAGGGCTGGAAAAAGATCCACCTTCAAGATCTATTGATCTATTAGTGGTCACTGTCTGATTTGGAACCGTTCGTGGTCTTACTAAGTACTTCATGCACTGAAACTTATAATGATCCCGCCATGGCAGTTTAATGAAGAGAGGTTTATTAACTATTTTCCAGATGGAAGAGCTGACTGAAGGAATTCGCTGGGCTTTTATTGACATGTTGGAGAAAGAAAACGACTGGATGGACTCTGAAACAAAAAGAAAGGCTCATGAGAAGGTAATAAATATAAATGGAGGGTGGGTAAAGTCCCGTCAGAGTAAAGACTGGTCTTGAGGGAGAACAGAATGTTGTGGACCTTACTTGCCATTACCTTGTTCTTCCTGCCTTGCCTCCATCTGTCTCAGTTTGATTCTGACTGATGTAGACTATGAGCTTGTTTCAGACTTTCTGTGCCTTACTGGGTTGTTTTGTGTGGAAATGGAGGCTTCAGCCAGGAAAGGAACATGGGAATTGTACACATCTTGTACCTTCTCATACACCATGGTGGAAGGCCTACCTTTAAAGCCACCTTCCAGGATTGTGGCAACCATCCCAGCTGAACACCCATCTGACAGAGCTAGTTACAAAGTGTTATGGTCAAGGCTGGCATAACCTTTCAGGTGGAATGTCAGTAAAACTCAGGAGGTAAAGATGAAAGCAGGACACAGTGAAAGATCTCTTCCTGGTCTCCTTCCTTGCTATTGGTATGTGATAGAGGGAGACAGAACATGTCTAAATGTAGAGCTCTGCCACAGGACAGCAGTCAGGAGAGGCATAAAGAAAGCAGAATTGGAGGGAAATGTGTAGGACTGCCTCCTTATGTAGGAGGCAGCAGGATGTCAGAGAATTAATAAATATCCTCTCTGAATGCAGTGACATGCAAGTGCAGCTTTCCTACTCACTGTGCTGAAATTAAAATTATGCTGTTTTGGTTTGAAAACAAATACAGACTTCAAGGAATTTTTGTTGATTTTGTTGAAAAGGCTGTTCAGACACTTCATTATTGGAAAGGTTTAAATTCCATACACAGTCCATTAACTTTTTTACAGTGGTGCCCTGCACAGATGCACAAATGAAATACAGCTGCATAATTGGACCAATAAACTCTACAGAAAGCAAAGAATCATAAGATGCAGTCTATTTCTTCATTTACCTGATGGCATGTGGGCTGCAGTTATTATTTCTTACTGGCTGCAATGCTTATTTGTTTACTAGAAAAAAATATAGAAACATAATGAACTTTAATTTAGATATTTGGCAAATGTGATGCAGACTACAAGCAGGAAGATTTTCTATTACAAGTCAAATGTTGATTTTTTAGCAAGCAGTCTGCTTAACCATTGTGTTAAAAATCTGCTGACTTCCTTCCAGTAGAGAAATCATACAAGCATTGCCACAAACTAATAAACTCTCTAAAAAGCTCTCTCTTTTCTAGGTTAGGAAAGGATGTGTTCAGAAGTTAGGTTTGATCTTTTGTAGGTGGCGATGACACGTGTAGGAAGCTTACGGTACTTGCTTCCAATTTAGGCATCTCAGTTAAGTTTCTGAAGTTAATGGGGTGAGTCTGGACTGAGCAGTGCGTGCCAAAGTAAATTCAGGATGTACAGTGAAAAAAACTACGTGCGAAAGGACTTTGAATATCAAATGGTTTAAATCCATTACCACTGACTTGAACAACAATTTTATAGTTTACTGTGCTAGGAACGAGGTCAAGGTTGTATGACACAAATGTAATGTAATGATTTTGCAAATTGCAGTAATATAAAGAGGCGTTTTGGTAGATTTCCAGGCATGGTCTTTGTACATGTTTTTAAACTACTATTTATTGCTAATCATTCGTATTGGATGTGTGCTGGAACATTTGGATGGACATGTTTGTAATTCAAGAAGTGTATTCATTACTTGTATAGCCAGATAATTCACTGCAGAAATCTGTGATATATCATAAAACAGAACCTTAAAAATCTGTTATTCCTTAAGATCCTATGAGCCATTTTTTAAAATACTTATGCATTAACAGAACAGTTAGACAATAGGATTGTTGGAGTACTGGTTGTTTGATTGTTTTAAAAGAACAAATGTGGTAGTATTGCTTTATTACATAGATCCATACAAGAAATATTTCTTTGTCAATCTGAGAGGATTTTGAAAATTTGGAAGGATCTTTTTCTTGAATTGAAGAAGAGCAAGCTACATGATCCTGGGGATTTTCACTGTTTTACTCTTCGTTTTGGAGCATTACCAAGGTAGTGGTTATGGCAGTGTGATGACAGAGCACAGTGGGGTGCTGGAGGCACCGTCTTTCAGACAGAAGGCCAGAAAGGTTCCTTGTCTTTGATCTTCTGTATAGGCAACCTGTAGCATTTTGGCCAATTATTGCTGGGCAGAGCTCAGTAACATGTAAACAACTCCAGTTTTCTGTCGATAGAGCCTCCATGGAAGTTTTTTATGAGTGTGTGATATTCTGCTTGAACCAAATTTCAAGTCTTGTGCAAGCATCTTCTGCTTGTTTCTTTTTCCAGAACAAAAGATGGCATCCAATCATTACTATCATTGTCTGTTTAGTAAAGAAAGAGAGCTATTAGTTAGATGAAGAATGTCTTGACCTTTTATCATGTGTTCAATAGTGGCTATCAAAGGAGATTGCTCCTCATTCCCAGTTTATGTATGAGAAGCTGAAGTGCAGGAGTAGTGTCAGATCTAGGGACAAGAAATACCTCCCTGTTTTAATGCTCAGACTGTTGCAGCCCCCTGCACTGTAGCACATCATCCGTTGTAGTAACACAGAGTTGCTACCTGAAGTTCTAAAGCAGAGCTGTAGGCTGTATGGAAAGGGCAGACATTCATATACTAAGCATGTCCCCTGAATTTTTGGTCTTCTTACATTCTCGAGTGCAGTGGAAAGAGAACTGTACAGAACTACTATTTTTTGTTTACTGGGCCTCCTTCATAGGAACTGTTTATTTTGCCATTAGCCCTTCCTTTAACTTCAGGAGCGTTTGGGCCGTTAACAAACTTTCTGCCCATTTCCTGAAAGAGGAATAAAATCAGTGCACAATATGGATGCCTGCGCAGTGAGTCTCCCTGGAAGAACAGCTCCTCTCAGGTGTCTTTTTTGTTCCTTCTGCCGATTGTATCATCAAATGACAACACTGTCATGCAAATGACTTGGCAGCTCTCAAGAAAATTAACTGCAAATCCTCTCCACAACAGGGATAGTCACAGTCACACGTTTTGACTGCTGCCTGTTTGGCTGACTGATCCCCACCTTGCACATGGCCAATGCCAGACCTGTACACCTGCTGGCAGCCTGACGCTTTGCACTCATAGGGACCATTGACCTCTGAAGGACATATAAAAGGCTTTCAGGTAGAATCAATGCTGGATCTGAGCTCCAGGCATCCTGTAAGCTCCATTTTACCATTGAAGTGTTTTGTGCCTATGACTCGGTGTGTCTGTTAAGCTGCTGAGATGGACATCCAGCACTATCTGTTCACTCTAATTTGGTAAGCCTAAAATGCATTAAAAGGATCAAACAAACAAGCTCATGTGACATAAGAAACATGTGTGATGTCTGAGAACCATTCTTTTAGCCCCTGTATACTTTGGAGGTAAGGTTTAGCTTTCCTTCAGTAATAGAATACTATAGTAAGAAAACTACTAATTTCCCTCCCATCCTCCCTTTCTTCCTCTTTCTCTGTGATGGAAAGGTGGATTTAAACCAGCCTATCTGAAAGTCAGCCCTACAAACAGAGAATTCGACAAGCTGAGGTGTCTGATTCCCGTGCAGTTCTCACCTAATTCTCTGGATGGAGCTCACGCTGCTTCCAAAGCAGTTCCTTGCCGCAGAGGAGCACTTTGCCTCGATGCTCCGCTTTCTGCCCTGTCCTGCCTCTGTTCTTTGTGAGCCTTGTTTTACTGCTGTGTAGTTGACTATCATCAGAATTTCTTAAACTATTCCTGCTAACCTTCCAAATTATCAATGGAAATATCTCCGATTGTAAAAAAAAAAAAAAAAAAAAAAAAAGAGAGAAAAAAAAAAGAAAGAAAAGGATTTATTCTTGGTCTTTTAGCCTCTGTTGTAAGGACCCTGTGTTTTTGTCCACATTTGAGGAGAAGATAAAATTATTCACATCGTGAAGGCCTAAGTGTGTCTAGTCAGAGTCTTCCGGTAGGCAGTCTGCAAGCTGCAGCATCCAAGCAGAGATACCTCCTTCACTGCCATGGCAGTGGAAGGCTCGCAGCCACCCTGCAGCCTCCAAGATGGGTGGTGACTAAAGATGGGAGGGCAGGCTTTTGTTTCCTTGACCATGAGAGTGCAGATTGCAACCACTGTCTCAGTGAAAGTGCATTGGAAGTCATATTTTGAAATGGTGGGCCACAGGGAAAACAGAGAGCCCACAACTTAAATGGCATTTATGTGGCTCGTATGATCAGAGCTTTCATCTTTAAAACACTAATTTCTTGCTGCTGCTCTTCAGAGCATAATTCAGTGGAAGATCATCACTAAGATGTAAAATTATTCCCTTTCTTGGGCAGAAGCCATTATTTTATTAATTTTTTTTTTTTTTTTTCCCTCCTTGAAATGACTCTTCTTTGTGGGTTTAACTGGGAGCTCAAAAAAGAGACACAAAACTTGTTTTCTGAAAGTTTGCAAAAACAAGTTTTCTTTCCTTTCCTTTCCTTTCCTTTCCTTTCCTTTCCTTTCCTTTCCT